>NC_059104.1:55156008-55474897 GCF_020740685.1 Jaculus jaculus
ACTGTACATGGATTCTAATTCATTTACCAATTTTATGTAGGGTGATAAAAATTAATTTGTGAAATTCTAGTAAATTGTTTTATTATGTTAACATTTATTATCTAAAGCATAAATTAGCATGCATTTTGGCTATCTACATCTTTTGCCATATAGTTTATACAAATTTTGTTGCACATATATTCATATATTGAGGTGAATCGTAGTAACAGTACAAAGGTGGGAAAGTAAGCCCAAGAGGGAATGAGGCATTTGCTACTCACATGGAAAGCTTTCTGGGGAATAAAAGGCAGGTCTGAAAATGAGCTGCATGAGCAGAGAAGAAGGTATTGGCTTTGGGATTACTTTGGCTACAGAGCAGAGCTAAATTAAGGGTTCCTATGCATGCTAGTAGGGCCTTATATGATTTAAATGCCCACTTGAGTCAAAGGAGGGAGTACAGGGCCCTAATCAGTTAGTTATCATGTAACCTATTCTCAGCCATTTAAAATAAAGTCAGATTCTGTTACAGGGTGATAGTATGAATTATCTGCAAAGAAACTATTGCTGGTTAAAAACAGAAAGCTCAATTTTACTAAATTAGAAAAGTATACTTTGGCACAGCTTTTAATTCAAAATATGCAGTTGTACTCTATGAAGTGAGTAATGAGTATAATTTATGGGCCCTGTGCCTCATATGTTAAGCAAAGTCGAGTTGAAGAATTCTGTCTATCACTGGAAGACTCTGTTTTTTACAGAGACAATATGTCTGCTGTGTGCTGCCAGTCAGTATTCTCCAATATCTTTATGCCTCTCCGAGTTGTGCCTTTATGAAATAAAATTTCATTATTCTGGTTTCTTACAGGGTATCAGCATCAAATAGATTTTTATTCCTATCTATGTGGCTTTCCTTCAAAGTACATGGTAAAACCATGCATAGATTTTCTTCAAGCTAAAATTATTTTTCCTGTCTTTTCATGTTTTTGATAGGCCTCATAATAGGATAAAAATTGCTTTAACTGATGGATATCCACAGTGGTGTTTCTACCTTTTCAAGATATGCTGAACATGTCTTCTTTGCAGAGTGAAAAGAAAACAAAAATATAAACATTATGCAGGATATATATTTTTCTTTATTTAATAGGTTCAAATGCAAAGTATAGTATGTGTACAGCAGCTTCCTATGTCTACTTTTAAACAAATAATTTATGTCATAGAACTGATCTTTTTATTTACCCTGAAAATATGTAATAATTACAAATTTGGGCTGGAGAAATGGCCTCGCAGTTAAGGTGCTTGCCTGAAAAGCCAAAGGACCTATGTAAGCTAGATACACAAGGTGGCACATGCATCTGGGGTTCCTTTGCAATATCTGGAGACCTGGCATGCCCATTCTCTCTGTATCTTCCTCTCTCTCTCTCTCTCTCTCCTTCTTCTCTCTCTCATATAAATAAATAACTAAATAAATAAACAAATATATATATATATATATATATATATATATATATACAAATTTCATAAATATGATCTCTTTTATAGTAATAACTTCCAAAAATTTCAAAAAGAGTATTCTATTATAATTATACAGTATTTATTTTATGAGATTACCATTTCTGAAATATATTTCTATAATTTCTACAGTTTATATTATATATTATATATTATATATTATATATTATATATTATATATTATATATTTTCTTTCTAATATACATATTTTAGAGAAAGTTGAAATATTACTTTTAGGGTTTTGTCTTAATAATTCTGATGCATTCATTATCAACATTGTCTCATTTATCTTTAGTTAGCATGACATATTTTTGATGTGTGATTAAAAGCAAGGTAGATAAGTAAGACAGTGAAAGCTCCAACCAGAAGGACTCTAGGACATTGTTAAGCTTCCAGGTCTAGGAAATGCATCTAGGAAAAATAATAATATTTACTTGAGTGAAGTGTGGCAGTGAATCAGGAAAGTTGCCATGAACACAATTCCAGCTTGGGCTACAGAAAGAGATCTTGTTCCCACAAGCTAAAAAGGACAAAGCAAGAAACAAGAAACAGCATATATAATACACTGGAGATGCTGAAACAAGTTAGAAACAGGACACGAGTCTTAAAAAGTGTTCTGAAAGATATAATAATGTTCCTCTGAATGAGAAAGTCACATGGAGAAAATGGAAGTTGGAAAACTGGAAACATTACAAAGTCAGCATTGGACTGTCCCTTTCCTGTTCATGTATGAAGAATGGTAGTATAAGATGACAGTTAGAATAATATCCATGAATTTTCTGAGGCATTTTTGTTAAATGAAATTTACAGGGCTGGAGAGATGGCTTAGCTGTTAAGGCCTGTAAAGCCAAAGGGCCCATACTTGACTTTCCATATTCCAGATAAGTCAGACACACAAATTGATGTATGTGCAAGGTTGCACATGGGTACAAGGTGATACATGTGTCTGGAGTTCAATTACAGTAGTTGGAGGCACTGGTGTAACAATTCTCTTTCTCACTATCTCTCTTGCTGTCATTCTCTCTCATAAAAATGGGCTAGTGTGTTGGGCTTCCTCCAAAAAATCCTTTAATTTCTATTTATGAATTGAGTATTGGAAACTTCAGGAGTTCTAGATGGATGTAATCCATTTGTCTAATACTATAAAATTTTTTAATCTGTGCCTGGAGAGATGACTTAGTGGTTAAGGTCTTTGCCTGTGAACCATAAGGACCCAGGTTTGATTCTCCAGGTCCCATGTAAGACAGATGCATAAGGTGGTGCATGTATCTGGAGTTCATTTGCAGTGGCTAGAGGCCTTGGTGTACTCATTCTCTCTCTCTCTCTTTCTCTCTTCTTCCTCTTCCTCTTCCTCTTCCCCTTCCCCTTCCGCTTCCCCTTCCCTTTCCCCTTCCCCTCCTCCTCCTCCTCCTCCTCCTCCTCTTCCTCCTCCTCCTCCTTCTCTCTCTCTCTCTGTCTCAAATTAAAAAATTAAAAATATAAACCCATTTTACTAAAAAAAAAAATTTAATCTGGCATTACTAAGGCTATAGTAATCTTGGAACGCTGAAATGTGAAGACAGGTAATTATTCACAATACGGAAATACTCCAAAAGTTATAGGGCAGTGTAGTAGTTTGAATGGGTGGTCCCCAACATATTTAGGATCTTATTAAAGATTTTAATTTATATTTGCAGCCATCTAGCTTGAGGAAGTGTCACTGGGTGGGTGGATCTTAGTGTCTAGCCCTAAGGTGTGGTGGTGGATTTGGAATTTCAGTTTAAAGACAGACAATATGCTTGAATTGTACCTGGATTTCCTGAAGTATGTATGAAGTTTGCTTGCTTTTTGGTAGTGGATTTTCATCCCTTTCTATTTGGACCTGGGAAAGATGCCAGTTTCTTCTGCCATTATGGAACTTTCCCTCTAGCTTCAATAAATATCACTTGTTCCATAACTGTGCCTTGTTTGGAAATTCATCTCAGTGAACGGAGGCTGTCTAGTATACACATTTAACAAATAATCCCAACATCAGCCCACTAGATGCCAGTAGATCTGCTTTAATTGCCTCAATCAGAAATGCCTGCCACTTGCTAAATGTCCCCTGGGGGAGGGGTAAAGTCACCCTTGGATGAAAGACACTGAACAAGAGGAGCAGTTCCCACTTTATGTGTTGATTTGCCATCTAGTGTCTATAGGTTCAGAAGAAAATAGGACAAAGAATGGAACTGTATAACAGTTGGTACTAACGTGACCAGAGGAAAAATAAATCTAAAATGTGACTTGAGCAAATAGCCAATATGAAGTTGTACAGGATGAAGTGACACTGGAATCTAAGGTGACAAGAGCCTGACAAGGAACAGAAAGCCCTTATACAATGTTCAGTCAGAGATAAGACTTACGAAAGGAATCTTGCTAATGCAAGAGCAAGTTAAAATTTTATGATCATGGCTCTCAGTCTCTAGACATTATAATGGGACTTCATGAGGAGGTGTCCAATGTTTCAGAATTTCATGACTTTTTTTCGACATTATAATACTTAATTTACATTTAGCTACTCTGACATAATCAAGTCCTAAAGCATGCCTTAATTATAAATGCAGTGTCAGGTGTCAACATTCTCAGGAATAAAAAGTAGATAATCTCCCCTCCCCTCCAAAAAATCCGTTAGTAAATATTAGAATGTATGTAAAATGAATGAGTTGGTTTTTTTTCAAGTACATTTTATAACTTCTTTTTCTTTTCTTTTTTTTTTTTTTTTGGTTGTTGTTGTTTTTGTTTTTTTGCGATAAGGTCTCACTCTAGCCCAGGCCACCGTGGAATTCCCATAATCTCAAGGTGGTCTTGAACTCAAACAGTGATCCTCCACCTCTGCCTCACGAGTGCTGGGATTAAAGATGTGTGCTACCATGGCCGGCTTGATAATTTCATATATGTATATAATGTGTTTTGATCATATTCACCTATTTAATATTCTCTTGTCCCTTACCCACTTCCAATAAAGACATTTTTCTTCTTAACTTCAACTTCAACATGATTGCCTTCATTTAGGACTGAGTTTGATTAAGATTTCTTGCATGATCATGGTTTAGGGGTACTTACCAGAGGATGGGCAATTAGCAAGGGTTATAACACTGAAGAAAATTATCCTTTATGGCCCTTCAAATTAAAAAATTTTCACTCTTATCTGAAAAATACTTGTTAAAGGGCTGGAGAGGTGTCTTAGTGGTTATGGCTTTTGCCTACAAAGCCAAATGACCTCTGTTCTACTCTCCAGGACCCACATAATCCAGACACACAAGGGGCACATGTGTCTAGAGTTCGTTTACAGTGCCTGGAGGCTCTGGTATGCCAATTCTCTTTCTCAAATAAATAAAAATAAAGTTTTAAAAATACTTGTTAAAGAAAAATACAATTTAATAATTTAATTAAGAAATATTTCAGGCTGGGGATTGTGGTGCATGCCTTTAATCACAGCATTCAGGAGGCAGAGATATGAAGATCATCATAAGTTTCAGGCCACCCTGAGAATACATAGTGAATTCCAGCTCAGCCTGGACTAGAGTGAAACCCTACCTTGAAAAACCAAAAAATAAAATAAAATAAATAAATAAATAAAAATAAAAAATACATTTCAGATTATTACTCACCATGTGACAGCAATATTTTACTTTTGACATGTCATACAGTAAAATTGATGGGCATCTTAGAATTATTTCAGCATGAAAATATTGCCACTAACCTATGCCATGAAAATTGATTTAATTTTTATAAAAATGAAAGAAATGAATATTTTAAAAATTATTTTTATTTATTTGTTTGAGAGTGACAGACAGAGAGAGAAAGAGGGAGATAGAGAGAATGGGCATGCCAGGGCCTCCAGCCACTGCAAATGAACTCCAGACGCATGCATCCCCTTGTGCATCTGGCTAATGTGGGTCCTGGGGAATTGAGCCTCGAACCAGGCTTCTTAGGCTTCACAGGCAAGTGCTTAACCGCTAAGCCATCTCTCCAGCCCCAAATATTTTTTGAATAAGAACATACAGTAGTGAACAGGAGAACTTGCCATAAGATAATGCTGTCTAATTAGCAAATGTAGCACAAATAGAGGGCTTGATGTCATGCTACTTCTTTCAAACCATGTATGGGATAAACCAGTTAATTCTTCTTAACACTGGGAACACTTACATCCAGGTATTAGATTATTTTATTGCAAATGGTCTAGATATTTTCCATATATTTGGAATGACTTCATTAGTATAAGAATTGAGTGAGAAAATTATGCTGTGTAAAACATTATGTCTTCTGAAAATGAGCTATGTGACTATGCCATATGAAAATGCAGTTGGTTATTTGAGCTTCTTGGAGATAAACTACAATTGTAATTATGGGCGATTTTGCAAAGAAAAAAGGCTATGCCTTTCATTTACTATGTGGTTATTATTCAATGCTAACTATGCTTCCAAAATTATTTATACTCTATTTAGCTAAGGAAGCCATACACAAATTGGTTTCTATACTGAAATTATTCTATAGTTACAATAGTCTTTAAGCCCAGAGGTGCTTATACAATTTCATTTGATTTTTAATTTATTGTTTTACAATTTTACTCATGTATATTATACATTTTGTTTATTTGTTTGCTTATTTATTTGCAGGAAGATAGAGAAAGAGAATGACCATGTCAGGGCTGCCAGCTGCTACAAATGAACTCCAGTTGTATATGCCACTTTATACATCTGGCTTTACATGGGTACTGGGGAATTGAACCCAGGTGCTTGAACTTTGCAGGAAAGTGTCTTAACTGCCAAGCAATACCTCCAGCACTGTATAATGTGTTTTGATAATATTCACTATAATTACCTTCTCTTCACTGCTTCTACTGGCACTAAACTTCTTTATTCCCAACTATCTCCCTCCTACTTTTTGTCACTTTTTTTTTTTTTGACCTTCTAAGTACATTTGGGCAACCTAGCTCATATTCATATTTCCAGCCACTGCAAATGCACCTCCTTGTGCATCTGGCTTATGTAGGCACGGGGGAATTGAGCCTCAAACTGGGGTCCTTAGGCTTCACAGCCAAGTGCTTAACTGCTAAGCCATCTCTCCAACCCAGCACTCATATTTCTTTGTGTCTATTGTTTACAATTTCCACATTTGAAAGTCACTGCACTTACCATTATTTCATTTTCCCTGGGACAGATGTTGTTTTTAATATTTATTAGATATGTAATATCTACCCAAGTGATGCAATAAGCCAATAATTTCCATTTGTTAGATCTCCCCCTATGCATCTTAAAAAATGCTTTATCCTAAGGATTAGAGCATATCTTTTCTCATGAAGACTTTTTTCACTAAGCATTCTTCATTGTAACCAAGCTAATGCAATCTCTGTTCAACACATTCACAAAGACATTGTTTTTCTTATTTTTTTTTTACTGATGTATAATTATTTACTTGAAAAGTCCTTCCCCATCTTGTTGTAAAATGTTCAATTTTACAAAAATTAATAGAAATAATATCTTAAAATATATAATATAATTCCAGGAATGTGAAAAAGGAATACACAAAATGGTTAATAAAATTGCAACAATTTCCATATCCATTCACTTTTGGAAAATTTTTAAATTATGCTTTGTAACTCAGTAGTTGTGTTTGCATGAAATAGTAATTTGCAAGCATTGTTATTCCCTCTCTCTATAATATCTGTTCAGTACTCACATATCCTGCATAATATTAAACATACTTAAATTTAATGTACTTATCCATATTAATTACTATCCTTCCTGTGTCTGCCTTCTTTGATCTTCTCCATGACTTAATCTTTCTTAAATGGATGATATAATGAATTAGTACAACACTTTTAATCCCCCCTCAGTAATTCAGAAAAAAAATTCCTGTGCCAGAGGTAAGAAAATGAAATATGAATATGAGCTAGGTTGCCCAAATGTACTTAGAAGGTCAAAAAAAAAAAAAAGTGACAAAAAGTAGGAGGGAGATAGTTGGGAATAAAGAAGTTTAGTGCCAGTAGAAGCAGTGAAGAGAAGGTAATTATAGTGAATATTATCAAAACACATTATACAGTGCTGGAGGTATTGCTTGGCAGTTAAGACACTTTCCTGCAAAGTTCAAGCACCTGGGTTCAATTCCCCAGTACCCATGTAAAGCCAGATGTATAAAGTGGCATATACAACTGGAGTTCATTTGTAGCAGCTGGCAGCCCTGACATGGTCATTCTCTTTCTCTATCTTCCTGCAAATAAATAAGCAAACAAATAAACAAAATGTATAATATACATGAGTAAAATTGTAAAACAATAAATTAAAAATCAAATGAAATTGTATAAGCACCTCTGGGCTTAAAGACTATTGTAACTATAGAATAATTTCAGTATAGAAACCAATTTGTGTATGGCTTCCTTAGCTAAATAGAGTATAAATAATTTTGGAAGCATAGTTAGCATTGAATAATAACCACATAGTAAATGAAAGGAGGTTCATTTGCAGTGGCTGGAGGCCCTGCTGTGCCCATTCTCTCCCTCTCTCTCTCTCTCTCTCTCTCTCTCTCTCTCTCTCTCTCTCTCTCTGTCTCTTTCTTTCCCTGTCTGTCTGTCACTCTCAAATAAATAAATAAAAATAAACAAATAAAAATAAACAATTTTTTTAGAAAGAAATATGAGTCCTACAATTCAAGTTCAATGATATTAAGTAGTTAAAATAGAGTGCTGGGCTGACTAATATTGCAACCAGGCAAAATATATCTCATTATATCCAGGAACATCTGACTGGGTAAATTATATATAAATTGCAGAATATTCTGGATTATGTGAGTGTGCCTGAAATCTAGTGACATATATTGTTGCTCAAAGAGAAACAGAGCCTGGATATTCTGAAGATGAGACATCAATATGAAAAAAAAAAGATAAAATTGATTTAGCTCCAAGCCATTAAAAGCATTGAGAAGGTAAGATCCCCCTTTCAGACCATTGAGATGTATTTCTGCCTTGCAGAATCTACAGCTATTTAAGCAAGTTTCTGATATTTGAGTCACAAGATGCATAGAAATTTATTAGCCATAAAACAAATGAATATAAACCCTAGACTTATTATATACAAATTTCTTATTCAAATGCAGTCATCCTAAAACATTAATATAAGAATATATCATGTAGTAATAGACACATAGAAATAAATCAAAAAGTTTTATCAATCTTACAAACTTGGGACAGGTGACTAATTTCTCAAATCTTTATTTTTCTGTACAGTAAAGTAGAAATGCTGATCCATTACTCACAGAATTATTATGAATAGTAGACAAGAAAGCATATATAAAATGTTTTATATAGTCCAACCAAATGTTATTTTTGTTATTTTATGCCTATATTTACATCTATTCTCTCACTTTCATAAATGTGAAAATTGCCTATATTTTCCCACTTTGCTCTATGTATTTTATATGACTATGATTAATAAATTTTTTTCAGATTGAATAATCAAAGCATTTATTTTTTTCAGAACTAAGTTACTAACTAAATCAAGAGTTAGGAAAGTACTGTGTTTTATTTTTCACACTTGAATTTACTTCAGATTGTCATTGTGGTGATATAAAAATAAACATCGAGTAGCTATAGGATAGGGAACTGTGAAATTGAATCCCTGGGATTTACTTTGTGTAGCAGACAGCTTCAGGTTTGCTAAGATGAACTTCCAGACCAGGCACAGTTATGGAGGAAGGGATATTTATTGGAGCTTACAGATCCAGGGGAATTTCCACAATGGTAGAAGAATTTGGCTTGCCTTCACAGGTCCAAGCAGAGGGAGAGAAAAGCACAAGCTAAAAAGCCACACAACACAGCACACTTTAGGAACTCCAGCTAGGCACATTTTGCATATATTTAGATTGAAATCTCAAACCCATCACCACACCTTAATATCCGCCCAGTGACACTGCCTCCAGCCTGGTGGCTCCAGATGCAAACTACAAACTAATAAAACACTACATATCTTGGGGGCCATCTGTTTAAACTACCACACTTTTCTTGCTGAATGGTGAACACTTGTAATAGTAACCAAATAAATTAGATTGGATTTAAATGGAATATTGGTCATGTAGGAAATATAAGAAACAATGGTACAGATATACGGCAAATAATATTGTGTTTAGCATCACTTGTAATGATATTTTTCAATGTTAAAAATGATTAGTTCATTTGTGGAAAATTACCAGATGCTCATAACATTAAGGTTAGTTCAATGTTTTTTGTTGTTGTTGTTGTTGAAAAGGCCATGTGTCAATTCCTATGCTCTCTATTTCTTCTTTAGGCTACTGCTTGCACTTGATAAAATTTCCATATACTGTTAGATTTCTAATTAGAAAATGTTTTTCCAACAATGTATATAGCATGTTTTCACATTAAAATTCCCTGCTGGCTATTTTAAAACTTATTTTCAATAATATATAATGCAACATGCTTCTGCAAGCTCCAGAAACGCAGTGTGATCACTTCCCTGCCTATGCATGTTACTGTATTGTAGATTTTCAGATAAGCATATGAAACTCTGTGTTGTCATTTTCTATCACCTGTCCACATAACTGTGCAATAAGTGCCGCTTTGCAATCTGATAAAATATGAAAACAGAATGCAACTGCTTTAAGCTATGCTAATGCAACAAGCCATATCTACTCACTGTTTAAGTGAAGAAGGTGACAAAACAACTCCAGCAATTCATAGAGTGATTTCACAGCAGCTACCATCATTACTGTATTTCTTTATTCCATGCTAAATTTTTTCTTTTCTTGAGAGAGAGAGAGAGAGAGAGAGAGAGAATTGACATACCAGGGCCTCAGCCACTGCACTTGAACTCCAGACACTTGTGCCACCTAGTGGGCATGTGCGGTAATCTTGGACTTGCATCACCTTTGGCTTATGTGAAAGAGATGGAACTTGGCTCCTTAGGCAAGTAGCTTAACTGCTAAGCCATTTCTCCAGCTCCCATACCCAATTTTCTACATTACAGAATGTGCCCTTGCACAGAAGGGCCTAATAATAAGAAAAACAAACCAGGAGCTGATCTCAGGAGATAGCTCAGTGGATATCATGAGGGTCTGAATAGGCTCTTCAACACCCTAGTAAAACCATGGGAAAGGCAGAGAGACAGGAGATGCCTGGGGCTCACTGGCTGGCTGGCCTAGCTGAATCTGTGAGCTCTAGATTCAGTGAGAGAGTCTTTCTCAAAGAATAAAGTAGAGACTGAAGAACCCAGCATTGACCCCTAACCTTCACAAGCATACTCACACTTGTGCATGTGCATGCACATCCATTGTGTCTGTTACTTTTTTTTTTGCATGACAAAATACCTGACCAGGAGTAGTTAATGGAAAGAAAGGGCTTATTTATTTTAACTTACATGTTGAGAAGTCTTTCATGGCAAGGGAAATAATGGTAGGAGACTGCCAAAGTCACATATTTTCATTGACAATGAGGATGTGTTTGATAAAGAAAGTCTGTACCAGAAGTAGGACTAGGTTTTAACACCTCATGATAAATCCTCAGTGATATGTATCCTCCTTCAAGGCTCCTACATGCTAAAGTTCCACAATCACCGCACATGAATATTTCTATGCAGATGCATTGTACCATACACACACACATGTAAGACAAGAACATATATGCACATATACATATATACACACACGTACACACATACATGAATATTCACACACACACACACACACATATGCAAAAATGTAACATTAAAATATATACAAAGTTTGAAGTTCTGGGTTATATAAACTATAAGAAATAGTTCTAAAAATAAATATTGTAACCTGATTAAAATATTCATAACATCATTCTCCTAGAGAAAATACATATAAAACTTCTGTCAGTCAATTGAAATAGGCAGCTTAATAACATCTAGGACACATTTTTCTATTGCCTGTACCACACTTTTAAATCTACTTGAATCATTTGTTGGAAAAGAAAGCCATTTATTAACAATGTTGTCAGAAGATCAATATATTTAAAATTATCCTTTCTCTGTGACTGAGCATATTTGTAGAATCATGCCCCATAATCTGGAGGTAGAATTCCAGACCGCTGACATGACTTTTAAATATCATCATAGTATTTTCTGTTGTTCTTAATCATTAAATATTGCATTAGTATTTCATATGTGAAAGATTATATATCCCCATTGAATTATTGAGATAATTTTTATCACAAATAATATTTCCTTGATAATTTGATAATATCACATGCATTGAAAACCTTGTGAGTCATAAAATACAACAGTCAATATAATATGTTCTTCCAGTATCAATAAAATATTCCTGTTCTGAATGAGGAGAAAAAGTGTGGGCTAATGGAGACCAATGTATCATTGCCTGGACATCAAAAAAAGGATTTCAATGTGACTTTTAATTACCATCTTTATCTTCAATATTGTTTGTAATTTGTTTTATTTTATTTTTTTAGTTTTAATAAATAACTGACTCTACTTGAAAATGTACACTGGATTGCTAGAGATGGGCGTGTAGGGACAATTCTTTAATATGGCTTCACTCATAGCCTCTCTGTTCTTGGACCAAAATATCATCATTATATATTATGGATATTCATCCATTCAAGAAAAAGCAGGCCTCTTGCATCTCTAAATTCTGATTCAGGGTTTTCTTTGCTCTCTTTGGTCATTTTTCTCCAAATTCAAGTCTGTCTTCCTATTTATACCACTTTTTTGTCTGCATATCTGAATCTTTCATTAAAAAATCTGTATCTTAATATTCTTCATGGAAAGTCTCTCTTCATTGTTTAATTAAAACTTAACTCTGCCCCTCATTTTCATGCAGATTTGTCACCAAGAGTCTATGACTTCTCTTGCATTCTGCTTATGAAAAATAGCATTAGTCTACAATTTTTCCAGACCACTGTCTCAATTCACATAGAGAAAAGATTTTCATTATGTGTGTCCTTGATAATTAGCTAGTATATGTACACTATTATCTACTCTTTAAATGGAGTTTCACTTTTATTCTTGTCAGTCACTCAGGGTAAACTGTGGTCAGAAAATATTAAATAGAAAATTCCAGAAATAAACAATAGCTAAAGTTTGGACTGTGGCATAATGAAATCTCATGATATATCTCTGCTTTATTGCCAGCCTGGCATGTGAATCAACCTTTTTTCTTCTGTGCACACACATGGAATATGTACCTCCAGCTTCTTCACCTTGCTGCATTCCTTGCTATCAGATTATCTATGCATCATTATCAGGCTATGTGTAAGTAAGCTTATCTAGCATTATAAAACCTCAGTGCATAAGAACAGTGATATTGGAATTTGGAAATGTGAAAGAAACCACCTAAGATTTGAATTTATCCATGTAAAATTAAAGGAGAAAGGTATGGTGCTGTTGTAAATTTCTTAATTTTTATCAGATTATGTGGTGTTCATGGGAGATAAACACAGTTTATAAAGAACTGGTATTTCAAATTCACAAATACTCATTGTGGGGCTTGGAACATATCTCCATTAATAAGAGGATCTATGGAGAAGACAGATAATAAATTATACATACATACATTTTATTCCCTATCAATAATCATGTGAATAATCATGATCCTTTAAACATTCACTTAAGATATTAATTAAAATATACGGTAAAAGTTTGCTAGGCTACACTAACAGTAGTTACTTTTACATATATTTTGTGACAATGATCTTCCTACACCACATGCCATCACAGCTTTGAGCCTAGTGTGATATCATCCTTCAAGGACACTAATCATGTGTTAGCCAAGCAATGTAGCATTTTTTGACTGTTGAGGGTTCAACCCTAATGTGACATCTATATCACTCCCTTCAAGGCTCTGGGAATACTGAGAATGGAGGGACAGGAAGGATGTAAGATTGTAGGGAAGAGTGCCGTGGAACATTGCCTTCCTGACATATCATGGCCATTGCACTCATGCCAGCTCACAGCAGCTGTGCTCTCTGCCTAAGGCACGCTGGGCCCTTCAACAGTCCTTCATGGACAACAAAGAATCTAATGAGGGCCCACCCATCCCTGGGGAATTATTGGCAGTTAAAGTTTGCTAAGGGAGTGACATTTTCTTCTGTGGCATAGCCATTCATAAGTTGCCTATGCTTTGGCAGTTGCTCAATACTTAGCACCAATGTGAAGAGCTGGGCTTGCCCACACCTGTAATTGCAGTGCTGAGACTAACTGTGAAACAGTTAGCTCAATGAGTGATTCTACCATCTTACAGAAATGTGGTAGCTTGAATCAGGTATCCCCCATAAACTTGCCTGTTCTGCATGCTTGCTCCCCAGCTGGTGGCAAGATGTGAAGTGGAACCTTGATGGAGAGGGTAATGTTTCTGGGGTATACTTTGCAGTTTATTAGTCCCTAGCTTGCCAACATTAGTTGCCTCACTCTCCTCCTGCAGTTTTCTGCCCACTGAGTCAGATATGGTGACTAGTCTGTGCTCATGGCAAGCTTTCCCTGCCATCATGAAGGTTTCCATTGCAATCAAAATCTACATTTTTCCTCCCATCAACTGCCTTTGGTATGATGCTTGGTCCCATGGGGCAAAAAGCAGGTAACTGCAACAGGAAATAAGGCAAAGGAGTGATAGAAGACACTTGGCAAACTCCTTTGGCCTCCACTCATGTGTACGTAGGGCAGGCATACCTACTTGTGAAAGTAGATAAACCCTGTGACACACCAAAAAGTACATCAAATACTTAAAGAACCTCATGTAAGTTACCTGTTAACTTAAATGTTTTTCCCTAGGTGCATTACAACAAATAGATTATTTTAGCATATATATTTTGAGGACTTGTTCTATAATAAAATGGCTCTATGTTCTGTAGTTACTGTTATAAATAAAATAAGAAAAAAAATAAAGATAATGTACTATAACATGAAGTTGTGTTGAACATTATAAAATCAAATATAAAAGTGATTAGGTTGCTTAATGGGTAGGTTTGCTTTGAAAGCAATCAAGGTCATGTCTAAAATCATTGAAGTATACTTAAGTTGAAGTCAACAGACTTGAATAGTTTAATAGAAGAATATTAATGAAAACCACTGCATAAGATTCCCTGACTTTATTATTTCCCAGGTAGAGAAAACACACTACAAGTGATGCAAAGTCCCATAGCTTAAGCCTATATTGTGATAGTGCTTGGCTATTTTAACCACTAACCACCCATTGTCTCAAACTGATTTCTCTGGTATAACACCTCTGTAGAGATACAGAAAGTAATGAGAAATTGAGTGAGAGATACCTGATGTACAATATGCTTTCTTCAGATCTTCTAACATGATAAACGTAATGTTTCCATGGGTGTAAAATAAGTATAGTCTTTTTTGTATTTTGTTTTATTTTTATGGTCCTGGGGATCAAACACAGGGACTAGTCCAAGTTTGATGAAGGTATCTTGAATTGTTTCTTGCATATATTCTCTTGTATATTTTCTTACAAACAATTCATTCTTATTTTACTTCTAATAAAATATAAAGAAAATTATTCATAGAGTTGTAGCATAAATAGGTACCATATTATTTAAAAAAAAACTCATCATGCTCATATATGACTTGTTTACTGTCTTATCTGATATAATCAAAGAAATTTTGTGCTATTATGTGGCATATACCACAGATGTGGAGAGTTAGATGCAGTTCCAAAATTTTCACCTTGTTCACACGTTTTTAAGTAGTCTACTGATCATAAAATATATTTGAGTAAAGAAATTTTATCAATTTGATTAACTAAATGTTAAATAAAAAATTCTACTTATAATCAGATTGTGAAAATTAAAGCATATGTTCCTCAGCAGTGTTAAATTTCATTCTCCATTCTTGTATATTCTCAGCAACACTGAAGAATCTTTCCTTAAATAGACATTACATATATAGATATAAAAATTTATAAATATTATGTAACAATGTCTTCTGAAAGAAGTACAGAATCCCCATGTTTAGGAAAAAATTAAAAGATTCTAAACTAGATGGTTTATCTCTTTTTCAGGAAAAAAAAATCATCATGATATGCTGTCATTGGTTCTATGAATGCTACTGGGATAATTTCAAAGTTCTATATTGCACCGTGTCTATTTTTATGAACTTGTTCTCTTTCTATGTGTTTCAATTTCTTGTGGTAAATGTTCTCATATTGTGGTGTCTTGAATACCATTAATATATTACTATCCACGTTTTACTCATTACATAAATTCAAGAACAAAATATTGCTGATTGGAATGGATAATGAAGTCTTAGACTTATAATGCATTAGTAAAACAATGAAAATAAATCTAGGCTCAAACTATGTTTTTCTAGTTATGAGTTAAATAAAATTAAATGGCATAACTGTACCATGATAGAAACAGCATTAATATATAGTTATGTAACAGATTTACTAGCCATTAAAATACCTAATTTTTATTTATTTAAGAAACAGATGAAGAGGCAGGTAGAAAAATAGAGATAGAGATAGAGATAGAGATAGAGATAGAGATAGAGATAGAGATAGAGATAGAGATAGAGAGAGAGAGAGAGAGAGAGAGAGAATGAGAATAGGCATGCAAGGACCTCTAGCCACTGAAAGTAAACTCCAGATGCATGCATACCCTTGTGCATCTGGCTTAGGTGGATTTGAGCCTCAGTCTTTGGCTACTCAGGCAAGAGCCTTAAACACTAAGCCCTCAACTGTAAGCTCTAGCCCTCACTCATGTTGTTAAGCTTATATTGTTTATATAGCTTTAATATAAGTTCAATGAAAAGTAGCTTCTGTTCTTATATATTGACAGGTTATTTTCTTTTTAATACTTTTATTTATTTATTTATTCATGACAGAGAGTGAAGGGGAGAGAATGGCTATGCCAGGACCTCTAGACAATGCCCAAAACTCCAGGTGCTTGTGCCACCATGTTAATCTTATTTACATGAGTTCTGCAGAATCAGACCTGGGTCCTTAGGCACTACAGGAAGTGCCTTACTGGTTAGGCCATCTCTTCAACCCATATTCTTTTTTTCATTTTTATTTTTTTTTATTTATTTATTTGAGAGCGACACACACAGAGAGAAAGACAGATAGAGGGAGAGAGAGAATGGGCACGCCAGGGCTTCCAGCCACTGCAAACGAACTCCAGACACGTGCACCCCCTTGTGCATCTGGCTAACATGGGACCTGGAGAACCAAGCCTTGAACCGGGGTCCTTAGGCTTCACAGGCAAGCGCTTAACCGCTAAACCATCTCTCCAGCCCTCAATCCATATTCTTAATGAAATTTTTTTCTTCTTAAATATGATGGTGGTGTCTTCTATATTCCTCTATGTTTTTAGCACAGTGAGCCTGCTGATTTTTTAATGATCTTTGAGGGACACAGAGTGAGATAAAGCAAGCCTAATAATATTAACACCTACCAGTCTGCAAGCATGATTTGGCATCTCATTATGACCACTTAAAAGAGAGCAAAAGATGCAAGGCTTGGGACATTAATAAATATTTCACTTTACTAATGCTCACAATAACACATTTCATAAGATTTTTTTATTAAATATAGACATATTTCGTATGTAAACATCTCATGTTGGTACCATCCTTTCCCTCCTCCCTGCCCCTTTTCTGAAGAGGCCTTCCTCATTGAGAATGCAGGTCAACCCCATGGGGATTGTGGGTCTTGCATTAAGGGGGCAGCAGTCTACTATGGTGGAAAGGCAATGTCTCTGTGAAAAATGTCCCAATTTGTGGCTCTAACAATCTTTCCATCCACTCACCCACAAAATTCACTGAGCCATGCTGGGAGCATTTTAAGTCTACTTCAGTGATGGGAACATAGGAGCATCTGGATCTCTGGTTTGGTGGGTGTTGAGTGTCCTCAGTATCTTTATCCATCACATGGTGCTGATATCAGCTTAACCAAGAAAGCAGCATTCTTGTGTACACATTATTTCCCCAGCTCCTCTGTGGTTTCAGCTGGGGCCACGTTGGAGTGTGCTGGGTCATTTAGCTCTTCAGGACCAGTTACCATTTGAAAAAGAGAAGTAGATTCTCCAATGGAGAGTGAAGTCAGTGCCAGTTAAATGGGAAAATCTTATTAGTTTAGAGAGAATTAAAAGGATTAGACACTCTAATAGTCTAAGGTTAGTGGGAGCTTGACCATAGAAAGTAGAATCATTATCTGGATATGATTCTGACTTGTTTCCCAGTTCCAGATATGGTTTCTTTTCCACTGAGTGGAATTGTAGCCAAACCATGAACAGTTGGCTATGCACCATATATGCGTGCCACTATTGCGCTTGTGTGAGCATCATGTCAGGTTGTTTGTTTTTAAGTCACTTAGACTTGAGTTTCTTGGACAGATGTTGGCCACTTTCCCCTGGTAGCTAATGTAGTGCCTTGTAGCACTAGATGGGCTAATTATGTGGGGACTTTCTCTCCTCTAGATTCCACCAGGTCTCTCTATGGTCCATGCCAATAGTGTTTGGTGTCTTCAGCAGGAGTATCTCACCAGTAACCTCTGGTAGGTAATAAATTGTTCTGACAGAAGTCTTTCTTTTTGTTTGTTTTTGGAGATATACTTGGTCTATCTGATCAATAGCTCACTGTGGATGTAGAGCACATCATGGTACAGGGAATTATAGCCCAGTGCCAAGGGCAAAGTAAAAAAAAAAAATCCAGAGAAAAAAGAGAAACAGGAGAAATTTGAGGTTAGGTTTTGTTTCACTCTCTCCAGGGCCCTTTGATTCTGGTGCTCCCTCTAAGGACCTATGTCTTGAGGGATCAACATTTTAGTCTGACTTCCAGGATAGATATAGGATTCTATAGCAAGAGTTCAATTTGGGTTCAGTTTTGTGCCCCCACCATCACCCTTTCCCTTTACTCAAGCCCTACCGACTCTATTGTCTAAGGCTCAAGATGCTATTCCCATATGTTAGCTACTGGGGCTGATATAGGTTAGGAACTACAGATGAGTGAGATCATGCAAAGGATGTCTTTCTGTGACTGTGTAAGTACACTTAGAATGATCTGTTCCAAGTTCCACCATTATTCTACAAATTCCAATGTGTCCTTTTTTTTTTTTTTTTTTTTCTTTCTGTTGAGTAGAATTCTAGTGTGTACATATACCACATCTTGGTTATCCATTCATCCAATGATGGGAACCTGGGTTGATTCCAATTTTTAGGTATTATGAATTAAGCAGCTATAAACATGTTGAGCAAGTATTTCTGAATTGAGATGTGGAGCTTTTAGGGTAAATGTCCAGTAAGGGAAATAACAGGGTCTGGGGGTAAACCTATCTTTATTCTTTTCAGGAGTCTCTAGATTGATTTTCACAGTGGTGGTACTAGCTTATAGTCCCACCAACAGTGAATGAGTGTTCCTATTTTCCCACACCCTCACCAACATTTATTTTCATTTGATTTGCTAATGATTGTTATCCTTACTGGGGTAAGGTGGAGTCTCATAGATATTTTAATTTGCCTTTTCCTAATGGTTAGGATTGTTGAAAATTTTCATAAGTGTGTGATATCCATTTATAATTCTTCCTATTTAGTTCTCTGGCTCACTTTTAGAGTGTGATGTTGTTTTTTGTTTTTTTTTTTTTTTTTTTTTTGAATTGTTTGTTTGTTTGTTTGTTTTAGGATGCTGGCTTGCAAAGCTTTATTGCCAAGATTCTATTCCCCAGTATCCACATAAAATGAGATACACAAAGTGGCACATGCATCTGAAGTTTGTTTTAGTGGAAGGATGCCCTGGCATGCCTATTCTCTCTTCCCTCTATCCTTTTCTTATTATTTTTCTTTTGAATTTGTTGTGTACAAAGTGAATGCAGTCAAGTTGGTACCATTGTTAGCCTCCTCCCTGTCCTCCCCCCAACAGGGAGCCTTCTTGTTGGAGTATATGGGTTGTGAATCATGGGGTTAGCCATCAGTTATGGGTAGGAGGAAATGTATCTGTGTATCATGACCCAACTTCCACAAATTTCCCTGAGCCATGTTGGGTTCAATTTAGGTCTGCTTCAGTGATGAGGTCTTGGGAGCCTCTGGGTCTTTGGATATCTGGTTTAATAGGAGTTGAGTGTTCTCTGTGTCTATCTCCTTCACCCTTGTGCTGGTACCAGGTTCATGAAGTAAATAGCACTCTTGCTTATTTTCCCAATTATTCTTAGTTTCAGCTGGGGCCCTTTTGAGGTATGATGGGGTGGTTATCTCCTTAGGATCTGTGTGTATCTGAAAAAGAGAAGGAGATTGCCCAACAGAGAGTAAAGTTAGCACAAGATAAATAGTATAAGCATTATTTTTAGAGAGAATTTAATAGGTGGATGCCCTCTTCTAGCCCACAATTGGTAGAAGCTTGATAATGGAGAGTGGGCTCAGTTTTGGATGTGGTTCTGACTTGTTTTCCAGCTCCAGTTATGGGTTCTGGTCCACTGAGCAGATCAGTTAGCCAAATCAAGACGAGTTGGTTTTCCACCATGGCTATGTGACACTATTGCACTTATGTGAGCATCAGGTCAAACTCTTTGTAGCTAAGAAGGTTAGACCATGAGTACTTGGACAGATATTGGTAATTTTCCTCCAGTCGCTCATGTTGCACCTTCTGGCACTAGATATGCTAACTGTCTTCTAGCTTCCAGCCATGTCATTCCTTATTACATGCCAGCAGCATATTGTGTCTTCAGCAGTAGTCACTAACTGTGGTGGGTCATCAAGTACTCTGACAGAAATTTGTCTTCTTTTGGGAATCCTTGTAGTTGTCTCTGATCAACAGCTCATTGTGGATTGTGGCCACCTGCTGGTACTGGGAGTTATTGGTCAGCACCCAAGAAGAGAGAGAAGAAAAATATAAGTATTATAAAAGAAAGAGAGAGATGAGAAGGAAGAGAGAAACAGAGAAACAGAAACAGGTGAAGATTAAGGTCAGTCTTCATTATACCCTCTCCCGGGCCTTGTGACTCAGGTGTTGCCTCTAAGGACCTGGTAAAAGTTTAACCATTTTGTCTGTCTTTTAGGATGCAGAATTATATGGTACCATTTCTGTTTTGGTCCAGATTTGTGTCCCTTACCCCCTCCCTTACCTTTCCCTCCCTTCTGGCCCACCCTATTGTCTGGTCCTAAAGATGCTTGCTAGGTGTGTTGGTAGATTCAGGTTAGTAGCTGTAGATGAGTGAGACTATGTGGTGATTATTGTTCTGTGATTGGGTGAGTTCACTGAGAATGATCTGTTCCAGGTTCAGGCACATTTCTTCAAATTTGATTGTGTCGGTTTTCCTTACTGGAATCTTGTAGTCATTATAATTTGTATTTCCCTGATGATTAGGGACAATGAACTTTTCTTAAGTGTGTGTTTTCCATTTGAATTTCTTTCTCTGAGAACTGTCTGTCCAGTTCTTTCCTCCTTTTGTGAGTGGGTTGTTTGACTTTTTTTGTTGTTGTTGTTCATTTTTTATTTAGTTATTTGAGAGCGACAGACATAGATAGAAAGACAGATAGAGAGAGAGAGAGAGAATGGGCGCCAGGGCTTCCAGCCTCTGCAAACGAACTCCAGACGCATGTGCCCCCTTGTGCATCTGGCTAACGTGGGTCCTGGGGAACCGAGCCTCGAACCGGGGTCCTTAGGCTTCACAGGCAAGCGCTTAACCGCTAAGCCATCTCTCCAGCCCTTGTTTGACTTTTTATTGTATAGGTTTTTGAGTTTTTTGTAGATTATAGAGAATAGGCCTCTGTCAGTTGGATATTCAGCAAATATTTTCTCCCATTCTGTAGGTAATTTATTGGTTTTGCTTCTTATATGTTTGTATATGAAGAAAATTTTCAACTTCATGTGATCCCATTGGTTGAGTGATAGTTTAAGAACCTGTGCTACTGGGGCTTTGTTCAGGAAGTCTTTTCCCATTCCTATATCCTGGATAGTTCCTCCTATATTTTCTTCTAGTAATAGCTGAGTTTCCAGTCTTATATTGAGATCTTTCATCCATTTGGACTTGAGTGTTGTGAATGGCAAGATGTGGATCAAGTTTCAAATTCCTGCATATGGTTATCTAGTTTGTCCAGCCCCATTTGTTGAAGATGCTGTCTTTTTTTCCAGCCTATATTGTTAGGGCCTCTGTCAAATATCAACTCCTTGTAGTTACTTGACCCAAAGTCCAGTTCCTCAATTCCATTCCATTGGTCTATACCCCTTTTTTTGATGCCAAGATCATACTGTTTTTATTACAATGGCTTTGTAATATAACTTAAAAATATTTTATATTACATTTTATTTTTATTCATTTATTTGAGAGAGAGAGAGAATGGGCATGCCAGAGTCTCTTGGTGCTGGAAATGATCTCCAGATGCATAGACCCCTTGTTCACCTGGATTACATGGGTCCTGAGGGATCAAACCTGGGTCCTTTGGCTTTGCCAGCAAGTACTTTAACCACTAAACCATCCCTCCTGCCCATAATATAGCTCTAGATCATGTATGGTAATGCCTCCAGAGGTGTTTCTTTTGCTGAGGATATGCTTGGATATCTGAGGCCTTCTGCTTCTCCATATGAATTTTGAGATCAATTTTCCTATCTCTGTGAAGAACAATATAGGGATATTGACTAGAATTGCATTAAATTTGTATATTGCCTTTGGTAGGATTGCCATTTTCACAATGTTAATTCTGTCGATCTAGGAACATGGAAGGTCTTTCCATTTTATAAAGTCCTCCTCAATTGTTTTGAGTGTTTTTATGTTTTCATTGTATCCTTGGTTAATATTATTCCAAGGGACTTTATTATTTTTTTGTTGCTGTTGTTATTGAAAATGGAACATTGTCACTTAAGTCTTTCTCTGTATCTTTGATATTTGCATATAGAAAGGCTACTGATTTTTGTGCATTTATTTTGTATCCTGCTACTTTGCTGAAGGAGTTTATCACTTTTAAGAGTTTTGGGATGGTGATTCTCAGGTCTTGTATGTATAGAATCATGTCATCTGTGAATAGGGCTAAATTAACTTTTTCTTTTTCAAATTATATCCCTTTTATTTCTTTCTCTTGTCTTATTTTTTGGGCTAGGACTTCCAGTACTATATTGAAGAGCAGAGGTGAGAGTGGACAACCCTGTCTTGTTCCTGATCTCAATGGGAATTCCCCCAGTCTCTCTCTATTAAGTATTATTTGGGTCTTAGGAGCTTTGTATATTGCCTTTATTATGTTAAGATATGAACCAACTATGCCAGTTTTCTCCAATGTTTTGATCATGAAGTGATATTGTATTTTGCCAAAGGCCCTTTCTGTGTTTATTGAAATGATCATGCAGTTTTTGGGTTTAACCTTGTTGATGTGGTTTATTATATTGACAGATTTCTGTATGTTGAAGCACCCTGCATTCTTTTGATGAATCCTTTTGATGTGTTGTTGGATTCTGATTGCGATGATTTTGCTCAGGATCTTTGCATGTCAATTCATCAGGGAAATAGGCTTGTAGTTTTCTTTTCTTGTGGCATCTCTGCCTGCTTTTGGTATTAGGGTGATAGTAGCTTCATAGGAGTTGAGGAGCTTCCCTATTCAACAATTGTGTGGCACAGTTTAAGAAAGATTGGTTTGAGTTCCTCCATGAAGGTTTGATAGAATTCAGCTGAAAAACCATCTGGTACTGGACTCTTCTTTTTGGGGAGTTTTTTTTTATTTTTATTTTTTATTACATTTTCAATCTCAATGGGTTTGATATGTTTGTTCAGGAGATTAATCTGCTCTGAGTTTAGCTTTGGCATATGGCATGTTTCCAGGATTTTATCCATTTTCTCCAATTTTGTGGAGTAGAGGTTTATAAATAAGTCCTGATGATTCTCACAATTTCACTTATGTCTGTTGTGATCTCTCCTTTTTCATTTCAAATTTTGTTAATTTGAAGCATCCCTTTTTTTCACTTCATCAAATTGGCCAGGCATTTGTCAATCTTGCTTAGTTTTTCAAAGAATCAGCAATTTGTTTCAGCAATTTTCTTAGTTTCCAATTAGTTACTTTCTGTGCTGAACTTTATTTCTATCTGGAGATTTTTAGGTTACATTCCTCTTGCTTTTGCATTGCCTTTAGGTGGATGGTTAGGTTATTGATTTGGGACCTCTCTGACTTTGTTGAGATAGCATTTAGTTCATTTTTTTGAGTTCTTTGTATATTCTAGCTATTAGGCTTCTGTCAGTGATATAGCTGGCAAAGATTTTCTCACATTCAGTGGGTGTTCTATTGGCTCTGTTTATGGTATGTTTGTCTATGTAAAAGCTTTTTAGCTTCATGAGATCCAACTGGTTGAGTGCTCTTTTAATTTCCTTGGCTACTGGGGTTTTGTTCAGGAAGTCTTTTCTGAGTACTATTTTGTGTAGACTGCTTTCTATTTTTAATTCCAGTACTTGAAGAGTTTGAAGTCTTATATTGATGTCTTTAATCCAAGCAAGTTAAAGTTATAGGCACTGAGGGTGGTCTTAGGTTACTGAAACTGCTATTGTCAAACACATTAGCAATATTAAAGAAGAAGGCAAAATCCCTTTACATTAATACAATGAAAAGTATGCCTGAGGAAAGACTATCATAGAAATGCAAACTGTTTTGAAAAAGTTGACTGGAGAAGAAACCTGCTTTTCAATGTTAGGATTTATTTCACTCCTGAATTAAGAATATGGCTGTGTCCTGCACACCTGGTATTGATGTCAGAAGCATGAAATATGCAAGGAGGCATCATGAATTGCACATAATTACAGGATCTGCTGCTGAGATGCTGCATTAGTCAGGGCCTGATGCCCTGAGAGGCTCAAAGAACCTTTTGTAGATGGACCACATTTGCATAAAGACCTGAAGACATTTTGAATAAATATACCAGAACTATGCAAGGGCTACCATAGAGTGCACTTTCAGCCTAGAATGGAAGTGTTCCCTGGCTACTCTGCCAAGCTGGAGGGACAGAATTGAAAAATGTGGAGATTGTCAGTCTCTGCTTACACTGGACTTGAACTGAAAAGTCTGATGTTTGTTTGATGGTGGTTAAGTTTGCATTGTTTTAGTATCTCTGTTATGCCTTATATCAGTTGAAAATGTTTACTCTGTAACTTTATATGTTGGAAGTATTAAATTGTTTAATTTTACAGGACTTACTATCCTAACTTGGTCAAGAATATGGGGACCTTTGAAATTGAACTGAGTTCAATTCACAACATGTGATGGTTATGAATCTATTGGGATCCAGGGACAGAATGTGGTAGTTTGAATAGATGGCCCCAAATATATTCAGAATTTTTTATTAGATTGTAGTTTATATCTGCAGCTACCTGGGTAGAGGTGGTTTCACTGGGTGGACCTTAAGGTGTGAAGGAGCGAGGGGGGGGGGTGAGATTTTATATCTAAAGATATGCAAAGTGTGCTAGCAGAAGTTCCTGAAGTGTGCTGTGCTGTGTGACTTCTGGCTTTAGGCTTGTGCTTCTCTCTCTCTCTGCTTGGTTTTGTGAAAGCAGGCCAGCTTCTTCTGCCATTATGGAACTTCCCCTGCATCTATAAACGTCAATAAACATCCCTTCCTCCATAATTGTGCCTGGTCTGGAAGTTCATCTCAGCAAACCTGAAGGTATCTGCTATACCATTTGTTGAAGGTGCTGTCTTTTCTCCAGTATACATTATTGGATCCTTTGTCAAAGATCAAGCAGCTATATTTTCTTGCCCTAAGGTATGGGTCTTCAATTCTGTTCCTTTGGTCTATGTTTATGTTTTTATTCCAGTATCATGCTGTTTTTTGTCACCATGGCTTTGTTATGTAGCTTTAGAAAAGATACAGTGATACCACCAGAGGTGTTTCCTTAGCTGAGGATATGTTTAGATTGTTTGGATATTCAAGGCCTTCTCTCATTACGTGTGAATTTTGAGGTCACTTTTTCTGGTCTCTGTGAAGAATGATACAGATACTTTTATTGGTCTTGTGTTAAATCTGTACATTGCTTTTGGAAGAATTGCTAGTTTCACAATATTAATTCTACTATCTATAAGCATGGGAGGTCTTTCCATCTTCTCAAGTCTTCTAGTATTTCATTCTTGACTGTTTTTATGTTTTCATTATATAGTTTTTTATGTCATTTTTTAGAGTTATTCCAAGGTATTTATTTATTTATTTTGCTGCTATTGAAAATGGGTCAGACTCACTGATTTCTTTCTCTGTATAATTGTCCTTTGAATAAAAAATTTTTGTGCATTGATTTTGTATCCTGCCACTTTGCTGAAGGAATTTATCACCTTTAGAAGTTTAGGAAGGAGAGGACTTCCGGTTAAGATGGCATCATAGGTACCACACCAAAGCAGCCTAGGGGGGGAAAAAATACCAAAAAAAAAACTCAGCAAAATACAAACTTTTACTAAAAAGTGAGGTGTATAGGAAATTGAAGTGTCAGCAAAGAAGTAGGAGAGCTCCAGAGCATCCAGAGCCCGCACAGGCCGGCAAAAGTGGCTCCGTAAGCTCGGCCAACTGCCACGGTGGTGGCGCACCACAAACCCACCAGGCTTGGCTCCAGCTGCAGGAAAAGCCAGGTGCAGGGATTTTCCACTCACACCGGCGCTCTCCGCAACTCAGAAAACGTGAAGGGAGAGCGGCAGTGAGCAATGGAGGAGCAGACCACAAGGTAGAAGAACATGTGGAGCAGCGAGAGAAGCAGAGCATGTGCGACTCCCTCCCCGGCCCCACTGCCTGAGCCCAGCTCCGGTGAACAGAGCAGCAGTCCCAGGACCCGGCCATGCCAAATTGAGCCAACAGCGGGACCCAAGCAGGAGCAGAGTTCGGCAGCAACAGCAGTGGCTCCGGTACCAGTAACAGCGGCCCCAGCAGTAGCAGCTCCAGTTGCAGCAGCAGTGGCAGACCCAGAAGCAACAGACCCAGAAGCGGCAGCAGCAGCAGACCAAGCAGCAGCAGCTTCAGTGGGAGCAGTGGTAGTGGACACAGCAGCAGCAGCTTCAGCAGCAGTGGTGGCTCCAGCAGAGGCAGCTACAGCAGCAGCAGAGGCAGCAGTAGCAGTGGGTCCAACAGCAGCACCTTCAGCAGCAGAGGCTACAGACCCAGCAGCGGCAGCTTGAGCAGCAGCAGTACCAGCAGCAGGGGTGGTGATCTGCAGGGCCACACTTGTCAGGCTCGGTTTGCCCCGCAGGAAAAGCCAGTGCCCAGCTCCAGAAAACAGAACAGCAGCCCAACGACCCAGGCAGCAACTTGACTGAGACCAAATCATCCAAGGTACCTGGGATTGCACCAGGAAAGGGTCGCACTTGGCCGCAAGCTGACTTGGATCCCTCAACAGACCAGAAATCTTAACCTCTTTGTGGATAGAGGATCTGGTCATTATAATAACTACTCTTGCATACATACTTGAGGATGTTTCTGATTGAATGTGTACAGTGTTTAGTTAAATTTTAGAATCTACCTGTATTTTATTCCACTCAGCCTGCTTGAATACTCCTATAGCAGGGAAACTCAACCCCTAAGAACATCTTTGGAGATACTCTGAGAGCCTTAAGAGCCACACCTAACAACTTAAGCTCCTACCCTGAATATATATTACACCAAATC
Organism: Jaculus jaculus; assembly: GCF_020740685.1. Classification (NCBI taxonomy): domain Eukaryota; kingdom Metazoa; phylum Chordata; class Mammalia; order Rodentia; family Dipodidae; genus Jaculus; species Jaculus jaculus. The sequence continues at coordinate 55,183,047 of NC_059104.1, forward strand.
AATTGATACAGCTAAGAATACACAGCTAGCTAGAAAATCCAAGCATTAACATAATCCAAGATGCAAAAATATATACATTATAACACAAGAAACACTAAAAAGCAAGATGATATAAATCCACCTAAAAGTATTAATGCATCAGAAATGTCCTCCAGTGAGAATGAGTTAGCATATACTCCACAAAGTATGAAAATCTGAAAGAAATGGATGATTTCCTTGATCTATATGACCTACCTAAATTAAATCAAAATGAGATTAATCACTTAAATAGACCTATAACAAACATGGAGATCCGAACAGTTATCAATAATCTCCCAACTAAAAAAGCCCAGGCCCAGATGGATTCACTGGTGAATTTTACCAGACTTTTAAGGAAGAGCTAACACCATTGCTTCTTAAGCTTTTCCAGGCAATAGAAAAAGAAGGAATTCTACCAAACTCCTTCTATGAGGCCAGCATCACCCTGATACCAAAACCAGGCAAAGATAGAACAAAAAAAGAAAATTACAGACCAATCTCCCTCATGAACATAGATGCAAAAATTCTCAACAAAATATTGGCAAACAGAATACAAGAGTATATCAAAAAGATCATTCACCCTGACCAAGTAGGCCTTATCCCAGAGATGCAGGGATGGTTCAACATACGCAAATCTATAAATGTAATACATTACATAAACGGGTTGAAGGACAAAAATCACATGATCATCTCATTAGATGCAGAGAAAGCATTTGACAAAATCCAACATCCCTTCATGATAAAAGTCCTACAGAGGCTGGGAATAGAAGGAACATATCTCAATATAATAAAGGCTATTTACGACAAGCCTACAGCCAACATATTACTAAATGGGGAAAAACTGGAAGCTTTTCCACTAAAATCAGGAACAAGACAAGGGTGTCCACTGTCCCCACTTTTATTTAATATATTTTTGTAAGTCTTAGCCATAGCAATAAGGCAAGAGACACACATAAAAGGGTTAAAAATTGGAAAGGAAGAGATCAAGTTATCATTATTTGCAGATGACATAATTCTATACATAAAGGACCCTAAAGACTCTACCAGCAAACTGTTACAGCTGATCAAAACCTACAGCCACGGAGTAGGATACAAAATAAATACACAGAAATCAGTAGCCTTCATATATACTAACAACAAACAGACAGAGGATGAAATCAGAGAATCACTCCCATTCACAATTGCATCAAAAATAAATAAATAAATAAAGTACCTTGGAACAAACCTAACCAAGGAAGTAAAGAATCTCTACAATGAGAACTTTAAAACACTCATGCGAGAAATTGCAGAAGACACTAGAAAGTAGAGAAACATTCCTGGTTCCTGGATTGGAAGAATCAATATTGTGAAAATGGCAATCTTACCTAAAGCAATCTACACATTTAATGCAATCCCTATCAAAATTCCAAAGTCTTTCTTCATGGAAATAGAAAAAACAATCCAAAAATTCATTTGGAATCACAAAAAAACCTCAAATTTCTAAAATAATACTGAGCAAGAAAAATGAGGCTGGTGGTATCATCATACCTGATTTTAACCTATACTACAGAGGCATAGTAACAAAAACAGTGTGGTACTGGCACAAAAACAGACATGTAGATCATTGGAACAGAATAGAGGACCCAGATGTAAGACCAAGTAGCTATAGCCACCTGATATTTGATAAAAATGCCAAAAATACTCATTGGAGAAGAGACAGCCTCTTCAGCAAATGGTGTTTTGAAAACTGGATATATATCTGCAGAAGGATGAAAATACATTCTTCTCTCTCGCCATGCATGAGAATTAAGTCCAAATGGATTAAAGACCTTAACATCAGACCTGAAACTCTGAAACTGCTAGAGGAAAAAGTAGGGGAAACCCTTCAACATATTGGTCTTGGCAAAGACTTTCTGAATACAACCCCAATTGCTCAGGCAATAAAACCACAGATTAATCACTGGGGCCTCATGAAATTACAAAGATTTTGCACTGCAAAGGACACAGTGAAAAAATCAAAGAGGCAACCTACAGAATGGGAAAAAAAATCTTCACCAGCTATATATCTGATAAAGGATTAATATCTAGGATATAAAAAGAACTCAAAGAGTTAAATAATAAGGAATCAAACAAGCCAATCAAAAAATGGGCTATGGAGCTAAATAGAGAGTTCTCAAAGGAAGAAATACGAATGGCATATAAGCATCTAAAAAAATGTTCTACATCACTAGTCATCAGGGAAATGCAGATTAAAACTACATTGAGATTCCATGTCACTCCTGTCAGATTGGCCACCATCATTAAAACAAATGATCATAAATGTTGGTGGGGATGTGGAAAAAAAGGAACCCTTCTACACTGCTGGTGGGATTGCAATCTGGTCCAGCCATTGTGGAAAACAGTGTGGAGGTTCCTAAAACAGCTAAATATTGATCTACCATATGACCCAGCTATAGCATTCCTAGGCATATATCCAAAGGACTCATCTCATTTCCTTAGAAGTACATGCTCAACCATGTTTATTGCTGCTCAATTTATAATAGCTGGGAAATGGAACCAGCCTCAATGTCCCTCAACTGATGAGTGGATAATGAAGATGTGGCACATTTATACAATGGAGTTCTACTCAGCGATAAAGAAAAATGAAGTTATGAATTTTTCAGAAAAATGGATGGACCTGGAAAGGATTATACTAAGTGAGGTAACCCAGGCCCAGAAAGCCAAGCACCACATGTTCTCTCTCATATGTGGATCCTAGCTACAGATGATTGGGCTTCTGCGTGAGAATGAAAATACTTAGTAGCAGAGGCCAGTAAGTTAAAAATGAGACATAAAGGGTGGAGAAAGGAAGGGAGGAGGATACTTAATAGGTTGATATTATATATACGTAATTACAATGATTGTAATTGGGAGGTAATATGATGGAGAATGGAATTTCCAATGGGAAAGTGTGGGGGTGGGGTGGGAGGGAATTACCATGGGATATATTTTATAATCATGGAAAATGTTAATAGAATATTAAAAATTTTTAAAAAAGAACTTTAGGAAGGAGACTTTCAGATCATTTTTACATAGGATCATGTCATCTGCAAATAGGGCTAACTTGATGTATTTTATTCCAATTTGAATCCCTTTTATTTCTTTCTCATGTCTTATTGCTTGGGCTAGTACTATGTTTAATAATAATTGTGAGAGTGGGCACCTCTGCCTTATTTCTTTTTTTAATATTTTATTTATTTATTTATTTGAGAGCAACAGAGACAGAGAGAAAGACAGATAGAGGGAGAGAGAGAGAATGGCTGAACAAGGGATTCCAGCCTCTGCAAACAAACTCCAGATGCGTGCGCCCCCTTGTGCATCTGGCTTCGTGGGACCTGGGGAACCGAGCCTCAAACCGGGGTCCTTAGGCTTCACAGGCGAGCGCTTAACCACTAAGCCATCTCTCCAGCCCCTCTGTCTTATTTCTCATCTCAGTAGGAACTCCTTGAGTTTTTCCCCATTAGGTATTATTTGGGCTTTAGGAGCTTTGTATATATCCTTTATTTTGTTGAGATACAAACTCTCCATGCCTATTCTTAACAGTGTTTTAATAATCAAGTAATGTTATATTTTGTCAAAGGCCTTCTCTGCATCAATTGAGATGATCATGTGATTATTATGGTTCAATTTATATATGTGGTGTATTACATTGACTGATTTCCACTTGTTAAACCATCCTTGAATCCCTGGGATGAAGCCCACTTGAACAAGTTGGATAATCCTTTTGATTCATTGTTGAATTTGATTTGCAAGGATTTTGTTCAGGACCTTTGCATCTAAGTTTGTTAGGGATATTGGCCTATAATTTTCTTTCCTTGTTCATCTTGGTCTGGTTTGCGAATTAGTGTGATGCTAGCTTCATAAAAAGAGTCAAGGAGAATTCCATGGTCTCTAATTATATGGAATTAGTTTGAGAAAAAGTGGTTTCATTTCTTCTATGATGGTTTGATAGTATTTGGCTGAGAAACCATCCAGTCATGGGCTTTTCTTATTGGGGAGGTTTTTCATTACCTTTTCAATCTCCATGGATTTGGTAGGTTTGTTTATGAGATTAATCTGCTCTAAGTTTAGTTTCATAAGTGAGCAGGAACTCATTCATTTCTTCCACATTATTTAATTTTATGGAGTAGAAGTTTTCAAAGCATGCTTTGATGTTTCTTCCAATTTCATTGATGTCTGTTATAATCTCTCCCTTTTCATTTTTGATTTTGTTAAATTGAGACTGTGAAACTTCTCTCTTTCTCTCTCTCTCTTTGTTTGTTTGATCAGTTTGGCACAGGTTTGTAAATCTTGCTTATTTTTTTCAAAGAACCAGCTCTTCATCAATTTTTTTCATTGTTTTCTTAGATTCCAATTAATTAATTTCTGCTCCAATCTTGATTACTTCTTTCTGTCTGGAGATCTTTGTGTTGTATTTTTCTTGCTTTTCCGGAGCAATTAGGTGGGCAATCAGGTTATTAATTTGTAATTTGTGTATGTTATGAAATTGTAATGAAGGCATTTATGGCTATGAATTTTCTCCTTACAACTCCCTTCATTCGGTCTCATAAGTTTTGGTGAGTTGTGTTTTCATCATTTTTAAAGCCCAGGAATTTTACAATTTCTTTTTTGATTTATTCCATGACCCATTCATTGTTTAAAAGTTTGTTGTTTAGTCCCCAGGAGCTGGTGGAGTTCTTGAAGTGTCTCTCATTGTTAATTTCTAGCTTCAAAGCACTGAGATCTGACATGAAGCAGGAAGTTACTTCAATTTTCCTGACTTTATGAAGGAATGATTTATGGACTAATATAAGGCCAATTTTGGAGAATGTTCCATGGGTTGCTGAGAAGAATAAGTGTTCTTTAGAACTGGGGTGGAAAGTTCTGTAGATATCTGTTAGATCTAATTGATCTATGATTTTGCTGAGTTCTATTATTTCCCTGTTACTTTTCTGCTTGGATGATCTATCTATTAATAATAGTGGAGTATGGAAGTCTCTTACTATGTTGGTGCTGGTGTTTATTTCTGCTTGTCAAGTAGATTTTATTTTATAAACTGTGGTACCCCTGTGTTTGGCACATATGTATTTATGATTGTGATGTACTCATATTCAATCATTCCCTTGAAGAGTAAGAAATGACTTTCCTTGTCCCTTTTGATTACTTTTGGTTTGAAGTTTATTTTTACCAGATATCAATATAGCAACATCACTTATTTTTCATTTCCATTTGCTTGGAATATCATTTTTTAACCTTTCACCATGTCTGTCTTTAGTGATGAGGTGGGTTTCTTGAAGACAGCAAATAGAAGGGTCCAGTTTTTTGATCCACCCTGATACCCTGTGACTTTTGATAGATGAGTTGGTATCATTGATGTTTAAGGTTATTACTGTGAGGTTAGAATTAATCCTTGCCATGATGATTTATTTTATGGGGTTGGGTGCTACTTGTATTATATACTGCTTTGAGCCAGGTTTATTTTATTTATTGTTATTTTCTTCTTGTTGGCTCTTGAGATTGATTGTTTGACTGTTCATTTTGCAGTATTTTCTCAAGCATTCTCTGTAGATTTGGCTTTGTGTTCTTGTAATCATAGAGTTGACTTTTTTCATGGAAAATTTTTCTTTCACATCTATCATGAAGGATACTTTTGCTGGGTAAAGTAGCTTGAGTTGGAAGCTATAGTTTTACAGACTTTGAAGTGTTCCATTCTAGGCCCCTCTGGCTTTCAGGGTTTCCATTGAGAAATCTGACATTATTCTAATAGGGTTGCCATTGTATGTTGTGAATTGCTCCACTCTTGCTGTGTCTTAACACTCTCTCTTTTCATTACTAAGGTTTTCATTATTAAGGGTTTTAACTATGAGTTTCTTCTTTGCTTCTGACTGTTTAGTGTTCTGGGCTTCTTGTATCTATATGGGTCTATCTTTTGCAAGATTCAGAAAATTTTCTTTAATAATTTTGTTAAGTATGTTTTCTATGCCTCCTGTCTGGATTTTCTCTCCTTCTGGTATAACTATAATCCAGATGTTTTCACACAATAATGCATATAATAATTTTTCATGAGCAATTACTTCTAGTATATATTTAGCATGATTATTTGAGAACTAATGTATGAAAGAAAACAAAATTTATATTTGGACACATTTTTAAAGACACAAATATTTGGTTCATGAGCATACAAGAAAGGGAAGAAATATAAGCCAGAGATAAAAAGCATATGCACAACAAAATTTAAAAAAATCCTAATATTGCCAAAAAAAACCATTCAGGTACAGGTGGCTTGCAGAACACTAAACACACAGCATCAGAGAAGAAATTTTCCAAGGCACATTATATTTAAAACACAAAACAATCAAAGCTAAGAGAGAATTGGAAACTCTAATAGCCAGTAGGGCTTAAAACAGAGTATTTCAAATTTTAAATAGACTTTGGCTACCAACCCAGACTACTATACTAGCAAAATTTTCCCTCATAATAGAAAACTTTCTATGATAAAAGCTAGTTTGTGAGTAGGTGAGAAAGACCCCGATTCTATGGGGAATACTGCAGATAATATTCTACACAGAAGAGACAACCAACATAATATGCCACAAGAGGGAAAAAGTAACACCCAAATCTAGAACAGACATGAAAATATAGAAAGCCTAATAAAACAACAAAAAATATCCAACATAACAGATATTAACTCAAATCTCACAGTCATATCTCTGAATAATAATCAATTCAATTCCTCAATCAAAAGACATAGGTTTTCAGGCAGGATCAGAAAAATGAATCATTGTACTTATTGTCTACAGGAAATCCACTTTACTGTTAAAGATAAACATCTCTTTAAGTAAAAGGTTGGAAAATAATTTTCTAAGCCAAAGGAAGAAAGAAATAAGCAGGTGTAAATATATCAATATCTGATAAAATATGCTTTAATCCAAAATAATAAAAAGAGATAAAGAAGGACACTTCTTACTGACTAATGGAATAATCAAAGAAGAAGACATTAATAACAAACTTACATGTACCAAACATATGTGCACAGAATATTATGAAGCAAAATCTACTGGACAGAAAAGGAAATAAATCACAATAAAATAATAATAAGAAGCTTTAACATAGTGGTGGTTTTAATAGATACACAATCAAAATTGAAAATTAAAAGAGAACTAAAGGAGCTAAGCACACATACACATCTACAGAATACCCCCCCCCCAATTCCACAAAATACATATTCTTCTCAGCAGCTCATGGAATGTTCTCTAAAATAGATGATATATTAAGTCATAAAGCATATCTTCACAAATTTAGAAAAAAAAACTGTCATAACTGTTTATTTTATTTGCAAATTAAATAAATCTTTACATTATTTAAGGTAATGCTTTCTGGCTAAGAAGTGTGCATTTATTCATTTGCTCAACAGCCTAATTATTCAACAAAATTATGTGTAAGATGTTTAAGGTTCTGTGTGCTGTATGAACCATCATCTATTGTATAAAAGATAATTATGATAGGTTTTATTCTACATGGAAATTCAAAATCTGGGAGCAGGCTTTTGGGTGTGATATCCAGCTCCCCTTTGCCTGAGCTTGACTCACACTCCTGTTGCTGTTTTCCAATTTCTGTGGGCAAGAAGGTCATATTCTATCACTGCTTTTGCCATGTTTTTTTCCTGTCATCATGAAATATCACCTCAAAACTGTAAACCAAAATAAAATCTTTCCTCCCATCAGCTGTTTTATTTATTTATTATTTATTTATGTTTATTTATTTTGGTTGGAAGTGAGAAGGTAATTACAAAGTAGTCATTCATCCACTATGGCTACTGATTACTTGAGGTATGATCACTTTAATGAAAAAAAAAATTTTTAAATGTTTATACTTGTAACTAATTTAAAATAAGTAGTCAATAGAGCTAGTGTGCACTTCTCCACAGTGAAGGCATACAAAAATTCCTCATTTTGAACAACCTCTGCTGTTGATTTTAGCATATTTCAAAAGGAAGAGATAAAATGTGGAGTGTTTCTACTTTAAGATAGTTTTATCTAGAAAGTTGAAATAGAAGATAGGTATGCACTCTGTCTCTCAGTGAAAATTATAAAATAAATGGCTAAACCATGGTAAGGGAATAAAAACTATGTGAGTTGCCTGCTATGGGATGCCCAAAACATATGCAAACATACAAATATACTGTTAAGAAAAACATTGCTAGCTTTGAAACACTGTGAATCATCTGCAATAATGAACTTTACAGAGGTAAGATTTGTTCTGACTCATTTCTATGAAATATGAAGTATGAAGCAGTTCATAGTTGGTTGGCCTTGTTGATCTGGGTCCTAGGTTGAGGCAATCCATCAAGGCAGGAACTCGTAAAAGAACAGTGCTTCACTTTAAATGAGCAAGGAAACAAGGTCATAGGGAGCAACCAGATTCTCTCCCTCCCAAGTTCATATCCCCAAAATCGAATAACTCCTGTTAGGTCAGTTAAAAGTTCCCCTGATTCCTTGTAGTTCTAAGATGAAGACCAAGTGAACAACAGTTGGGTCCTTGGGACCTTCTTTACCCTAATTATAGTACATACTATGTGGGAGGACATAAGACAACCCTGTGATGTTGCTTTGCTATAAGAAAGCATGACAATTACAGAAGACATACATGACCTTTATAATGCACCGAGAGACAAAGTACATGCATCTCAAAAGACCTGATTGACTTTTTGCTAAACTTTTCTTTCTATAGAGTGTAAGCTTAGAAGAATTATATGATGTGAGAATTTGAAACAAATCCAATGATCATATAACTTTGATACAACAACTATTGTCACTGGTAAATTTATTCCTAGGCTCACTCTGAAACTTCAGTAAACTCTGATTCTCAAGATGGGCATATTATGCTATTTATTAGCACACAATATTATTAACTGTATAGGCATTACATTTTGCAGAAACAATGTTGTAGGTTAAAATGTATTTTAAAAATAAGCTAATGATATAATTACAAATATAAGGCTTTTTTTCCATGATGATACCATTGGTTACCAATTACATTGTAATTTTCAATACTTCCTACTTACAGAAGTAATCTGTCCATTCCTTGGGTTAGTTCTAAAGGATAGGGTAGATACAAGTAATAGTTTACTTGCTTGCTAACATGTTTCAGAAAAAAATATAATGTTTTTCATATACTCTTATTAAAAGGCTTCTGATCAGAGGTGCCCTTTCAGGGGAAAGGAAAGATATGAGTGTGTTTCTTTGTAAATATATGTTAAAGGATGTCAACTGGATACAAAGACACTATGGACTGATTACTCTTATATTCTACTGAGATAGTGTGAAAACATAAAATAAATTAATCATAATATTTTTTACATTACTGAACAAAAAATAACTATTAATAATCATAATGTTACATTCTTTGCAAACATAACTTAAGTTATAGGTAGATTTATTAGGATTTTTATATAGCACTGTATGATATCACAATGACTTTTTTTTCTAATATAAATGATCAAATTCTTATAGAATTGTACTTTTCTCCAAAAAAGTGAATACATACCAGAATGTATAAATAGAAACTGTTCTAATGAATTCTCAGAGGAAGTAATTATTATTCATTTAGCATCCTTCAAACACAGGAGTATCAATCAACACAAATATATCTTACCTAATAGCAAAAACAGAAAAGGAAAAATATGCTCTAGGAGGCCAGAAGAAAAGGTATGTATTTTCACTCTGAATTATAATGGACTGACATTTTACTTATGACAGCCACCAAAAGAAGAAAGCATGCAATTGCTACATGTCACTCTAATTCTGAAAATAAAAGTACTATGATTAATAGCTATGAATGGTTTCCTCAAAGGTGGGGAAGGATCAAGAGAACCATGATTCACAGTATAACAATACAGCTGACCTATTTGTAAAGTGTTTGATAATCAGGTATTAACCATGTATAAAGAGATTGCTAGAAGTACAAAAATAGTGCTTTCTCTTCAGTTACTTGATGGTGATTTTCAATGTGGAATGTCTTATTTTCTGAATCTAACAAGGACAAGTCATTTTCTAGTTTTCTAGGATCCAGCAATCAACTTTTCCCAAATGTGATTATAAAGCTATGCGGAAAAAAAGAACCCTAATATTTTCTTTCCCCTTTTAAAAAATTTATTACGGACATACTTAATATGGATGCATCTTGTGTTGGTACAATCCTTTCCCTTATTCCTGCCCCCTTTCCATGCATTGTGGGAGCAGCAGTCAATTGTCTGGGGGAGGCAATGCCTCTGGGCCTGATGTCCCAACCTGTAGCTCTTACAATCTTGCAGCAAAATCCCCTGAGCCAAGGTGGGTGTGTTTTATGACTACTTCACTGATGAGCTCTTAGTAGCCTCTGGATCTCTGTTGTGGTAGGCATTGAGTATCCTCACCATTTGCCTCCTTCACCCTGGCCCTGCTTGTCAGGCCCACCAAGGAAGCTGCATTTTTGCTCATCTCCCCAATTCTGGTGTGGTTTCAGCTGGGACTTGGCTGAAGTTCAAGGGATCTTCCTGTGTCTGCCTACCTTCTGAAAAAGAAAAGGAGATTCTCCAATGGAGAGATTAATTTAGGGAATTATGATTGATGTAGACCTTCTTTTAGCCAAAGACTAGTGGGAGCTTGACACTGGAGAGCATAATATTTGTTGCCATAGGATTATAGCCTAGTTCCCACATCCTGATATGGGTTTCTTTTCACTGAGCAGATCTCTTACCCAATAAGAAAGCTACTGGTTACTCACCAAGGTGATGTGCCACTATTGCACTTTTGTGTACATCTTTCATGGTGTTTGCTTCTGAGTAGCTCAGACCGCTGGTTGGGCAGACCGTTGATGGCCACTTCCCCCAATAACTCATGTGGCACTCTCCTGCACTAGACAGGGCTCTTGTTTTGATTATTGTAACCCATTCTGAAACATGAATTTGTCCACACTTATAGAGAATAAGTTAGGATTTAGTCACCATCACAATGAGCAGCAGGGATTCTTCATAATGGAGTTCTAAAAATAGAGTTACATGTGAATACAAAACCTGGGCATTCTTTTTCAGCAAAGCCACTAGGTGAAATGAAAGTAGATGTTAGATTGGCATAGTGCATGATATTATAATTTGTAATCTCATTTACATAGCAAAGATAGTTCTATCTTGAGGGGAGGTGTTGAATAGTAACTTGTTATTACCTATAAAGCTAGTCATAAAAAAATCTCTTTAGATAATAGTGTAGTATACTAAGGTGTGTCTAAATATAGAAAAAAAATCTTGCAAAAACTATATTATTTATAACAGTTGTTATACATTACACTTAAATTTTTTAGATGTGTTCCCGCCAAGATGGCGACTGCCTAGCTGCACTCCAGATGCCAGGGGAAAAAAAAAAGGCAAGTATTCAAGGGCAATTAGGATCTTTTTGCAAGAGGGAGGACACATATTGGGGAAAAACAGGGAAGCTCACACCCCCGCGCCCCGAGACCCCACGCCCCGTCGCGACCCAGCAGGCCCAGTGCCCCGGCGGCTGCGCACCCCGAGCCCCACCCCCCGCGTGCCCCAAGTCCCCCCTGCAGGCCCCGAGACCCATGTGCCCTGTGCGGCGTGCCCTGCTCCCCCCTGCACCCCTCGGTGCCCCCCACGGACACACTGCACCCCCCGCGCACCACGTGCCCCGCCCCCCACTGTGCCCCACGCCCCCCCTGCATGCCCTGTGGTGCCATGCGCACCCTGCACGGCCCGCGCGACCCGCACCCCCATGCACCCCACGCGCCCCCTGTGCACCCCGTGGTGCCCCGCGCACCCTGCGCCACGACCCCAACACACGCCGCCACCCCCTGCACCCCCATGCCTGGCCCACGCCCCCCACGTGCCCCATGCCCCCCGAACCCCCTAGCGCCACCCCTGCACCCCTTTTGCCCCGCCGCAACCCACACTCCCTGCCCTGCGCACCCTGTGCACCGGCATGCCCCATGCCGCCCCACATGCCCCACGCACCCTGCGTGCCCCCGCATGCCCCACGCCCAGTGAGGCTGTGCTCTGATCGGGCACCCAACAGGCACACCTGCCAGCCTGCTGCACTGAAGCTGCGACCTCCTACCTCCACCCATTTTCACTGATCCTGTGAGTTAACCAGCCACGTGGTACTCGGTTTGCAGGCCTGTGGGGGGCCACCTCTGCTGTGAGTAGGTGGCTGCCAGATCGCCTGCTGCTGTGCTCACATCACTTGCCGCCAGTCAGCCTCTGCTGTGTCCTGATCCCATACCCGCATCAGCTGCCTCTGCACTACAATTGCACATGCAGCGGGCCCAGTCCCACAGCAAGGGCCACACAAGTCCACACTGAGTCACTAGCGCTAGCGCAGGTGCCATCCCCTACCTGTACATCGCCACCCATCCCCCACCCCCCTGAGGCAGGAGAGCGCAGACTGTTTGTAGGTCCCAGTGTTCCCAGCCAGAGTTTGGGCAGCTTCTGGGCTTGCTACCTCAGTCCCCTTACAAGCTCGAAGGCAGGCAGCTTAGGTGCATTACTGCGTGAGAATTCAGGCAACTTTGGCGCCCCTATCAGGCTATAGATAGCTGGCTTTGGCAAGAGAGAGCAAAAACCCAGGCTGCTTGCAACTGCCTCAGTCTGCCTTGGATTCGCATTAAGCTAGATCCCAGGCTGCTCCACCCACCTACCTGCCCATACACTGACATGGGTAGACCACAGCGCAAAAGAAATAACATGAAAAATAAAATGCAAGAAAATCCAGACAGATCACCCAGTCCAACAAGGATCACAACAAACCAAAACATAGAAGAGTGTTTGGGATCAGAACATCAAGTGGAAGCAATGAACAATGCAACCCTGACCAACCTACAGCTAGAACTGACAGGAAAGCTACAAAGGATAGATAATTGTGTGGATGCTACCATCACTAAGCTAGAGCAATAGGATAAGACACTAGAAGGAATTCAAAGAGAGCTAAGAGAGTTGAGGGAGAGTGAAAAAAAAGAGGACCTTAAAAATCAGCTGGCCACATTAAATGAAAACATAAAGAAATGCAAGGATGATTTCCAAGAATCATCAAGAAAATCAGAAAATGAGACAAAAAGGGAGCTGGACAAAGCAATGGAAGTGATACATAGGAAAGTAGTAGAAAATGCAAACTTAATTGAACAAGTCCAAAACTCACTAGAGGCTCTCAAGAATAGAGTCAGAGAAGTGGAAGATAGAAATTCTGATCTGGAAGACAGGATGGAAGAAACAGTTCAAGAGTCCAAAAATTTCAGTAAGTTCAAAAGTTCCTGTGAACAAAACATGAGAGAATTGTGGGATACACTTAAATGTCCTAATATCAGAATCATTGGAATACCAGAAGGAGAAGAATTTCAGACCAAAGGCATGGAGAACTTATTGAACACAATAATTGAAGAAAACAATAAATGGATAGTGGATGAAATATAAAATGAAATTGCAGGCTGGAGAGATGGCTTAGTGGTTAAGCACTTGCCTGTGAAGCCTAAGGACCCTGGTTCAAGGCTCAGTTCCCCAGGTCCCACGTTAGCCAGATGCACAAGGGGGTGCACGCGTCTGGTGTTCGTTTGCAGAGGCTGGAAGCCCTGGAGCGCCCATTCTCTCTGTCTCCCTCTACCTGTCTTTCTCTCTGTGTCTCTCTCTCTCAAATAAATAAATAATTAATTTAAAAAAAATGAAATTGCAAAATTCCTGGAATTGAATGACAATGTTAACACATCATAACAAAACTTATTGGACACAATGAAGGCAGTCAAGGGAAAATTCATATCACTCTATGCCTTCATAAAAAAGACAGAAAGATCCCAAATCAATAGCCTAACCATCCACCTAAATGCATTGGAAAAACAAGAAAAATCCAACCCAAAGAGCTCCAGAAGGAAAGAAATAATTAAAATCAGAGCAGAAATTAATGAATTGGAAACCAAGGAAACAATGAAGGCAATTGACAAAACAAAGAGCTGGTTCTTTGAAAAAATAAACAAGATTGAGAAACCTCTGGCCAATTTGATCAAGCAAAAAATGTAGAGACTCCAAATTAACAAAATTCAAAATGATAAAGGAGAGATCACAACAGACATGAGTGAAATTGGCAGAATCATCAGGACTTATTTCAAAAACCTCTACTCCACAAAACTGGAAAATGTGGAGGAGATGGATAAATTCCTGGACATTTATCATCTATCAAAGCTAAACTCAGAGCATATTAATCACCTCAATGAACCCATCACACTCATGGAGATTGAAAAGTAATGAAACAAACTTCCCAAAAAAGAAGAATCCAGGACCAGATGGGTTCCCAGCCAAATTTTATCAAACCTTCATGGAAGAACTCAAACCAATCTTTCTAAAACTGTGCCACACAATTGAAGAACAGGGAAAGCTACCCAACTCCTTCTATGAAGCTAGTATCACCCTAATCCCAAAACCAGGCAGAAATGCCACAGGAAAAGAAAACTACCGGCCTATTTCCCTAATGAACATAGATGCAAAGATCCTGAACAAAATACTTGCAAACTGAATCCAACAACACATCAAAAGCATTATCCACCTTGACCAAGTGGGATTTATCCCAGGAACACAAGGGTGGTTCAATATACGAAAATCTGTCAATGTAATACACCACAAAAAAAAAAAGCTTAAACATAAAAACCATATGATCATTTCGATAGATGCAGAAAAGGCCTTTTAAAAGATAGCACATCACTTCATGATCAAAACATTGGAGAGAATCAGAATGGCCAGTTCACATCTTAACATAATAAAGGCAATATACAAAGCTCCAAAGGCCCAAATAATACTTAATGGAGAGAGACTGGAGGAATTCCATTTGAGATCAGGAACAAGATAGGGATGTCCTCTCTCACCTCTGCTTTTCAATATAGTTTTGGAAGTCCTAGCCCAAGCAATAAGGCAGGATGAGGAAATAAAAGGGATACAATTTGGAAAGGAAGAAGTTAAGTTAGCTCTATTCGCTGATGACATGATTGTATATGTAAGAGACCCGAGAGACTCCATCCCAAAACTCCTGAAGGTAATTAACTCCTATAGCAAAGTAGCAGGATACAAAATCAATGCACAAAAATTGGTAGCATTTCTGTATGCAAATGACAAAGACATAGAAAAAGAAATAAAGGACATAGTCCCATTTTCAATAGCAACAACAACAACAACAAAAAAAAAAAAAAAAAAAAAAAACCAAAACCTTGGAATAACGTTAACCAAGGAAGTTAAAGATCTATACAACGAAAATATAAAAACTCTCAAAAAAGTAATTGAGGTGGACTTGAAAAGATGGAAAGACCTCCCATGTACCTGGATAGGCAGAATTAAAATTGTGAAGATGACAATCCTACCAAAGGCAATATATAGATTGAACGCAATTCCAATTAAAATCCCTACAGTGTTCTTCACAGAGATAGAAAAAATGATCTCAAATTTCATATGGAAAGGCAGAAGGCCTTGCATATTCAAACATATCCTCAGCAAAAGAAATACCTCTGGTGGCATCACCATACCTGATATAAAGCTATATTACAAAGCCATAGTAATAAAAACAGCATAGTACTGGCATAAAAACAAGAGTATAGACCAATGAAATAGACTTGAGGACCCAGATTTTGGTCACGCAACTATAGCTACTTGATATTCGACAAAGGCCCAAACAACTTAGACTGGAAAAAAGATAGCATCTTCAACAAATGGTGCTGGACAAACTGTATAACCACATGCAGGAAACTAAAACTTGATCCACACATTTCACCATGCACTACACTCAAATCCAAATGGATCAAAGACCTCAACATAAGACCAGAAACTCAAAAACTACTGGAAGAAAATTTAGGAAGTACTTTCCATGATATAGGAATGGAAAAAGACTTCCTGAACATAACCCCAGTGGCTCAAGTTCTTAAACAGTCACTCAACCGTTGGGGTCATATGAAGCTGAAGAGTTTCTTCATAGACAAGCATATAATAAGCAAAGCCAATAGAATACCACAGAATGGGAGAAAATATTTGCAGGTTATCCAACTGATAGAGGCCTTATCTCAGAATTTACAAAGAACTCAAAAGTCTAAACAATAAGAAGACAAATAACCCACTCACAAAATGGGGCACAGAGTTAAACAGGCAATTCACAGAGGAAGAGATAAAAACGGCAAACACACACTTAAGAAAATGTTCATCATCCCTAATCATCAGAGAAATGAAAATAAAAACAACTCTGAGATTCCCCCATACCCCAATAAGGATAGCCAACATCAAAAAGTCAAATGAAAATAAATGCTGGTGAGGATGTGGAGAAGCAGGGACACTCATTCACTGTTGGTGGGAATGCAGGATGGTTCAACCACTTTGGAAAGCAATATGGAGACTCCTGAAAAAGCTGACTATAGATATACCAACAGACCCAGTTATACCATTACTGGGCATCTACCCTAAATCCTTCAAACCAAAAGCCAGAGAGATTTGCTCAACCATGTTTGTAGCGGCTCAATTTGTAATAGCTAAAAGCTGGAATCAACCCAGATGTCCATCATTAGAAGAATGGATAACAAAGATGTGGTATATCTACACAATGGAATTCTATAGAGCAGTAAGAAAAAACGACATAAAGAAATTTGAGGAAAAATGGTTGAACCTGGGACAGATCATTCTCAGCAAACTTACCCAATCACAGAAAAAAAATCGACACATAGTCTCACTCATCTACAACACTTAACCTGAATCTTCCCAAGATACCTTACATACCCAGCAAGCACCCCATGGACTAGACAATAGGATGGATGGGAGGGCGGGGAGGGTATCGAAGGGTGGAAAACAGTAATCCAGCCACAAATCGCAATGGTACCATTAAATTCTACTTCCTAAAAGACAGACCAAATGGCTGAGCCTTCACTAGACCCTTACAGGAAACACCTGAACCACAAGACACTGGAGAGGGTAGGATCAAGACTGACCTAAATCTCTTACATCTTCCCTCCCTCCCTGTCCCCCTCTCCCCTCTATCTCTCTCCTCTCTAACTCTTGTATATTAGTTATGTTTTTCCTCAATTTCTTAGTGGACACTGACCTGTAACCCCCACTTCCAGCTTGGACCTACGATCCACAATTAGCTTTTGATCAGAGAAACCTACAAGGTTTCCCAAAACAATGGCAGACTTCTGTCAGAGTACTTGATGACCCACCAAAGGCCAGTGGTAAGACCCTATTGCTGAAGACTCCATATGCAGCTGATACGCAAAATCCAACGGCATGGCTGGAAGCCAGGAGAGAGTCAGTCCCCAGACAGTGTGTCTAGTGCCAGAAGGTGCTACATATGCGACTGGTGGAAATGACCAAGATCTGTCCAAGCAACTCATTGTTTAACCTAATTAGCAACAAATAACCTGATGTGATGCCCACACAAGTGCAATAGTGGTACACAGCCATGGTGGGGAACCAATTGCTCTTGATTTGGCTAACTGATCCACTCAGTGGTACTAGACCCATAGGTGGAGCTGGGAAACAATTCAGAACCATACCCAAACACAAGCCCACTCCACAATATCAAGCTACCTTCAATCACCGGGTATAAGAGGGCCTACACCTATCAAACTGTCTATCAAAAAAGTAAGTCTTATCTCAATTTTCTGGGTGCTAACTTACTCTCCATTGCAGAATCTGCTTCTCTTTTTCAGATAGATGCAGATACTAAGGAGAAAGCTGCCCCAACATACCTCAAAAGGGGCCCAACTGAAACTAAGGATAACTGGCGAAACAAACAAGGGTGATGTTTTCCTGTGATCTGGATACCAGCACAAAGGGGAAAGAGACCAATGCAGAGAAAAATCAACTCCTACCAAATCAGAGAGCCAGAGCCTCAGAGGCCCCCAACACCTCAGCACTGAAGCAAACCACAAATGAACCCAACATGGCTTAGGGAAATTTTGCGGAAGAGGGGGCGGAAGGAATGCCAGAGCCACATGTTGGGTCATGATTTGCAGAGACATTTATCATACCAATAAGTGGGGGCTAACTCCACAATGCACGACCCATTTTTATCAACAAGGAGGGTCTAATGGGAGGGGGTACATCACACAGGAGCCTAAACAATGGTACCAAACTGCCTGCATTTACTGAAAAGAAAACTAATAAATTAAATTAAAAAAAAAAAACATGTAGTGCTATCAAAATATTATTCTCTGTGTTTTTCAAAGATGAATATGAATAATAGCATATTTTATATTGTTTACTGCAGTGACAATAATATTTTAATTGTAGAAAAATTAAAAGAGATGGTAGTTCATTACATAAATAGTATGGCCAGGTGTGGTGGCACACAACTTTAGTCCCAGCAGCAAAGGTTCCAGTTCAAGTTATCAAATATGGGATAAGTAAAAATATCATTCTGAATATTTAGTCCTTAAGATTTATCTTTTAAATTTTTTTTGTTTGTTTTTTATTTATTTATTTGAGAGCGACAGACACAGGGAGAAAGACAGATAGAGGGAGAGGGAGAAAATGGGCGCGCCAGGGCTTCCAGCCACTGCAAATGAACTCCAGATGCGTGTGCCCCCTTGTGCATCTGGCTAACGTGGGACCTGGGGAACCGAGCCTTGAACCGGGGTCCTTAGGCTTCACAGGCAAGCGCTTAACCGCTAAGCCATCTCTCCAGCCCAAGATTTATGTTTTATACTTTATTCTCAAAATATGTGTTCACATATAAGTACTGAGACATCAAAATATTAATTAAAATTCATGACAATATAATACAGAACAGTCTATATGTCACTGAATAAATCATGAATAAATACTCATAAGCACTGGTACTTCATACTGTTTCATTGGAATGTGCTTTTCTACTTATGATAATTTAATCATTTTCAAAGGTATGGTGGTACACACTTTTAATCCTAGCACTCAAAAAATATTTTCATACATTTTATTTGTACCTTAATATACTTCAAATTGGTCATATTCCCATCATGTTATCTGATTTTGTCCCCTCTCTCCAGGCCGCATTCTAGCAAGGACCTCTTTAATTTACAGTATAAGAAATCACTGTGCAAGTCATGAACTCATGAATTGCTTTATGTATGAAGGACAATAGGATACTTTTCATAATTTTTTTATTGCTATAGTAATAGTGTTTGTGGAAATAAACCATGCATTAATATTGTTTTGATTAGATTAGTTAAAATAATGTGTATTGGATTCTTATTATAAATATGTAATTGTTAGAGTACTTGCTTGTGAAGATGATTGTAAGCAGAAAAACACTGCTATTTTTTTCTACTTTTCACTTTAAAATAAATGAGTATACATATATAAATGTTTCTGGAGACTGCATTTCAATATTTCAGTAGGTAAAGAAATATTGTGATACTAGTAATACTGTTTTTTTAAGTCTTAGCTTATCTTGTTCACATGTGTTATAATCCTTGGTCACATGCAGAATACCTCTCAGATTATAATCATTGTAGGGAGCTGTGAAATAGTCAAAAAACAATGTATATAGGAGAGTGTGAGGGTGATCTAAATACAACATCTTTCACCCCATTGACCTCAAGCTTTGATTTGGCTGATCTGCCTGGATAGTTTGGTGTCCCCTTTCTCCCTCATTCCCGCTTGTGTCCCTCTTAAAGCTGTGTCCTTGCTGGAAGATGACAACCCTCCTCACATAAAGGAGGAGCTGAGTTCTGTCAAGAGCACATGAGTAACTGTGCTCCCCAACTAGAACATTCAAACAAGTTCTCAAAACTTATATGGAATATTTTTCTCTAGAAGATAATAAAGGTTAGCATGCAACATTATTCATAAATTTGCTGCTGGTTTATATGAATATCCTGTGTATTTTTATGACTATCAGTTTGTTGATAAGTATAGTGTTTGGAGAGTTACTAACAGTTGTAGAACTTCCCTAAACACGCAAGTATAAGTCCTATACAATGAAAACACACACAAATTAAAGAAATAAATGGAGGAAGGCATCAGAAGATGGAATGGCCTATGCACTCATGGATTTGAAGAACTAATATTGTTAAAATTGCCATCCTACCAAAACCAATATACAGATTCAATGCAATCCCAATCAAAATCCCAGCAACATTCTTCACAGAGACTGAGAAAAAAAATTCTCAAAATTCATATTGAGTTACAAAAAGCCTCTAATAGCCAAAAATGTACTCAAGCAAAGAAACATCTCTAGTGCTATTACCATGTCTGTAGAAATAAAAGATAAAATAAAATAAAAAAGTATGGTAAGGCACATATACCAATGGAATAGAACAGAAGATCCAGTTACGAGTTTGAGTAACTACAGCTACCTGATATTCAATTTCATATAACTCTCCTAAGAAGCCAGGTTCCCAGCATCTCTTGAAAACATGTTTATCTGAGAACACTAGTCCAAAATTTTTAAGAGCCAGCAACTGTCAGCAGTTAAACTGTTCCCTTTCAATAAAGGCATGTTCTTTGCCTTCTCAAGGCTGCGCAGCCCTTGGTGATAGGCTTGCATGGTTCATATTCCCATGTCTCTGTACTGTTGATGTCTTTTGCCTAAACAAATTGTAGAGGCAAGTGATTTATTTTCATGTCTAATCTCTACCAAAAGTTTAAAACAAATATATTATATGTACACAAAAGTATTTTATACTATTACCTGGGGGAAAGAATATAATTATGAATTTTTACTTTGTGAATATATATGCATCTGTTAACAGAACATAGAATTGTTAAACCCACTTCATGTCATGGTTATTGACTTACCTGTAACTGCAGTTAATTTCATTAACTTAATTGAAAAAAAAATCAAATATTTACTAAAAATTACCTTGTTTTAGAGAAAGTTATGGGGTACATTTACAAAATATGCAGAGATGGTGGAGAATGCAATTATGATTCATTTTTGATATTTTCAAAGACATTTACAGTGGTGCAGGGCTTTAGGGGTCAGTATGGTTCACGCATGCATGTGAACCCAACTGTTAGGTCCTTATCTTAAATTCACAAATGATTTATAAATCACACTCCAAGAAGGGTACTTTATGAGTTATTAAGTTTACTTAAGGATAAAACATGAATTATGAGGCTTATTATAAAAGCAATGAAGATCCACAGAGGTGGTGAGCTGAAAGACTCAAGCCATACAGTTAATATCCAGGGAGGAGGCTAGTGATTCAGATGGAAAAGGAGAGGCGAGATGGAGAAGAATCCCCTCATGGATATATATACATCCACATGTAGAAGGCAAAGCGTCAGTACCATAAAAGGAAAAAAAAATGTCCCTTTAAATAAAAACAAGGAAAGATTAAGAAATAGTGAAGGGTTCAGAGATCAAAGAAAAATCATATGCATAATCAAATTGAGGAAGATACCCCAAACCATGACACAGAAAAGAAGAAGAAAAATACCCAGTCATGTCTAGGAGAGGGTACTTTGAAAGGAAAGAGCTGGACCAAGTACTTAACCTCCTTTATTCAAATTAGATATCCAGTTAGGATGAGCCTTGTTAGCTGACTCAGTTGTGTTAGCAGAGACTCTATTGATTTGCGGACTCAAAGGGCTGAGGCATGAGAAGCTAAGATCTGATTGATTCGTGGACTCATGTGGCTGACCCAGAGAGGCTGACTGAGGAAGAAGCAGGAAGTTCTTGGTAGAAAGTTTTACCGGGAGTCATCTTGGATGAAACAGGATACACTCTAAGTTCCCCTTTTTGCCAAGATGGGCCGAATGGCATCTTCATGTTCCCTCTTTGAGCTTCAGTCCCTGACGAACTGCCTATACAAAGCTATTTTACATCTGTTTCTCCTTCAATAGCACTCTAACTCCTCTAAATATTATGAAATCTTCTTTAATTCATAGTTATGTTTTATACCACATGAAAACATATTTTTAAATTCTACATGGAAAAGTGTTCCATTACTGTATTATATTATGATTTTTTTTTATTAGGGGCTGGAGAGATGGCTTAGCCATTTTTCTGCAAAGCCAAAGGACTCAGATTTAACTCCTCAGGACTCATGTAAGGCAGGTAAACCAGATGCACAAGAAGGCACATGCATCTGGAGTTCATGTATGTAGCAGAGTCCATGGATGACAAGGATGGAACATTATGCTTCAGTGTGAAATGTTTCCCAGGGATTTATTTCCACATATGTGGGCTCTAACTTGTGATGAAGTTGTGGCAGAGTGTTTAATTTTGGGTAAGTGAAGCTTATCTAGCATACAAGTCACTGAAGTTGTGCCTTTGAGGTTATTCCTGCTTCTTCTCTTGGTCTATGCTCTGCTTTCTGGCCTGACCACCATGAAATTAGACTTATATCACACTATCATCTCCATGCTACACCTTTCCAAAGACTATGGATTCTACCCACAATAGTTGTAAGTCAACCTAAACCTAACCTACTATAAGTTGATATTTTTATGTTTTATTTTTCATATAAATGTCCCAAAAAGCTAATTAAATATATTTTCTGAACTACAACTGAAGTTTGGTATATAAATTCTAAGTAAAACAACATTAATATTTCTGTTTCAGAAACCTTTGGTTGAACATATTAAGAGGCAAATCTTTAAAATTGTCACAAAACTGCTTTGTTACAATAGATTATAGAGATCCAAGATAGTTTAAAGATTTTAATAAAATAAATTGCTAAAAGCTGAATTGAGCTGGAGAAATCCAAGCCATGGTGTTTTAGTAGCTGATGAACAAGAATCGTGGGTGAACATCAAGGTCCAGTCCTGAGACACTTTGTGCAACAGTATAAGCAAGAAGAGAAAGTGCCAGCTCATCATTGCTCAGGAATGCAGGATGAGGGTCAACCTTGTCATTTGTCACCACAAACACTGGGAGGGAAGGACAGAGAAAAGTGTCATTCTGGAGGGAGTCCCTAAGCACACATATGTATCACTTTCAGTCTAGAAAGCAGAAAGGCTAGTAGTGGAAAAGATGTAAGTACTGTGACAGAAGAAAGAAAACAACTCAGTCATTTGCCTCATGATGCTAAGGCAGTATTGGGGATAACTAAGAGAAGCCTATTCAATAGGACATGCCAACAATGTCTCTGAATAAGTTATCAATCAGGCATCAGTATGTAGGATGCCTAAGAATGTGGATTCTGATTCATTGAGGCCAAACACTTTGGCTATATAAAATAAGAGAGATTTAAAAATACTCAGCCAAATGTACTTTATGAGTTCTATGTTAGTCAACCATGGCTTCCTCACAAATGTCACAAATTATGTGAATTAAACAGGAGAAATTAATCCCAAAGACAGGTTTCCATGTGCAGCTTCTTCCTTTGGTTTCTAGGTAGTGGCTGTCTTACTGTGTATTCATATGACCTTTAGTGCCTGCAGAGTGAGCAAATAAGATCTCTGGAGTGTATTAAAATCTTATAGGATTGAGGAAGCCCTCATAACCATAATTCTAAAGACTCAATCTCCAAATAGAATCCTACTCATAGGTTCAGGCTGCAGAGTATAAATTTGTGGTGGAAAAAATTATGTTTTCTACATTTAAAAAAAATTGATGACAATATTTCAAGAAGCAAATAATGAAAAGTGAAGAACGCACCTTGAGGATTGGAGAGATATTTCCGTTGTGAAAGAGCAACTTGCAAGCATGAGGACATTAGTTCAATCCCCAGAATCCACAAATAAAACACCAGGTGTAGTTTTCTGTACTTGCAATTCCAGCACTCAGGAGTCAGGGAAGAGTTGGCTGGAGAAAAGAGGGCTCACTAACCCTTCTGAATGAGATGTTCCAGGACACAGGCATCTACTGAATCAGGACCATAAATCAAACAGAGATCTAATAACTGATTAGACATACCTCTAGCCCCACTGCAATTTTTTTGATTCAAAGTTGTAAGTTATTTTTTTTGTGATTTTGCTCATGAATACAAATATATGTATAACTATATAGAGATAACTATGCACACAGTCAAATATAGGTAAGCTCCCACTAATCATGGGCTACGAGTGGGCCTACACCAATTAAATTCTCTACCAAATAATAAAAAGTTATCCTGTTTTTCTGGCTCTGACTTCACTCTCTTTTAGAGAATTTGCTTCTATTTTTCAGATAGATGTAGATCCTGAGGAGAAATAGGCCCATCGTACCTCATCAGGGCCCCAACTGAAACCAAGAGTAATTTGGGAAACAAGCAAGAGTGCTGCTTTCTTGGTGAACCTGGTACCAGCATAAGGGTGAAGGTGATAGACACAGAGAAAACTCAACTCCTATAAAACCAGATATCCAGAGACACAGAAGCTCCCAAGACCTCATCACTGAAGTAGACCTAAAATGAACTCATCGTGGCTCAGAGAAATTTGCTGAAGAGGGGGCAGAGATATTGTTAAAGCCACATGTTAGGACATTATGCACAGCTACATTGCCTCTTACCCATAACTGATGATTAAACCCACAATGCAAGAACCACATTCCCAAGGAGGAGGGTCCCTGTTGAGGGGGGAAGTACAGGGAGGAATTTAATGATGGTACTAACATGGCTGTTTAGACACTGTGCAAATAACTATTTTTTTTAAAGTATACCATTAGAATAAAAAAAAAATATTCAACATACCCCCATTAGAGAAATAAAAATTAAAACAACTATGAGAATCCACCTTAGTCCAGTCATCATGACAATCATTAAAAACTCAAATTTCAATAAATGTTGCTGAGGATGTGGGGAAAGATAAACCCATATTCACCCCTGATTGGAGGGCAAACTTGTACATCCACTATGGAAATCAATATGGAGACTCTTGAAAAAAAGATGAAAATTGAGCTACCAACTGTCCCAGCTATTCCTCTACTGGACGTCTATACTAAAGGCTCCACTTCTCACGAAAGAGATATTTGTTCAACCAATTGTTACAGCTACTCAATTCATAACAGATAAAAATTAGAGTCAATCCAGATCCCAATTGTCTGATGATTGAATAATTAAGATGCAATACATTTACATAATGGAATTCTACTCAGCAGTAAGGAAAAATGATATAATGAAATTTTTAAGAGAATGGACAGACTTGGTACAGACCATATTAAGTGAACACAAGCACAGAAAAACAAACACCACATGGTCTCACTTATTTGTTGTTCCTAACCTGAAACAGCTTTAGGTGCAGGCATACTTGACAGAGAACTCAAGAGACATATAAGGGATGGAAGTGTTTGGGGGGACAGAAATGGGAGGGTGGGGAGAAGTATACACAACACTGAATCCAAAATGAATTGGTTCTATAGAAAATTTTGTCCTGGATAGCAGACTAAAAGTTACAACTCTCAATAGAAGCATGGTGGGATCACCTAGTAAGAAGGGCTCTCAAGAGGGTGGAATGCAGCCTAACCCTGAAACATTTGGCCCTGGTTTATAACTTCCAGTACCAAAATTTGGTTGCAACCCACTTTGAACTGTTGATAGTAGTGACCTATGAGGTCTCCAGTACAAGAAAGGCTTGTGTCAAAGCACTTGATTACACACTTGAGGTGAAAGAAGCTATTGCTAAAAACACCAAATTCTGCCAACTCAGAACACTGAGGGATCTGGCTGACTCTGGAAGGAA
The DNA here is from genome assembly GCF_020740685.1 of Jaculus jaculus. Classification (NCBI taxonomy): domain Eukaryota; kingdom Metazoa; phylum Chordata; class Mammalia; order Rodentia; family Dipodidae; genus Jaculus; species Jaculus jaculus. Next base: position 55,208,647 of record NC_059104.1, read on the forward strand.
GCCAACACTTTGATGGTTAGGCCTTATAGTCCTGAAAAGTGCTATAAGATATGCTAGAGGAAAATAGCCAATAATGCTATAAGCAAGCAGGGACCCTGCCACATGAAAGCAACTAGCCTGATAAGAAGTAAATACCTCTGCAGTACTGTTACACAGACCAGGTGGGTAACAGATGGCTTTCTCATAGGTGAAGATATCAACTAATTAGAAAGGAATCAAGTCAGAATCCTATGAAGGCAAAAATTATGGGCTGCAATGTGAAGCTCCCACCAGTCATTGTCAAAAATGAGGCTCATCCTCTGTAAATCTCTCTAAATTAACAATACTCATACCTTTTAACATACCCTGATCTTACTCTTCTTTTTAAGAAGATAGCAATAAACGAGGACAACCAAATTCTATCAAGAAGATGGATCACCACTAGCATGACAACCAGGGTCAAGGTGAAAGCACAGAAGACCTGGCAGGTGAGCAAGAGTCCTGCTTCCGTAGCAAGCCTGACAGTCATTCTAGGGTGATGTAAACAGACTGGGGGTACTCAAACACACCACATCAGAAAGCCTGAAACTGCTGAGAGTGCAATACTAAAGTAGGTTTAAAGCACCCACAGCAAGGCTTACAGAATTTTGTGGAAGAGGAGGTGCAAAGATTGTAAGAGCCACAGTGTGGTAGAAAAATGTACCAACACATTATAGCCCATACTATATCTGACTGTTGCTCTCACAAGTCATAATCCACAACTCCAGGGTGAATACCATCACTAACTCTAAGAACAGCCCTCAGTGGATTGGGTCAGGGAGGAGGGAAATGATCATAAGGACATTTGATGTGTCCATACAAAGTTTTTCCTTAATGAAATTGGATTATAATAATGAAGTGTAAGTGCATATAATTATTATGAATCAAGGTACATAAGACTATTTGAGATTACTGGCTAAAGTTACTAGCCTTGTACAATCTTATTATGAACACCTACAGTGCTTTTACTTGAGACAGTGCTGGTGCCACCATTATTTATGGTACCTCATTATCATGTGCTCCCTTACTGGTGACATTCAAGGGTATACTTAGTTTTAGATAAATTTAAATGCTTAGCAAAATTTCATATTTATTGTCATGGAAAAATTTAGACCTTATATACCTTGGAACCTTACAATAACTTATGTACTTTGGTGGCTCTGAGTTTAGTCCCGTGTCAAGACATAGCTTATTATGGAATATGAATAAGGTTTATTTACTTACCATATTAAACAAAATAAACAATGTATGGATTAAAATGAAATTACAATGAAATTAAAAATGAAAAAAATGAAATTAATTACAATGCAGCATGTTAAGAGTAGTTTTGGTAAAATACCATAAACATCTGGATCTGTTGAACACGCTCTATAAATTTTATTAAATTTATTTCAAATTGTATACTTTGAAAACCATATTAGAGTTAATACAGAATTTCCATTTATATTCACAAATATTATATGTGTGTATCTGTCTTTAATTTATTTTGATTTCTTTTCTGATATAAACCCCAAGATAATAGATATGTTTGAGAAATATTTTAACAAAACTATTATTTCAATTTTCTTTCCCTCAGTAACACTGATTTCATTTTCTTAAAATATTACACTTTTCAAAATGTTTAACCTGAAGAAAATCTATCAACATATACTCAATGTTTCTACTATTTTGAAAACAGAAGCTAAATTTAGATTGTATAGAATTTCTTATGTTCAAATTCATTTTCAAATATATCTCATTCTAAAAATATACCACTGTAATTTTCTTTACATAATAGCAACTATGTAAATACCACATTCATATTTGGTTGTCTATTTTTTATTTGTTCAAATCATAACAAAATAAAGCTGATTAATAGTTCAGAAACTAGCCAAGCTGTTTGTTTATTTAACAAACTGCAGAACAGTAGAATTCAATGTCAGAATAAAAAAAAATGTTTTAAAATATTTAGTAAGCAATGAAATCATTCTTATTTTTGAATATTAGGATTACAAATTACCATAATGTGGTCATATAAGTAATTAAGGTCCTAAGCCTGCCAGTATGGATTTCATTGTCTATTTCTCTGTCTGTCTCCCAAATAAATAAAAATATATTCTTAAATTTTATTTATTTGTTTTCTTATGTGAGAGAGAGAGAGAAGAAAGCTAGGCAGAGAGAAAGGGAGAGAGAGAGAGATAGAAAAAAATGAATGGGTATGAGAGGGCCTCCAACTAATGCAAACACACTTCAGATACATGGGTTACCTTGTGCATCTGGCTTACGTGGGCACTGGGAATTGAACCTGCATCCTTAGGCTTCATAGGGAAGTGCCTTAACCGTTAAGCCATCTTTCCAGTCCAATAGAAATCTTTTTAATGTAAGTAAAACCCTAGTCAAGATTACATTCTTTATGGCAATTGTTTTATGCTTAGCATAATGGATATTTTAAATTCACTTTACTATTTTTTAGATATTATCTTCTCAGTTGTTACATTTCCCTAATCTACTCTTTAAATAATTTTATATTTCCACAACCACATATGAAAAGTTTATTCTAATAACCTTATTAGTACATGTACTCTGTGTTTCTTTTGCTTCTCTTTGGACTAAATATATACAAATATAAGGAAATAAGGACAATGAAACTAAGTGGGACAGAGAAGCTCTCAAGTGGTCTGACAATATGCGTGCTTCATGGTGATAGCATATATTTGATAGGTGAAAACTAATTGTAATTAGTTAAATCTTAATAAAAGTTTAATTAAGTATGCTTTGAACCATATGAAATGAAAATAGCATATTAGAGGGCATGAGGTCATTATATAAATTCAAATGATTAACACTCACTGAATGAACTAACCCTATGCATAAAATTATGACCTCAAATAATCACTTTTCCTTATGTAGTTAGCTATTAACAAGGACACAAAGCACTCAACTGAAGTTTATAGTAAGGAGACAAATTATTTTCATTCTTCCTAAAGACAAATTGAGAGGATATTTTGAAATTCTTAGCATACAGTCATCAGATAAAGATTTTTAAAGTAATCAAATATGAAATACAAAGAGAACTTTATATCAAAATTTCTTTTTTTTACTGCTAAAAGAGATGTAAATAATGTAGAAATAAATGGAATTTCATACTAAATAATGAATGTCAGACTATCCCACCAAATATGGAATACTCCAGTCATTAATAGTTGCTCATGTGTTCTGGGCAAAAATAATATTCTCTACTTCATGTATCAGAGGATTCTTTCTTTGGTTTTCTATATTCTGAAATATAAATAATTCCTTTAAAAATGAACATTCACTATCCATTTGGAGTTACTCAAGTTTCTTGTTTTTTAATTATTTTGTATATTTTTGTTTATTTATTTGAGAGCAACAGAGAGAAAGTGGGGAGAGAGAGAGAGAGAGAGCAAGAGCACTCAAGGCCCACCAGCCACTGCAAATGAACTCCAGATGTAGATGCGTGCACCCCCTTGTGCACCTGACTAACATGGATCCTGGGGAAATGAGCCTTGAACCATGGTCCTTAGGTTTCACAGGCAATCGCTTAACTGGTAAGCCACCTCTCCAGCCCTCATGTTTCTTTCTATTGTGTGAATTATGTTTTATGATAATTGGATGCAATTTCACATTATTTACTCTATGTAATATATAATTGTGAGTGTAATATAATGTGGTATATGTCCCTCGTTTCTAAATAGCATCCACATACAATTCAACTTCTAGATATTGGTCCAAAGGCTGAGTGACTGCTAAAGAATACTGTGGTACACACTTCTGAAATGTGAGATTTACAAGCTTAAGAAATTTCACACGCTATCTATTTATTGACTATAGGCATATTATTCAATATAAACCAAGAGAGAAATTGCTTCTTGATGATAAATGAGACTATATGTATTTTCTGTGTGTTTATGTGTCTATCTATCTATTTATCTATCTATCTATCTATCTATCTATCTATCTATCTATCTATCTATCTATCTATCTAATCTACATGTGTGTATATGTCCTTTAGGAAGCCATATTAGACTCTAATATCTTCATTTTATAGAGCAAAATTGAACATTATTAAGATGGACTTAATTATTAATTAAATATTGATATAGATTTAAGTGTGTAAATTAAGTGATAGTGTTACAGTCAGGATGACATTGCTGGAAAAAATCATTTGACCAAGAGCAGCATTGGGGGAAAAAGGGTTTATTTTGGTTTACAGACTTGAGGGGAAGCTCTATGATGGCAGGGGAAATGATGGCATGAGCAGAGGGTAGGCATCATCCCCTGGCCAACGTAAGGTGAACAATAGCAAAAGGAGAGTGTGCCAAACACTGGCAAGGGGACATTTGCTTTAATACTCATAAGCCTGCCCCTAACAATACACTGCCTCAACAATACACTGCCTCCAGGAGGCGTTAGTTCCCAAATCTCCACCAGCTGGAAACCCAACATTCAGAGCACCTAAGTTTACAGGGGACAACTGAAGCAAAGCACCACAGAAAGAGAGAGAGAGAGAGAGAGAGAGAGAGAGAGAGAGAGAGAGAGAGAGAGAGAGAGATCTTAAGAGGACAACACCATCCTCTCAGCAGAACCTAGGAGCTTCTGAAGAGAGTCAAGTTAATATATATCTTCAGAAACACACTGACATTAGATAACAATAATTCTTGTTTACCTAAATTTCCTACCTTTAATAGACTCTTCCAGGGGAACTTCAATGTAGTATCAGAGTTTACAGTGAAGATATAATCAAAGAGAAGTGGATCAGTATAGCTTCCAGGAGATATGATAAACTGGAGCTTGCATACTGCTAACTTTGTCAAATACCATACATGCCCACATACATATATATGTGCACATACATGCACACAGAAATGCATGCATGTATACACACATGAATGCACACATGTATGCATACACACATACATGTATACATACATACATGCACACATATATGTGTGCATTGGTACAAAGTACATACATGTATATAAAGTTAACATAAATACATATTTGTTACCTCTGAAGTCTCTTTGAAAATTTAGGGAAACAAAAATTGCTCATGCTTAGAGATATCGTCAAAAGTTCATAATTAAGAGGACACTGTCTCTTTAAGTCATGATTGGAATGAGTTCCCAACTGTAACACACACACACACACACACACACACACACACACACACACACACACACACGGAGTCTTTTCTATAGGCTCCATTCTTCTCTTTATGTCTTCTTGCCTTACTAGCAGATGATTTGGCATTTTTGGCTGGATAAAATGCTTTGACAAAAAGCATGAAAACAGAATAAGACTACTCTGGTTTCTGTGAAAGGACAATCCCTCTTCTCATGGTCACACAAGTGTAAGCACAGCTCCCTTCACAGGTTGCATCAATTTCCAGCTGGCTATTGCAAAATTCATGCTCAGAGAATCTCTATCAACAACACTGGATCTAAAAGCGAAGCCACCTTTTTTTGAGGCAAGCCCAACAGACTGGCCTTTTTATTTTTTATGCAAGACAGCAAGAGTGAGAGTGAAGAGAATTGCAATGTCAAGATGTCCAACTACTGCAATCAAACTCCAGACTTGTGTGCCAGCTTGTGTGCATGTACAACTTTGTGCACTTGTGTTTTTTTTTTGGAGAGTCAGATATGGGTCCTTAGGCTTCACAGGAAACACCTTAACCACTAAGTCATCTCTTCAGCCCAGAGAATCCCCCTTTTTGATTAAATCCCAGTCATCTGATATCTGCTATTTCCTTTAATGTGAAAAATAAAAATCAAGAAGGGGTTGAATTGCTAGCAAGTAAAGCTCAGTGACACAGAACTTGCCTATCAGAAAACAAGACATTTAGTTTGACACCACGAATGGGAAGCAGTGGGTACAATTTTGTCCTTACTGTCAGTGAGCTCCAATGAAAAGGTAGTGTAAAATCTTCATCAAACTTTGTAATTGTGATATCTTCAAAGAACACAGGCTTCAAATGGGAATATGTTGAATGTCCAAAAAGTATGAATTAAACAAATATGCATATGACTAATTACACTTTAAAAATAGGTTGCTATGATATTCTCATACCAAAATAATAAGAAAAGTATAGGCTGGCTAGATGGCTTAGCAGAAAAGTTATTATCTGCAAACCAACAGGACCCAGGTTTGGTTCTCCAGTATCTACGTAAGCCAAGTGCACAAGGTGGCACATGCATCTGGAGTTCATTTTCAGAGGCTGGAGGCCCTGACATGCCCATCCTCCCTCTGCCTTTTATCTGTTTCTCAAATAAACAAGTAAATATTTTTTAAAACTTGAGAGACATATTCAACTGGAGAAATGCTAGTGTCTTCTGAGAAGTAGGTTGATTAATGAAGCTGTAAGACTGGCATTTATAGAAGCAAGAAGAAAAATCACATTTTCTTGAGTTCCATAAAATAACTTTAGTAGTTTTTAAAACCTGGCTATAGGCAAGTAAAATTTGAAATGATTCTATACCAGTGTAACTTTTGTTCCTTTTCAGGAGGGACTGACAAAATTTTGGGCATTATAAGAGACCAAGAATTATAGGGAAATATCTCCTATGATTTAAAAAGCATTGTTTCAGCACATGCTGTATTTCTTTTATCTCCTTTCTGCATACTTCTGTGTTCACTAAGTTTCTCTTGCCTAGAAGTTATCACTGAATGCTAATGTGTCAGTACTTTCCTATTATACTTACTTCTTTATGTCTTTTGCAGCCCACTGGTTCATTAATCAGAGTGTTCAGGGTATTTATATTTCATTTGGGACCCTCAGTTCTAAATGGAGAAGTGTGAATGAGTAGACAGGTCAGCACTGATTCCTTACATTGTTTACCTTGTACTTTGTTCCTGTCCTATTTCTTTCTTTCAATGTAAAATAACTATGTCTCTCCCAAACAGAAAGTTGCTTCAGTAATAAATTTTCTTTTCTTTCTTTTGACATGGTCTTGCTTTAGTCCATGTAGACCAGGAATTCAGTGTGTAGTCTCTCAGGGTAGCCTCAAACTCAAGGCCATCCTCCTACTTCTGTCTCCCTGAGTGCTGATAATAAAAACATGTGCCACCAAGGCCAGCCTAAGTTTTACTATTTGTTAAAATATTGCTAAATTGGGAATTCAGAATTTTTGTGACATTTAAGAATAAGTTTTGTTGCCAGGCATGGTGACCCATGCCTTTAATCACAGCACTTGGGAGGCAGAGGTAGGAGAATAACCATGAGTTCAAGGCCACCCTGAGACTATGTAATGAATTTCAGGTCAGCCTGGGCTACAGTGAGACCTTACATGATTGACTCTACAGACAAACATGCTTGAATATAATTCATCATAGACTGAGTGTGCAAACACTGCTTCCTTTTGGCAGATTCAGTCTAGACTTCATACTCCAAATATTGAAAAGAAAAAATAAGTTGTTTTAGGGAGAATGTAAAATAGGAAATATTAAACCAAATATAAACATTCTCCATTTTAAATTTTCTACCTGTTGGCACACAAAATACACTCAATTATTCCACATGGGCCCTTCCAGGGTAGACAGCTTGGTTTGTCCAACTGAAAAACATTAAGATAAGAAAATCTTTCCAGAATTCTGCTTCATTGACACATCAAGTTATCTAAGATGGAAAAAAAAAAGTTTCAAAAAGGAAAGAAAGTAGGAAGGGAGAAATAGAACAGCAAAATTAAACCATTCTTTTCAAATTTTAAGACACATATTTTGCCATTCTTTTTCTTCATTCTGACTTATAGCATTTGACATATTTATGAAAAAGTGACAGATAAAGATTTAGGTTAAGTTTACTAGAGTAAATACTCAATTTTAAAACTTTAATCACAGCTGTAAAAATGTGCATAGTTCAGATTCATGAACAATAACTAATACACAGGACACCTCTGTGGTACCATTGCCCTAAAAACAGATATATATATATATATATACATACATACCACACATCCATATGTGTGGGTGTCCTCACAAGAAAGATAAGTTAATAATCAAACATACAGTAACATAAATGATATATCACTGATCATTAATATTTTCTTCCTTTGGCTCTTTGTGGGGTCCTTGGTTCCTCAGGAGGTCATTGTGCACCAGCTCCCAAGAGGTGTCCAGGCAACTGTGGAGCACAGTTTTGAGCAGTCATGATTGTGATGGGAATATACACCCAGGAGACAGCTTCAGAGAACAGTTTGTTTTTTGAATAAGTACATGGGTTTATAAACAGCTGTGAGTGGGATGGGATACAGGTCTTATGGGGATTGGTGGGTTTAAAGGCTGCTTAATGACATCATCTCAGTATGCAGGGATTGAATGGGAGAGGGTCACATGGTTTAAGCAGTGGCAGGAAGAACTATGTGACTTACATCACATAGAGGAGGGTTATAGCTGTAAGAGGGCAGGTAGATATTGCCATGTAAGGGCATTCTGGCGCAGCAGGCCACAAGGTCAGGGGGCTTTAATGAAAATAAAACCTAAAGCTTATTGGAATGACATGGGCCTGAGGGAGGAAGCAGCTTTGCTCACAGGTATCACTGGGCAAGGTTGTTGGGGCAAGGCACACTGCCACCCTATGAAGAAGGAGCAGCCCCACTTTTACCAGTCCCAGGACCAGAGTGGCATTCAACAGCTCAGGCCCACCTTCTGAAGACTCCAGCCTGTGCTTGGCAGTGCTCAACAACTCCCTCTTTATTTTTATAATGGGGCAGTGCCGGAGATGGCAAGCATGCCATTTCAGGATTATGAGGAATTAAGTGCTGAAGAGCTACATGACACAGTTCCAGCCCACCTGTCTCTTCCTTGGAGTCCAAAGTGGCCTCTCTATGGAAACATCTTTGGCTCTCTATGCTACAGATATCTATGGTTTTCTGTATAATGTTTGCCTTTATCTGTCTTCCACTTGGTGCACCAATCTCTTAGTTTACTTTTCCAGTAAAAATTGATGTTAGTGGAGTGTTGGTCAATGTATCTGAAAGAAGCTCTGGCATAGAATTGGATAAACAAGAAAGTGGGTCAGAAATAATTGTTTTCCTTAAGGCCTTAAAGAAAGTCAGGCATAGAGTACAGTACACTGAGTAGGAAAAAATGAACCTCCTGGATCAATGTAAAATTTGTTCTATGACTAATTTTTCTGAATAGTGGCAATTGCAGCAAACTGTGGCTCTTTACCAAGAATATTTACAGGAAAAACAACTGAGGTCAGAAAGAGTTCAATCAGGGGAACCAAAGCCTAAGTATTGGAGAGACATGAAAAGTAAAATTAAAAAGAAATGGTTGGGGATAAATGGGTTTATTGGATCAATGATTGATGATGGGAACCCCCACCTTGTGGTTGTTTAGTCTCTCACCTTTATAGTAATTGGAAATAGGATCTCAGGAAACCACAAGTGCTTTACCACACATACATGGGGAAAGTGTGAACATAGTTAATCATTATAGGAGCCTTACGACTGTACTTGAAGTAAATAATTATGGGATTGTTGGATGTAAAGAAAAAGCAAAAAAGTTTCTATGAATTCTGTGGAACTGTACCTTTCTTGAAGTTTGCTCTTCCATGACATGATCAGAAAATAAAAGACTGAGGCTAAGAGCTGTGGCACCAGAGAAAAGGAGTAACTTCCTTTCTAAATGTATTGATAACCTATGTAGAAGCCAAAGACAATCAGAACCATGGGAACAAAAAGGCCCATAGTTTGGCCTTTGCACCTAGGTCCACTTCTACACTGGCCCCCTGATAAGTCACCTGTCTTCCTGATCAGGGAAAATACAGAGACAAAAAAAAAAAAAAAAATGGTGTAGGGCTGGAGGGGTGCCTTAGTGGTTAAGGCATTTGCCTGCAAAGCCAATGGACCCAGGTTCGATTCCCCAGGACCCATGTTAGCCAGATGCATAAGGGGGTGCATGTATATGGAGTTTGTTTGCAGTGGCTGGAGGCCCTGGCACACCCATCCTCTCTCTCCCTCTTTCTCTGTCAAATAAATAAATAAAAATAAGATATGTAAAACATGGTGTAGTCTGAAAGAGAAGAGTCACAATTGAGGAGCAAGCAGTCCTCCTGACTGGCCAAAGAAGGGAAAGCTACTTGGCCAGCACATCCCTGACTTCTCCTAACAGATAGAAAACACCAGTAAGCTATATGGCTACTCCTGGGTCCCTAACGTCTACTTTGGAAAGCCAATAGTGACCTCCAAAATTAATCCTTGATTAAATTTTGGCTATCTGCTTGGTTCTAAACACTCAGGGAGAAAGGTATAACCAAAAATAAAGAGATATCTCAAATATATGAATGGCCTATTAAGTAATACAACAAGAACTTTCCAAGAAAGGAAACAAACAAGACCTCAAGATATGCTATCCCCATCTCTAATAGTTCTAATTCTATAATAAGGAGGAAAAAAAATAATAAAGGTGTCAAAAGGGATATTTACCAATCTAGAATACATGTGACTAAAGGTTACTTAATTCAAAATACTTCCTTATATTCAGAACAATGGTGAATCTCTTCTAACTCATGCCAGGACATCCTTAAGTAAGTTCTGAGCCCAAAAATATATCTGTCCATCCTTTAATGGCAACCAGTGGCTCTATGGTACCAACCTTTGGTCCTGGCTAGCCCCAGGATGAATTTTAAAAGGTACACCCTGGAAGGTTATTATCAAGGTTAAATGTTGTGTATATGTTTCTGGTAACTTTGCTAATATTGCATCTATTTTACAAGCCATATGAAAACAAATTCAGGTCATGCCAAACACTACTTGCCGTTCAATGAATAGTTCTGCAAGAAAATCTCAGTCCTGAGACAATCCAACTCTGTCTACTGGGTTCCATCAAATACTCCCCTAGGCCAAGAAGTCTACAAGAAAGACAGCCCTGAAGGTGACCAGTTTGCTGTGTGCTTTCTTCTCATTAACTCCCTACTTTTCTTATTTCTCCCCAACATTCTCTCAAGATTATCTTCCTACAATCGATCAATATACCTCAGGGGTCTTTAAAATAGTTCCCCATCTCTGGAAGAGACTCTCTAACTGCCACAACATCGTGCCCCATTCAGCAGGAAATAGTTAATGATCTGACTTCATCGCCCCCTTGTCCGCTAACAGCAGTTAGAGTGTCTTCTCGAGAGAGGGAGAAATGAAGGGTGGTAGAGTTAGGGTAACTAGACCTCTGAAGGTAAAAAGGGCAGGAAAAATTTTCTTATCTCTTTCACAGTTCCAAAGAACTGTTTTTCCACAAACAGTCAGGACCCCTGGGAGGGAGGTCAAAAACTGGAGAAAAAAAAAAAGAGAGAGAGAGAGAGAGAGAAGGGAAAAGCAAAAAAGCAGAGCAGAGAAAAAGAGATGAAGAAACTCAGCTGCCTTTAGCATTAGCCTGTCAGTTTGCACCAGAACTTTGACTGCTAAGCCATATCTCCAGCCCGTTTTTAAAAAATATATATATTTTTTTATTTATTTATTTGAGAGTGACTCATAGAGAGAAAATTTTTATTAACATAAAACCATTTTATATTTTACCTATGACTTAAATTTGATGACTTTTAAGCAAGATATCCCTACATATTTTACCTAACAGGAGAATAAAGGTTATTGTGACTGAGATTAAATCACTTAAACCTAATTGATTAAACCTAGTAATGACTGTTCAATAGAATTAGCATAAGACAGAAGGCACCTTTAAAATCACAATGTTTTTAGGTATGAGTACTTCATCTTTGAAACTTAAACACTTATAGGTGAACTTTTATCTTAAGACTCAGTTTCTCCAATACTTAATACCTTGATGAATGTAGGAACATAATTTGCTATATGAGAGTCTTAAATCTAGTTTGTATAACCCTTAAACCATAACAAATTAACATTAGTGAGCTGTTAATGAGTGAGATCTTAACCATAAGATGCAGTTTCTCTGATTAAAACCTTGGCATAAAGTAAACATATTTTAGATTTTATCCAAATAAATGTCCTTCCCTGAGCCATATGTTTTTACTTTGATATCCACTTTAGGTAAGCCTGATGCTTGTTGTATGTAAGGAGTGTGTAACCTGATAAAATACCTTGACTCAGTTTACCAGTTTGACATCTTTATCTACTGAGAAATTTACCTAACAGATATGACTTTAGGTGTTCAAAAGAGAGGAACTATAAAGATAACCACTGTCATGCTGATTGTCATTCCCTTTCCCTTGTCAGAGACAATTGGCCATTTTTCTTTGGACAGGGTCTGGTAGACACATTGCATGGGGTCTGAGATAAAGGGGGTGCCATCTCGTTCTCCAGATTCCAGTTTTCTATAACTTTAAATAGCATATAACAGCAAGCAAGAGTAAAAGGAAAGAACAGATAAGAGAACTAAGCATACTCATTTGTAATACACAAGATGATAGGGTTTTGTCTATATCTAATCTGTTTAAACCTCCAAACAATGTGAATTGTACTTATGCTTATGATATTGTGACCTATCTAGTATAGACCATCACTTGTGTCAAATGTAAAATGAATTTAGATTAAGTCTACAACCCTCTATAAAACTTATAGAACATCCTTAAGAGTCTGTAAACAGTTGAAAAATCTTTAACTTGAGGCATGGTGTTTAGGTATAGCTTTCTGTTGCTTCTAAAAAGAAATTAATTTTAAGTAAAATTTGTTGTTTCTTTTTTCCTTTTTAGATCTCCTCTATCTTTCCTACAGACGCACACCTTCATCCACATATTTTTAACAATATGACCTAAGTACCTCTCGAAAGGCATGTTAACAAGCATTATATGTCCAACATTGAAAAATCCCATCCCAGTTTCTTCAATCAACTCATCTCACTCCATAATTAACCATCTTTCTTTATAAGACTATTAAGAGAAATTACACAAAATTGATTAATCTTTTTACTTACTAACAAACAAGTAGTCTAGATTAAAACAGCTTTTTTAAAATTTTATTTATTTTTATTTTTCTTTATTTATTTGAAAGTGACAGAAAGAGAAAGAGAGAGAGAGAGAGAGAGAGAGAGAATGGACGTGCCAGGGCCTCCAGCAAACTCCAGACGCATGCACCGCCTTGTGCATCTGGCTAATGTGGGTCCTGGGGAATCAAGCCTCGAACCAGTGTCCTTAGGCTTTGCAGGCAAGTGCTTAACCATCTTTCTAGCCCTAGATTAAAACAATTTTATGTCATCAAAAATCTCTACCTAGGGCTGGAGAGATAGTTTAGTGGTTAAGCGCTTGCCTGTGAAGCCTAATGACCCCGGTTCAAAGCTCATTTCCCCAGGACCCACGTTAGCCAGATGCACAAGGGGGCGCTCACGTCTGGAGTTCCTTTGCAGTGGTGGGAAGCCCTGACATGCCCATTCAATCTCTCTCTCTCTCTCTCTCTCTCTCTCTCTCTCTCTCTCTCTCTCTCTCTCTGTCACACTCAAATAAATAAATAAAATTTAAAAAAATCTCTACCTATCAATCAGATTTGCATATTTTGATACTATGTTATGAATGGATTAAACAAAAATTACAATAACAGAAGAGAAAATGTTTAAATCTGGGTGTGGTGGTCCACACCTTTAATCCCAGCATTTGGGAGGCAGAGGTAGGAGTATCACCGTGTGTTCAAGGCCACCATGAGACTACATAGTGAATTCCAGGTCAGCCTGGACTATGAAATCCTACTCAAAAAAAAAAAAAAAAAAAAAGAAAAGAAAAAAAGAAAAAAGAAAAAAGAAGAAAAGAAGAAGAAGAAAGAAAGAAAGAAAGAAAGAGAATGTTTAAAACATTGATTAAATATTATTTTTCCAAATCAATATATTTATTAGAAATTTCTTAAGTTTATTTTAACTATATAAGGTTATACATATACATGCACACGATATATATATATATATATATACTTATATATATATAAAATTTTAATTCACTGCTGTTCAATTTTTCTGAATGTTTTGAAGATGTTATCTAAGTATTAGTAGAGCCAAAATCATATACTATTTTTTTCATTTTTATTACTTTTATTACATGTATTTGTTTACACATTACATTTATTTAAAATGTCCTATAAGCATAAATTTCATTAATCATAGAGTGCAAAGTGAAATTTCAGTCCATGTGTTAGTTGAATAATGTTTGGTAAAACCTATCTATCTGGGCTGGAGAGATGGCTTAGCGGTTAAGTGCTTTGCCTGTGAAGCCTAAGAACCCGGGTTTGAGGCTGGATTCCCCAGGACCCACGTTAGCCAGATGCACAAGAGGGCGCACGCATCTGGAGTTCGTTTGCAATGGCTGGAAGCCCTGGTGCGTCCATTCACTCTCTTTCTCTGCCTCTTAGTCTCTCTCTGTCACTCTCAAATAAATAAATAAAAATAAACAAAAATTTAAAAAAAAACTATCTTCTAAACATCAATAATTTCTATGGTGACCAAATTTCTCGTTCTTTGAGCATTTAGTATTATATAATGCATAATGACTCAGCAGTGCTTAAGAACATCAAGACTCAGCCTCCTGTAGAATTGTACTGAAATACCTGTGACCAAATTTTCCATCCCTTTAACAGCTCATGCCTTAGAGTCTCCAATGGAGCTATAAGGTAGTGTTCATGCACTAAGTTTTTCTTCACTCTTTCCTCCCTCCATTTATTGATTCATGAGTAACCTGGAGAATATAACATCGTTCACAGGGTCCAGTTTTCCTCATCTTTTCATCCTTCCATCAAGTAATGAATTAGAGTCACCTAAAGAATTGTGACATCAGGCTGGAGAGATTGTTCAGTGGTTAAGGATACTTGCTTATAAATAAGGAAGGTCCAGGTAAATATAAATACATATAAAGACAGATGCACAAAGTGGTACATGTGTCTGGAATTCATTTGCAATGGCAAAATGCCCTGGCATACCCATTTTTTCTCTCTCTCTCTTTCTCCCAAATGAATAATTGTATTTTAAATATCTGTTTCATAGTACTTATAAATCGGCCTTCCCCTATTGTCAGTTGATCTATCAATTGATGCATATAGTACACTTAGGTGAAATTTCTCCTTTTTCCATCAATGGACACATAAGAATTCTTTTGACTAATGGAAAAAGAATTACATATCTGTTTATTTTATTTTGAATTAGCTTACCATTTCCAGCTACACAAAATAATTGATCTGGGAACAGACTTTTAACTTTATCTAAAAGAATTAAGTCATATGTATAAGCAATTTATGTCTCCAAATAAATACATTTATTACCTTATATACAACTTGGCTCTATACTTTCCTGGAAGTTCTATCATTCCTAGAGGTTTGAGAGAAAGAGAATGTTAACATGATAAAACCTGGAAAAGAATGCCAGACCTGGTGTTTGTGTGTGTCATTTTCCTTCTGAAGGTTATTTAGCACTGTTTTTTCTTCAGTATGCAAAATTTCCAGATACATATTCTTGTTCTCCCTCTACCACAACAGTAGCTGAACACTAAGTAATGATTAATTACCCTCACTATCACTAAATGGAAGTCCTTATAGCCTTTAATTTATTTCTTTGCAAGGAATATTAGCTGTCAGAATGTAGAACATTTAACATTCAATTTAAATAGCTTATTGAATAAAGTCACTTTAAAGAGTCTACTATTTTAAGCAGTTATAAGTGTTTTCTTCCCTTTTATTGGGCTATAAATCACATAATATAAAGTACATTTTAAAATGTACAACTCAATGCTTTGTTGTAAGATTTCACAAGTTTTTGAACTCTTATTGAGATCTAATAGAATATTTTTTTTCTCACACTCTACCTTCTTATACACTGACCCAATCTCCCTAGCCCTGCAATTACATTTTTTGTTGTTCAGAATATTCCATTTCTCAAATATATCACATTCTACTTCTCTGTTATATCACATAATTCCCTCCTAAAAATCTCCTAAAAGCTTCTAATTGTAATCTGTCTGTGCAGTTATCAAATGTACATATTCAATTTGAATAAAATCATAAATCATTGTGGTATTTTGCACCTGACTTCTGTACTTACTATAGTGCTTTCAACTTCCATACATTTAACATCATATAACAGCCATTAGTTTTTTTTTTGTGTGTGTGTACATATTTGTTCAGGGGGATATATGCATGTATATGTGATTGTGTGCAAATACATGCACCACATATACACATGTGCATAACCAAGAGAAAGATGTCAGGCATAGTCTATTGCTCTTCCACAGTGTTTCCCTGAGACAGTGTCTGCCATAGAACCTAAGAGTTCTTACTGGTTTTTGGCTTCATAGGAAGACACAAATAGCTTCCTTTCTCTGCTTCTCTAAGAGCTGGAGTGCCAACTTTCCATTCTCACACCTGGCTTTTAACATTGGTGCTGGTGAGGCAAACTCATGTCCTCAGGCTTGTACAGCAAGAGCTCTTCTCCAAGAATTCAACCTCCTATTGTACCAATACTTTTTGTTTATTGCTGAGTAATATCTTAGGTATAGCTATATTTTGTTACCTTCCCATTTCTGGAACAGAACACATGATGAAAAGTAGATGGTGGAAGGAAAGGATTTAATTTGGCTTACTTACAGTCTCAAGGGGAAGCTCCATGGTGTCAGCGGAAAGCATGGTATGAAAAGGCTGGATGCCACTTCTGTCACAGAAGGTAGAAAATTGTAGCAAGAAGATGAGCTGATCTCTGACAAGGGGAAGCAGTGCTATAACACACAAATGCACACACTCAGCAAACAAGCCTCCTCCAGCAATGTTCCACCTCCCACACGGCTACTACCTGGGGACTAAACATTTGAAACACATAAGTTTATAGGGTATACCTGATTCAAACAACCACAGTATATCCACATTGTATTTATCTCTTCACCAATCCTTTGGGCTATGCATTATTTTCTTTCTTCTTCTCAATAATGTTTCCACAGATATCTGGGTACACTTTTTTTTTTTTTTTTTTGTATGGGCATATGTTTTCAAATCTCTTGAGCAAAGAACTAAGAATGAAAACCTCTTCATTGGATACCAAGTCATACAGTCAGGCTTAATAGGTCTTTGTGGGAAGTTTTAAAGCTGGTAAAGCTGACAGAATTTTTACTGTATTCTTTTTCAAGATTTTTTCTTAGGGAGTGATTCTGAGTTGCTTAACTTTCTGTATAAACTTTAGATTTATTATGCCAATTATGGTAAATAAATCATTAAGTAAATTAAATCTACTACTTAAAGAAAACTATTACATAAGCAAATTTGTTATCTTGCCATCATTTGCTAGAGCTAAACAATAGTATTTTGTTTAAATCTGTAATAATAGGAGAGATTGATGGGTTTGATATTTCTTTCCCTGTGATGCTATGGTGATTTGAATACAAATGTCCCTTATAGACATATGTATTTGAACACCTACTTTCTAATGGGTAGTGCTGTTCTCTGTTTTACTCTCTTCTGTCTTTCTCCCTCACTTCATTTTTTCCCCCTTCAACCTCCCCCCTCCTCCTTTTCTTCTTCCCCTTAAACTCTCCCTAATTTCCAAACAGGAGGATGTGTGACTGTCTTCCTCATCATACCATTGTAGATTTGCTCTTGAATCTGTAAGCCATAATCACCTTTCTTCCTTAAGCTGCTTTTGGTTGAGTATTTTGTCCCAGCAATGAAAACAGAGGCTTGTCTGTATGATTATATTAACAGATTAATTAGCATTACATTGGCTTTCAATTGTATTTCTTTTTATCTCAATTACTTCTCTCGTCTATATTTTGCAGTTTTTATTATGCTTATGTTACATTTATTAATGAGTATCTTATTCTTTTTGATGCAGTATTAAATTAAGATATATATACCAGTTACCTTCTCATTTCAGGGAAAAACTAAATATTAAACACACACACACACACAAAAAAAAAAAAAAAAAAAAAAGTTGACCATAAGCAGATTATTGACCCAAGGGTTTAATTGAAGCCTAGAAAATTTTGCCATGGTGGAGAAAGCATGGCTACTGGCTATCTTCATATCTCAGAGAGGGAGAGGGAGAACAGAAGAGAACAGCAAGAGTTAGTTGGCTCTGAATGCATAATGGGCTGGAATAATGAACCTCAAAGCCTCTACCAGTGGCACACTTCCTCCAGCAATGTTCAAACTCTCATAGACTCCATCAACTTGGGACCAAGGAGGAGGCTTGGTCACAATACTTGAGGATATGGGGAAAGTTTATATTTAAACCAACAATTCTGCCTTTGTCCTCTATATAATCATAATCACCTCATAAAAATGTTATATTAAATAGTGCTTTGTTCACTATAGGGCTTGCAAGCTACATCATGAGTAGTACATTCATAATCATGATCACCCAATTCAACTGCAAAAATACCCGTAATCTTAACAATCCTGACACCATTTCAAAATACAAATTCTTATCTGACATTTAAGACAATTTACTAATGGTGAAAACCTACCAAATCAAAGTAAACCTTGCTGACTTCCACCACATAATATCACAGAGTAAATAGTATCATTTCATAAGGAAGGCATAGTAAGGAAGTACTAGACCAATACAGGGTAAAAAGCAAGTAGGGGGCTTGAGAGATGGTTTAACACCTATGGCACTTTCTTGCAAAACCAAAGAACCCTGGTTCAATTCCCCAGTGCCCACATAAAGCCAGATGCACAAGATGGCACATGCATCTGGAGTTCATTTATAGTGGCTAGAGACCCTGGCATGCCCATTCTCTCTATCTGTCTCTTGACTCTCCCTCTGTCCCAACTAAACATCTGAATTAAACATTTATTTTAAAGCCAGTTAAACAAACAACCAATCCTGCAGCTGCATGTTCTGCATTTGGGAGTTGTAATGAAGTCTTCTGGGTTCCAACAAGCCTAATGCCACTCTTCCATGGTGCTTTTCTCTTGTGTCTAACAGTGGCTCTGAGTTCATCACATTCTGAACTCCTAGTGATACTCCAGTCTGACTGCCCCTTAAAAACTTTATATTCGGACTGGAGACATGGCTTAGCAGTTAAGCGCTTGCCTGTGAAGCCTAAGGACCCCGGTTCGAGGCTCGGTTCCCCAGGTCCCACGTTAGCCAGATGCACAAGGGGGCACACGCGTCTGGAGTTTGTTTGCAGAGGCTGGAAGCCCTGGCACGCCCATTCTCTCTCTCTCCCTCTATCTGTCTTTCTCTCTGTGTCTGTCGCTCTCAGATAAATAAATAAAAAATTTAAAAAAAAAGAAAAAGAAAAAAAAAACTTTATATTCTCACCCTCAATTGTTTGATGAGTTATTGTTTGTTCAATTTGTTAACTGCTACCTCAGGAGACAACTTGTTAAAGATATCCATATTTCTACTCAATGCCATCCACTCATTTATTGCAAGAGATTACTCACAAAATTCATGTCAGTCAAATAGACATGAACAAAAGTAGTCTTTTAGCAAAACAGTGACTATGGTAACAGATTTAGCCACTGAATGGTCTTTCAGTTGAACTGATCCTTTAGTGGTTGAAAGGCTGTTGATTTTTATTATGATAATAGACCATTGGCTTCAGGTTAACTGATAGCTGGGGCTGAGGTGATGGGAACATAGCAACTGAAAACACCATAATCTCCGTTGCCTCTATTGCGATTCACATCCTTGTTACACAGTCTAAGACTGCTTTAAGAATTCGTTTCCAAAATTGTCAAAATACAAATAATGCCTTTCCCTGTTCTGTCATTTGCACTATAACCATGCCTGCAATGCCATTTCTTGCAAATACAGGTAACAGGGCAATACTGTATGGTGTCTTATGTTAACTGAATTTATTTTCTATACTTAATGATTAATATACAAATAATAATATAAATGATGATTATATGAAAACCCTATTCAATCACTCACTTTTCCATAATTTTCAACATGCACTTCACATTTACTCTTTCAGATTATTGCCTTTTGACTGAAAATGTTATATTAAATAGTGCTTTGTTCGCTATAGGGCTTGCAAGCTACATTAACAATGTATTTAAATTTTAGCAACTCTAAAATTTGAGCATAGATTAAATATGCACATAACCTGTCTGTTCCCCAAGTCAGGAGAAAACCAACTATTTTTTATTGATTGTGAACATTACTGCATAAGGATATTGCATATTGGTCATATCCGATCAGGTTATGCTTGCATATTCCTTCTCCCCAAGCCCCATTCCACTGAGGGCCCTCCTCAATGGGATTATCACTAATCACTGTGGTGTCATGAATGCACTACTCAGTCTTGGTGAGAGGTAAATGGCTCAGGATACTTTGTCTCACCTTGTGGCTCTTACAATTTTTCTGCTCCTCTTCTGCAATGTTTCCTGAGAATTGGAAGGCATGTTATAGTTCTTTTGTAGTGATGATCTCCCAGAATCCTCTGATTTTCTGCTTTGATGTGTTTTGAGTCTGCTCAGTCTCTATATCCATCTCCTCATAGGAGGTTTTCAGGCTAGCTTTGAGAGCAGCAATCATATTTAATCTGCCATTTCCTCTGTAATGGTTCCTCAGCCCTGGCAGATTTGATAGGCATGACACATCTCATGCTAGGCAGTGGGCTTTATTTTATTGTCATGTTGATCGGTCTTGGGTCTCCATAGGATTTCCCTCCATCTACGTGAAGAATATTCTTAAAAAAAAAAAAACATTTTATTTTTATTTATTTGATAGAGAAATAGGGGTACAGAGAGAGAATGGATGTGCCAGGGCCTCTAGCCACTGAAAATGAACTCCAGGCACGTGTCCCTCCTTGTGCATTTGGCTAACTTGGGTCCTTGGGGAATCAAACCTGGATCCTGTGTCTTTGCAAGCAAACACATTGATCACTAAGCCATTCCTCCAAGCCCAAAGAGGATTCTTCAAGAAAGAGTGATTGCACTATGGGTCATAGGAGACAGTCATACTCATTAGAAGACTTTTTGATGGGAATTCCCTCTCATCTTAGCCAAAGAACAGTGGGATCCTCCCTCTGGAGTTGATAATGATCCTACCCATGAGCTTGTGACTTGATTCTCAGTATCAGGTATGTATACCTTCCACTGAGTGTGACTTGCATCAAATCATATAGCAGTTGATTTTCCCCATAGCTTGCGTGCCACTATTGCACTCATATATACATCTTGCTTGGTTAGTTGATTTTGTAGCTACAAGGATCCCCTACTTTTTCATCCTATTGTTGACTGTTAACTCACAATAGCTTGCATAGCACTTTACAGAAGTATTAGGGCTATCTAACAGGGAGCTGACTTCCTTCTCATTTCTAGTGTGATCTTTTGATATCCTTTGACCACAGCCTGTCTTCAGCAATAGGGTCTTAAAATTTGGTGAGTAGCCGGGCGTGGGGGCGCACGCCTTTAATCCCAGCACTTGGGAGGCAGAGGTAGGAGGATTGCCATGAGTTCAAGGCCACCCTGAGATGACAGAGTTAATTCCAGGTCAGCCTGGACCAGAGTGAGACCCTACCTCGAAAAACCAAAAAAAAAAAAAAAAAAAAAAAAAAAAAAAAAAAAAAAAAAAAAAAATTGGTGAGTAACCAAATGCTTTGGCATTGGCCTAAACAAGCTACTCCTTGAGAACAACCATTGATGCTGGTCTGTAATCAACATAATCAATTTATCATTGATTCAGTGCATGAAAAAAGACTTTTCCCCATGAAGTATTTCTTCTGTTAAATTTCATACTGTTGTCGAAGTAAAAATGTTTTTTAAATGATCTAAATATTCAATTCTATTATGGTAACTAACAGTAATACAATTGTTTCCAGAAACATTTGGGCTGGATGATAGAAAATAATTGCTTTCAATTATCTTAATATTTTGCCAAGGGCTTGAAAGAAAGTGAACATCCTGATATTTACATACAATTATTATGTTTTGATGTATATTTGAATAATAATTTTCTATATGGATTTGTTTCCCCTTTTCAAATATTCTATGGCATCTTGTAAACAAATAACACAGTATACTTAGTATTTTGTTTCATTTAAGACAGGTTTTCACTCTACAGTCCAGGCTATGTCCCACATATAGATTCAAAGTCATTGCAGTCCTGCTGCCTCAGCCTCTCATGTACTGGGATTATAAATTGTAGTCACCATTTCTGGCTTTAAGACAATTCAGTGAAAACAATATTTTGTCAGAACCTCAATTGATCAGATGAGTTATAACATATATGAAACATATGTTAACATTTTTACAAAATTCTACTAAGAAATAATGATAGGGTTTTCATTCAAGATTAGTTGACTCCTTATGGTAACTCATTTGAGGTTGACCCCAGGGCCTTAATTTTGACAGGCAAGAAATCTACTACTGAGCTATATTTCCAGCTATGTAATACTATATACTACTATGTTTCTCCATGGATATACTCAGAGTTTATTTTTATTTTTATGAATTATGTCTTTGGTATTAGTTCTAAGGCAGGAATTCAACATTGTATATTAGTTCAATATCTAATTCAAAAAGAAAGAAAGAAAGGGAGAGAAATAAATTTAATAAAGGAAGGAATGGCAGAAGGAAGGACAGAGAGAAGGAAGATAAAGACACACCATTAGGTATTTAGGACTTATAAACATTGTGTATTCATCATCTGTAATGTCTAGTGGAATTATTTACTCACAGATCTCAGTAAACAAGAATCAGTTATAAAATTTTTGTCAGTATTTTATTACAAGAGCTAATAAACTTGTATAACTGCAAAAATTTAGTATAGATTTTAAGTAGATCTTATGTAAATTTTTCGTCAAAACAAATAACATTTACTTAAAATATTTCATATACTATGTAATTTATTAAGGAAATTCTATCCACATTCTACATTTCACTTATAACTCTGAATTAAATTTGTACTGATCTAAGCAAAACAGAGTAAAATAAACTGAACTCTCCTGGTCTACTTTCTAATGTATCTAGGCTATACCAGGCCGGTAATTTTTCCCTGGCTGGGCTTTTTTGATACAAGTGCTTTCATGATAAAATTCCAATGCATGAGGCTATTTTAAGGGCAATGACCAAAATTCACATTGAAAGATATTTAGACTGGTTTGGTCTAATTGGGACTACTAAGCTACTGAACATGTATTTTTCTATATTGTTAGTGCACTGAACAAGTCAGAATAAACAGTATGAATAACTTTCCACAGTATGTTCATGAAAAAATTCTTAAAAGATTTGTGTACTATTTTTCAATATCAAAATTTATTTGAAGTACAAAAATTTTATGTTTATATTTTAGATGAAATTGTCATATTTTGTTTCTGAAGGCTGTAGGAATTTATAATATAGAAATTATTTAAGACATCAAAATATTTGTAGTTTTGGCCAGATGTTTATCTTCCAGTTTTCAATGATGTTGTTGACCTTGAGCTTGACAAAACTCTCTTTTCTACACAGCCTTTCTAATTTATCCATGACTAATGGATTCAAAAGTTTCACCCTTAAGTCTCCTTTGTGAGGTTCAACTTCAGTTTGTATAATCCATTCTTACTGCTCATGTCCTCAGGAGTACATTTCTGGGCTACCACTCAATCTTAGCACCATTCTAGGTATTGTATAATTGGAATTGGCTTAATGCAGTGCATTCAAGATTTATTATGGAAAACTGAAAAAAAAGAACTTTTAAATTTTGTGACTTTGTATATTGTACAAAGTTGGATTTAAATCTTATTCTTGGGCTGGAGAAATGGCTTAGTGATTAAGGGCCTTGCTTGTGAGTCCTAAGTACCCAGGTTTGATTACTCAGAACCCACATAAGCCAGATGCAGTAGGTGGTGCATGCATCTGGAGTTCATTTACAGTGGGTAGAGGCCCTGGTGTGCTCATTCTCTCTCTCTTTCTTTCTCTAATAAATAAATAAATAAAATCAAGTTTTTAAAAAATCTTATTCTTCACTATAGAAGCAATAAAATGATATGTGCCAAATCACTACAATTTTAGAAATTTCACTGAAGTTTGAGATATTTGAATCTTTTCACAAATATTCCCTATGTCATACATCCTTATTTTACCAACAATATTAGAATTGTTGGTGTGTGTAGTGTGTGCGTGTGTGTGTGTGTGGTGCTTGTTAAAGAACAACGCTAGGTATCTATGGAAACTGAGGCAAAATAACATAGAAATCACGATCAGAGATTACTTGACACTTAGGGTACCACTTTTAAATGTCATTGACTGATGTGTTTCTACCCTGCTTCACATGCCACATATAATCAGCAGCTTCTGCAACAAGTTTACCTTCATAAAGTCGCCTTACTGGTCCAACATATAGGGATTTTAATCCTGTTTTACTTTGCCACATACTAGTGGCTTCTGGAACCATGTGTGGTTCAAGACCTACCTCCCTCTATTTTCCTTTTTTATTCTATTCTTGGACCACATGATGCAACTGACTTTCAGGTGTAGCTAACACCTAGGCTGCCTTTTGATTAAGATTATATCCCTCCCTTTTTAAAATTAAATTTCTATAATGTATATGAGTATAGCATCTTACATATATATAATTGAATAAGAAAAATAGTATACTTATGTTCATAATTAGGTTATTAGACAGACACATAAAGTGGGTAGGTGACTTCTGGACTTCTGGGAGTATGAGATTGAAGGAGAGAGGATAAGTGACAAGACAGAAATGAGCAGTGACTATTAATAGTTGCACACTCTCATTTTATAGATTATAATTTTAGAAAGCCATTTGTCATAGTGCTTGCCTGACTTGGACCATTCCAATAACAACTATAGAATTATATAACTCTAATAAGAGGATCACATGAAAATGACTTATTTAATTTCAATGAGAATGCTTTTATAGAGAAAATAATATATTAGCACAGTTTTTTCATAAGTAAGTTAATCTGCAGAAAGATTCTTCTTCAATTTAATATTAATTAGCTACTAAGACTTTTAATAAGCTATTGATTTATTCTAAAATGTGCATATCTTTTAATAATGTGTGGTTAAGCAACTCTATTTTAATCCTTAAGGATATTGAAGAAGGTATTAATTTAGCAGATATTGTCATTTTTTATAACTATGCCAGAAAGGTTGGAAGCCCTAACCAAATAGATTGTGGATCCTATCTTCAGGGTAAAATAAAGGCTGCATTTCTTTCCATTATACTCCAGGGATGACCTCAGGGGCAATTTTGATTACAGTTTTTCTAACTAGGGCAGATATCTCTATTACTTCTGTTTTCCCCAAAACACATTCCTTGGGGAATTTTTAGGTGAAATATGAAACTCATACAGTTATTGGGACATTTCCTGTCATTATGATCACATGGAAGCAACATATAACCATCCTGTTGGAGTGAAAGCATTTTCATCTCAGCCCCCCAAAATGATGTAATTTGTTTCTTTTGGTAGATTCTATAAGTGATTGTAGCCCTAATATGGAATAAATATTAAGTAAAAACCTCTCAAACTAGTCTGTCTTAATGAGAGGATGTTCTCAGCCCCACTGGAAACAGTCGGCAATTCTCAGGTGACCTGTGGCTACCTTAACCTAAAATGATTGATTGAGTCAACAGTTTCAACTTTTCACTTGAAAATATTTTATAATCAATATTTTGTCTTTTCACATTTTATTTAAGACATCCTCCTCTGAAGGACTGTCACAAGATTGTCCACACTGACATCTGTCTTGGAATCATGATTGCCTATTCACTGCCTTCCATGGCTAAATTTTCCCATTATAAAATACTG
Organism: Jaculus jaculus; assembly: GCF_020740685.1. Taxonomy (NCBI): domain Eukaryota; kingdom Metazoa; phylum Chordata; class Mammalia; order Rodentia; family Dipodidae; genus Jaculus; species Jaculus jaculus. The sequence goes on from NC_059104.1 coordinate 55,234,301, forward strand.
ACCAGCAACTTTCTCTGGCATGAAATAGAACCCTTGATTCATCTACCCTCATTACTAATCTATATTTTAGTAAAAGACCAGTATATCTTAATTGAACTGTCACTAATGTGTATACTATTTATTAAATGTGAATAATTTTATCTGGAAGTCATATCAGAATAAAATATACAACAGAGAACTAGAATTAACTTATCTTTAATATATAATTATGCCTATTGGAGCTATTGGGGTTATAGGAAACATCAATTTATGTTACAAAATGGTAGTTGGTGAACCCTAAATACTCTGACTGATTGACTGCTTCTATTCTACTACTCAGTCTTTTACAGGTTATCTGTGTTTCTTCCAAACTTTATGAAAGAATTTGTAGATTTACAATGTTCATGTTCTAATATTATCTCAAATAAAATAGTCAAACATCATGGTGAGGAAGGAACATCTAACTGGGAAGCTATAAGTGTTTAATTATTCACATGCCTAGAGCTCCTTGAGCTTTCTTAGTATGTCATTCTAAATTAGTCATCTCTAAAGGTGGAGGTAACATTAAAATATGTGTCAAATGAGTCCCTGGAATTCAGTAAAAATAAGTCAGTAATTAAGTCATAATCTGCACACCAGACCTCTAGCCTCTGCAAATGAGCTCCAGATGCATGTGCAACCATGTGCATCTGGCTTACATGGGTACTGGGAATCAAATTTGGGTCCATAAGCTTTACAGGCAATTATAAGTCATTTTTCAGCCTTATATTAATATATGTTTAAAATATGTTTTACTTATATCTTGCTATGAATATCTTTATATTTGCATCATAAATATATAAATAATTTATAAGTAAGTATGTATGTTATGGGGTGTACTCTAATTTATTTATGGGTCATGCTGGATAATAAAGAAATTTTGAAAAATGATTGCTCTAAATAATTGTCTTAGCTCCACCACTGCAGAAAACTAGAAGTCTATTTTGTGCCCCAAAATATTAATTAAGGTGATACAGTGCTTTTAAGAAACTGTCAAACTATTCTCCAAAGTTGGTATATCAATATATTTGTGATACACTTTCTCTATATCCTTGTTAGTATGTGTTGTAACTATTTGTAATTTTAGACATTTTAGCAGCTAAATAACGGTATGTATTGCAGGTACCTTCTCGTTGCTTGGACAAGCACAGGACCAGAAGCAGACTACGGAAGAAAAGGGCTTAGTTCAGGTTTACAGATTCTTAGAGAAGCTTAGTTATGGCAGAGGGAGACAGTTCACTTCATCATTCAGCAATAACAGAGAGGCAACATAAACTGCCAGAACTCAAGCTGGCTTTCTACATACCTAGTAGGGCTGGACTCCAGATCCACCTCCAGTAACATACCTCTTCCAGCAGGATTTTATATGCTGGATATTTAAATCATAAGCTTAATCTTAATCTTAATCAAAAATACTTGGGATGGGCTAGAGAGATGGCTTGATAGTTAAGGCACTTCCCTGCAAAGCCAAAGAACCCAGGTTTGATTCCCTAGTACCCACATAAGCCAGATGTACAAGGTTGTGCATGTATCTGGAGTTCCAGAGGCTACAGACTCTGGTGCTCCTGTTCTCTCCTCACCCCCTTCTCTCTACCTCTTTCAAATAAGTAAATAAAAATAAAATCTTTTTAAAAATACTTCAGACTATGGGAGAAATTTATATTCAAACCACCATATTCTGCCCTTGACCCTATAGACTTATGATTATCTCACAATGTAAAATGCACTCAGTTCAAAAGTACCCATAATATTTAACAACTTTAACCCTGTCCAAAAGTTCAAAGTCCTATCTGAGATTCAAGACTGCCTCATAACTGGGAGAACTGTAAAATCAAGGCACATGCTACATACTTCTAACACTTAATGAAAGAACATGAATATTCCCATTACAAAAAGAAGGCATTAAAAAATGGTGGCCCAATGCAAGATCAATAACCAGCAGGAAAATATTAAATATCTGAGAACTACGTCCAAGATTGGATTTCCAATTTTGCACCTCCAGCTGGGCTACTCATAGCCAGAGAAAAACTCCATCCCAAGTCAGCAGCTCTCAAGGGCAGCCATCCAGCAGTCCTGGCATCTAAGCTCTGGACTCTCCATTGCAACCCATGGTTCATCTTCATAGCTCTATACACTAGCCTTACTGGGCCTCTATGCAGGAATTTCATTCTTGCTTCACATTTCGGCAGCTCCAGGATCTGTGTTGTACCATAACATCATTATCATAACACACTACATCATTTATGTACTCTGCATTATTTCATGTTCTTAAAACCAGTCCAGGTAGAAGGCATAGTCAAATTTGTAAATACAGGGAGTAATAAAGTATAATCTTGAAGAGCAGGATACTCCTTTACCAGTCTTCCTTCAAGTCCCCTCATTTCAAAATAGTTTGTATTCTTATTAACTCGAGTCTTCCATGTATTGGTTTTCACACTCAGGGCATCTTCATCTTTGTTCCTGTGAAAAGCAATAGGCCTATCCTTCATTTTGGTAATCTCTTTAACGGAAGCTAAGTAATCCAAAACCAATCTTGATGCCTGTAACTTCAAACTTGCTTTATCATGGCAGAGAAGGATAGCTGGCTGACTTCATCATACACACATAGCAGTGAAACAACATGAACAACCAGAGATCAAGCTGACTCTCCACACACCTAGGAGGGCTACACTCTAGATCCACCCCAGTGACACATGTCTTTCAGCACAGTTCTGCCTGCTAGAAAATTAAGCAGGAAGATTAATCTTAATTAAAAATACCTGTGGCTATGGGGGCATTTGAATTTAAACCACACAATAAGTAATCTTTCAGATATCAAATGATCTGATAGTTGAACTCTTCATAATTTATATCAGAGAAATCATACCTTACATTAATATTAGGTTCCACATGTGAGCATTTGTAGTAACTGTATTCATAACATCATAAATAAGAGATTATAGTAGCATGGAAATGGCTGAAAACTCTGGTACAATCACATCATGAATTTCAATATTGCAACAAACAGAACTACAGTAGTTAAATAAAAAGAAACCTATTTAAACCTTAGAGAATTTTGTTGAGTGAAGCATATAAACTAAATAGAAATCCTGAAAGTTTACATGTTGTGTGGTTACATTACTACAACATTCTTTTTCAGATATTGGTGTTTCTTGCACCTGAATTCTCTTCCTTTTTTAATTTTATTTATTTATTTGAGAGTGACAGACAGAGAAGGAAAGAGGGAGAGAGAGAGAAAGAAAATGAGAGAGTGAGAGAGTGAGAGAGAATATGGGTGCACCAGGGCCTCCAGCCAATGAAAATGAACTCCAGATGCATAACAAAAACTTGTGTATGTGGCGTACATGGGTACTGGGGAATCTAGCCTCAAACCAGGGATCTTAGGCTTCACAGAGAAGTGCTTAACCACTGAGCCATCTCTCCAGACCCACAACATTTTTAAAATGACAAAATTTTGGGTATGAATAACAATTTAATGACTGTTAGAGAGGGGAAGGGAAGAGGAATTTTCTTGGTAGAAATAGAAATGTTCTGTATCTTGGCTGTGTGGATGTTGTTAGCCTCTCTATGATAATGCTGTTGTGCAGTTGGTAAGATGTAATCCTTAGGGAATATTATGGATCAGTGAATATCCTATTTTATTTCTTGTAGGTGCATCTGAATTTGTAATCACTTCAAAATTAAGTTTTATTTCAAAAACTAATATGTGTCTACTTTTTAATTTGCCCATCCTCTAAAAACTGAATGTGATGTTGTACTCCCTTTTATATTACACAAATGGATTTCTGCAAAGTTCAATAATCCTAAACCATGGTCAACTTTGGAACTCAATGGATGGAAACATTTTCAGATTTTATAACTCTATATTTCTACTTATTTTGTATAGTTGAGCAAGTTCTCAAGTAGCCTGATTTTTTTTTTTTACATATCAGAGCAAATTGTAAGAGGTTAAAATAACTACAATAACCTTTTCATTGCTTCACCCTTAATCACTCAAATTTTTGAAATAGTCAGTAAATGGTCTCTTAGTTTGACTGGACAAACTAATTACTCAAATCATGCTACATAATGGATGATCTAATTGTTAGCTCACTATCTTTCTCTGTCTTAACAATAATTTCAAATCGAACAATATAAAACCATATATTCTGAATATGTGATCCTATCACTCAGAATGACAAGTCAATTTATTGGTACTTAGGTTTATTGATTTATAAGAGAAAAAATATAAAGTTGTTTCATTTTATTTGAAAATGTTATAATTGTTCCCATAAATATTATAATGGGAATAAAGGGTATAAATAACAATTAAACTATATATTCAATTTTCACTTCTGAAGGCATGCAGTCCATCACTTTTCCCTTTTACCCTATGGCACCAATGGAAGCCCTTCTATGCATTCTTTTATGCATTCTATGTGAAACCACTCCAGAAATGTCTTGAAGGGTAAAAAGAAAACAAGAAAGCCTGAAAACTTGAAGTTCACAGAAAAATTCTGTGGTGGGTGCCTTGTGGTTTTTGTTTGTTTGTTTGTCTTTTCTAGGTAGCATTTTACTCTAGCCCAGTCTGACCTGGAATTCACTCTGTTGTCTCAGGATGGGCTTGAATTCAAGGCAATCCTCTTACCTTTGCCTCCTGAGTGTGTGGCTGTGTTTTCTCTTTAATTCATGTATCAAAGAGTCATAATCCAAAATAACCCCAACCAAAACACACTCTAGATATACCACTGGAGAGAAACATATATCAAAACAGAAATCAATTACATAATAGTAGTCCCATTCAAAAACACAGAACCAACTCTACCTATGCCAGCAAAGGTAAACAAAGGAAGCCTCCTTTTTAATTAGTTTTGTACTCAGCGAACACAGTCAAGTTGGTACCATCGTTAGGCTCATCCATGTCATACCCCTCCCCCTGGCCCCTCCTTGTTGAGGGATATGGGTCATGCATTGTGGAGTTAGCCCACAGTTATGGGTAGGAGAAATGTCTCTGTGTATTATGACCCAGCGTGTGGCTCTGACATTATTTCCACGCCCCTCTTCCACAAAATTTCCCTGAGCCATATTGTGTTCATTTTGGGTCTGCTTCAGTGATGAGGTCTTGTGAGCCTCTATGTCTCTGGATATCTGATTTAGTAGGAGTTGATTGTTCTCTGTGTTGATCTCCTTCACCCTTGTGCTGGTACCCAGTTCACCAAGAAAACAGCACCCTTGTCTTTCTAATTATTCTTAGTTTCAGCTGGGGCACTTTTGAGGTATGTGTTTCTCTCCTTAGGATCTACATCTTTCTGAAAAAGAGAAGTAGATTCTCTGGCAGAGAGTAGTTAGCACCAGACAAATAGGATAACCCTTATTTTCTTATAGAGAAATTAATAGGTGTAGGCCCTCTTATAGGCCACGATTGGTGGTTGCTTGATAATGGAGAGTAGGCTTATGTTTGGATATGGTTTTGACTTGTTTCCCAGCTCCAGGTATGGGTCAATGGATCACATTCCACTGAGAGGATCAGTTAGCCAAATCAAGAGCAATTGGTTTCCCACAATGGCTGTGCACCACTATTGCACTTGTGTGAGCATTGCAACAGGTTATTTGCTGCTAAGTAGGTTAGACTATGAGATCCTTGGATACATATTGGTCATTTTCCCCCAGTTGCCCATGTATCACCTTCTGGCACTAGATGCACTGACTGTCTGGGACCTGACTCTTTTCCAGCTTTCAGTCACACCATTCCATTTTATGTGTCAACTGCATATGGTGTCTTCAGCAGTGGGTTCTTACCACTAACCTTTGGTGGGTCATCAAGTACTCTGACAGAAATCTTTCTTTCTTTTAGGAAACCTTGTAGGTCTTTCTGATCAAGAGATCATTGTGGATGATAGCCACCTTCTGGTACTGGGAGTTACAGATCAGTGCCCACTAAGAGAAGGAAGAAAAAGATAACTACTATAAAAGAGCTAGAAGAGAGAGAGAGAGAGAGAGAGAGAGAGAGAGAAGCTGTAGAAGATTAAGGTCAGTTTTCATAGTACCCTCTCCAGTGCCTTGTGACTCAGGTGTTCCCTCTGAGGGCCTGGTGAAGGTTCAGCCATTTGGTCTGCCTTTTAGGACATAGAATTTTATGGTACCATTGCCATTTGGGTCGAGATTTGTGTCCTATATCCCCTCCTCTACTCTCCCCTCCCTCCCCACCCACTCTATTGTCTAGTCCTCAAGATGCTCACTGGGTATATAAGACATCTTGGGTAGATTCAGGTTAGGTACTGTAGATGAGTGAGACTATGTGAAGATTATTTTTCTGTGATTGGGTAAGTTCAAATTTCATTCTGTCATTTTTTTTCTTACTTCTGTGTAGAATTCCATTCTGTAGATATACCACATCTTAGTTATCCATTGTTCTAATGATGCATATCTGGGTTGATTCAGCTCTTAGCTATTACAAATTGAGCTGCTATAAATAAGCAAGCACCTTTTACCTCTGAGACCTCTCTGCAGGCCCAATGCCCATATTCTTTTTTTATAATTTTTATTTATTTTTATTTATTTATTTGAGAGTTAAAGAGAGAATGAGGCAGAGAGAGAGAGAGAGAGAGAGAGAGAGAGAGAGAGAGAGAATGGGTGTGCCAGGGTGTCCAGCCACTGCTAACGTACTCCAGACACATGCACCCCCTTCTGCATCTGGCTAACGTGGGTCCTGGGGAATTGAGCCATGGTCCTTAGGCTTTACAGGAAGCGCTTAACTGCTAAGCCATCCCTCCTGCCCATCAATGCCCATATTCTTAATGTGATGTGATTTTCTAAGTTTGTAACATGTAAGCTTCTTGAATCTATGTAAATGATGACAATGTGTATATTATTGCTTAAAACTAAGTGTAAATCTATAGTTATCCAAAACAGAAAGTTAACCATATAATTAACAATATAAAACTTAAGCAAAATAGTCAGGACATGGTGGCACATGCCTTTGATACCAGCCTTCAGCAGACAGAGATAGGAGGATCACTGTGAGTTCCAGTCCACCCTGAGTTTACACAGTGAATTTCAGGTCAGCCTGACCAGAGTGAGACACTACCTTGAAAAAAACAGGAAAAAAATTATGGAAAATAAATGTTAGTAAATAATTGAAAATGTGCCTTAAATTTGCTAAATAGATGAAACCATTCATAATGGAAATCTGTAAAAATATTTTTAAAGAAGTTTATAGGATTTTTTTTTTTTTTTTAGTTTTCTTTCTTTGTTTCCTTCCTTCTTTCTCTTTTACTGACATACTTAATATGGATACATCACATGCTGGTACCCTCCTTTTCTTTATTATCCCTGTCCCTATTCCACTGGGGAACCTCCTCTGTCGGGTTGTAGGTATTCCCCATGGAGTTGTGGGTTAAGCATTGTGGGAGCAGCAGTCAGTAGCTGGGGGAAGCAGTGCCCAGGGCATGATGTCCCAACCTGTAGCTCTTAAAATCTTTCTGTCTCCTCTTCCACAAAATTCCCTAAGCTGTGTTGGGTGTGTTTTAATATTACTTTAATGATGAGCTCTTAGGAGCCTCTGGATCTCTACTTTGGTAGGTCTTGAGTATCCCCAGTGTCTGTCTCCTTCACCTTGTCAGGCTCACCATAGAAGCAGCAATCTTGCTCATCTCCCCATTCCTCCATGGTTTCAGCTGTGGTTTGGCTGAAGTGCAAGGGGTAGTTTACCTCCTGGGGTCTTTCTACCTTCTGAAAAAGAAGACCAGATTCTCTAATGGATAGTCAAGTCCATTAGTTTAAATGGGATGAACATAGTTAATTTAGGGAGAATTTGATGTATGTAACCCCTCTTCTAGCCAAAGACTTGTGAGAGCTTGACCCCAGAGAGCATAATTGTTGTGTCCATGGGATTCTGATATGGTTCTCAATTACAAATAAAGCATGCTTTACACTGAACGGATCTCTCAGCCAGGACAAAAGCTATTGGTTACCAACAAAGGCTATGTGAAGCTATTACAATGGCATGTACATTCTGTCAGAGTTCTTGTTTCTGAATAGCTTAGTTCTCTGGTTTCTCAGATTGTTGTTTGGCCACTTTCCTCCAGCATTAGATGATCTGTCTGGGCATCAGTGCCCTTCCAGATTGCAGCCAAATTTCTGCACACTTTGTGTCAGAAGCATATGGTGTCTTCAGCAATAAGGTCTTAACTTTTGCCTTAGGTGGGTAATCAAGTGTTTTGACAAAAGTGTGTCTTGATTTGGGGACCTTCTAGGTCTCTCTGATCAATTGCTCATTGTGGGTAGCAACTGATTTATGGTTCTGGGAGTTACAGGCCAGAGACTACATATATATAGTAAGCTTCATCTCACCCTTTTCAAGGCCCTTATTTTTGGGTGCATCCCCCTTATTCCTTTTGAAAGTCGTATCTTTTTGTCTATCTACAAGGATAACGGTTTCTGTGGTACCAGTTCATTTTGGATTAAGTTTTGTGTTTGTTTGCCCCCACCCTCTACTTCCCCTCTTCCCCTCCCCCCAAACCCTCCCAGACCTGTTGTCTGGGCCTTGAGTTGCCTACCAGGTTATATGAGCAACTAAAGCTGGTCCAGGCTATGAACCACTGATAAATCACATCGTGTGGCATTTGCCTTCTTTCCTGTGATTGTGTGAATTAGTTGAGTATGATCTGTTCCAAGACTGCACTTTTTTCTACAACTTTCACTGTAACTTTTTTTTTTTTTTTGCCAAGTAGAATTCCATTGTGTAAATGAACCACAACTGCCATATCCATTCATTCAATGATGGGCACCTGGGTTGAGTCCAAGTCTTAACTATAATGAATTGAGCAGCTGTAAACATGGTTGAGCAAATATCTCTGTACTAATGCGTGGAGCATTTAAGATAAATGCCCTTTAAGGGAATAACTGGGTCTTTTGATAGCTCTATTTTCATTCTTTTTAGGAAATTGTAAATTGATTTCCATAGTGGTTGTACAAATTTACATTCCCACAAACAGTGGATGAGGATTCCTCTTTCTCCACATCATTACCAACATTTGTTGCTGTTAGATTTTTAAAGTGATTGTTATCCTTACTGCAGTCAGGTGGAATATCATGATTTTTTTCTTTTAATTTGCATTTCCCTGATGGTTAGGAATGTTGAACATTTTCTTATGTCTGTTTTCGCCATTTGTGTTCCTTCCTCTGAGAACTCCCTGTTAAATTCTCTGTGCCATTTATGGAGAGACTTGTTTGATTTTTTTATCGTTTAGATTTTTGCATTCTTTGTAGATTCCAGGCATTAGGCTTCTGTCAATGGTATAACTGGTGAACATTTTCTCCCATTCAGTGAGTAATCTATTGTCTCTGCTTATGGTATGTTTGTCTGGGCAAAAGATTTTCAGCTTTATGAGATCCCATTGGTTGAGTGATTGTGTAATTTCCTGGGCTACTGAGGTTTTGTTTGGGAAGTCTTCCTCACTCCTCTATTGTGCAGAGTTCTTCCAATTTTATCTTCCACTAGAAAGAGAGCTTCTGGTCTTATATTGAGGTCTTCAATGATTTTTGTATATGGTGAGATGAGTGGGTCTAGTTTCATTTTTCAACATGTGGTTATTCAATTTGTCCAGCACCATTTGTTGAAGATGCTCATGCTGTCTTTTCTCTAGTCTACATTATTGGCACTTTTCTCAAAGTTCAAGTAGCTGTTGTTACTTGACCTAAGTTCTGGGTCTTCACTTTTCTTCCATTGGTCTGTTTCTGTTTTTATGTCAATACTATGTTGTGTTTGTTACCATGGCTTTGTAATGTAGATTTAGATTGGGTATGGTGATACCTCCAGAGGTGTTTGTTTTGCTGAGGATGTTTGTATATCCATTCCATATGAATTTTGAGGCCATGTTTTCAATCTTTGTGAAGAGTGATGATGGAAATTTTATGGTATTACATCAAATATGTATATTATTATTGGTTGAGTTGCCATTTTCACAATATTAATTCTACCTATCCAGGAACATGGGATATTTTTCAATCTTCTCAAGTCCTCCTTGATTTATATCTTGATTTATTTTGTGATTTCATTAACTAGGTCTTTCACATCTTTTTAAGTGTTATTCCAAGATTTCTAAATTTTTATTGTTGGTATTGAAAACGGGACATTCTCACTAATTTTATCTGTACATTTGTCCTTTTCATATGGAAAGGATACTGATTTTTGTGTGTTCGTTTTATATCCTGCAACTTTACAGAAGGAATTCATCACCTTTGGAAGTTATGAAATGGAGATTTTCACATCAGTTATATGTAGAATCATGTCATCTGCAAAATAGGACTAACTTGTCTTCTTCCTTTCCAATTTGTATCCTTCTTCTTTTTTGTTTTTTCTCCTCCTGTCTTATTTCTTGGGCTATGACTTATAGTACTATATTGAAGAGCAGTGTTAAGAGTAAGTACCCCTGTCTTATTCTCGATCTCAATGGGATCTCTGTGAATCTTTCCCCACTAAGAATTATATGGGCTTTAGGTACTTTATACATAGCCTTTGTTTGTTGAGATATAAACCCTCCATGACTATTCTCCAGTGTTTAGATCATGACATGTTGTTGTATTATGTCAAAGGCCTTCTCTGCATCAATTGAGATGATCATGTGGCTCTTATGTTTAAATTTATTTATGTAGCATATTATGTTGAACAGTTTCTGTATGTTGAACTATCCCTGCATCCCTGGGATGAAAACTACTTGATCAAGATGAATAATGCTTTTGATATGTTGGTGAAGTTGGTTTGTGAGAATTTTATTCAGGATCATTGCATCTAAGTTCATCAGGGATATAGCCCTATAGTTTTATTTTCTTATTATATCCCTGTCTGGATTTTGTATTATGGTGAGGATAGCTTCATAAAAAGAGTTGAGAATTTAGCAAAGTTTTCTTTTTTTTTTGTCTCCTGATCAATTTATTCTGTCTTGTCTTCTAGCTCAGAGGTTCTGTTTGTCACATGCATCCTCTGGAACAAGGGATCCACATATCGGGGACACAGTGTTCTTTCAATCAGGAAGGCAGAGCAAGGAGCCTGATGTGGTAGCAAGCTTATAGGATCTTGACAGCCCCTAGCCAGGAGCAAAGAAATCCAATAATGCATTTTTAAAGTAAAATTATAAGAAATTAATGCCATAAAATTAAAATAATAATATTAGTTATTTTAATTTTCTATTTAGTTAAGATAAAGTGCATTTATAGTAAATTTGAAAATCTAATCATTAATGTGATAAACTTTAATTGAATACATTCATATTCACATAACAAAAAATAAAAATAATGAATTTTAAAGAATTAACATCATCTGAATAGAACTATGAACAATACTGAAAAAATATTGTTTGTAATAAATGTGAAAACTGAGAATCACAATAAAGGAAATGCTGATGACCTCATGTTCACTGCTCTCTATCTCAAGTAAACTTAAAATTCATATTACTGTTCAATTTCAAATTAGCAGTTTTAAATGCATGTTGTATTCTCCAAAGGTTCCTGTTCCATTAATAGATTACTGCAATGTGCTGGGCCACTGAGGAGCATACTATTATAATGAGTTCAAACCTGATTCATATGAGTCATAAAAATATAATGATAATAATATAATTGTAATGATGATAAAAGAACTTGCATTAAGTCACTGCACTGAGTCAGTAGTCAATGCAGTTGGAAAACTTAGGTGTGCAGCCATCCACTAAATCATGCTTCCTCTACAATTTAAACACTTAATAATCATACATAGTCACTGAACATGGAAAAGAAAAAAAAATTAAAATCTGGATTTCCTGACTGCCTATGGAACAGCAAATTAGATCTATTTCTGGTCATTTTCTATGATCAACTATAGTGTTGCCTAGGATAGCAATTTCCTTTATTATGTCTAGAAATTGTTGAATCTATCTGATTGAATTTTACCTAGATATAGCTGTGCTTAGATGAATAAAAATAAATACTGAGCATATCCAAGGAGAAGGTCATTTGGAATAGTTTGCTAGGTTTTCAATGACAGCATACCATATGCTGGGTGGCTTAAGCAAGAGAAATTTATGTCCCACATATATGTAAGCTATGTGGCCATATTCCATATGTCATTGGGGTTGGTTTCTTCTGAGAACTCTGAAGGAAATGTCTTTGTGCCCTGTAGATGAGGGTTTCCCTACATTCTCATATGCCTTCCTTCTTCCCATACCTTTGCCCAGAGAACTTCTGCTAAAATAGTAGATTAGGCCACTTTAGCACACTCTTTTATTTCAAGCCTAATCAAGCCTGTCTCCAATTATGGTCCACTTAGAGTATTATGGGTTGTAGCTTCAACATATAAATTCCTAAGGGTTTACAGTTTAACCCATAGCCAAAATAGTGCCTAAAATACTATTTCATTGAAGATTTTAAAGTAGCAAAAGCATATATACACATATATATATACATTTGGTGGCGCTTGAATGCAGTGATTTCAACTTTCCTTTAGAAAAAACTGTAAATAGCTTTGTAAAGGTAAGGCTGAGAAATAGTTGTGGAAATGTGTGGTCTTTGCCAACATGTTGTATAAACTGAGAAAGAAAGAAGAATCATTTATGTTATGTAAATTAATAATTATAAAATATGACTTTAATAAGAATAGCTAGAAAAAGACTACAATTTGACAATTATTTCTTTTAAGATATTAGGAAGGTATATTTGGTTGAATTTATAGAATCACAAAGAAAATATGTATCCACCAATGATTATTAATGAATGAGTTTGGAAGGTATAATAGTCCTGGACATTCAGCACATATGCTTTATGAGAAAAAGTTACTTTTAGAGGGATCAGCATCAAAAAACTATCCACTATCCATCATGCACTGTTTTTAAGACAGGATCTTACTATTGAGTCCATTCTAACATCAAACTTCTCATATTTTTAAAATAAAAAAACACAACTTCATTCTTCTTTATGGAAGAATAATGCTTCACTGTGTGCATTAAATTAATTAATTAAATCCCTTAATTATACATCCATTGATGAGTGTGTGAATTGGTTCCATAACTTGACTATGGTTAATAGAGCATATGATGTGAGTGTACAGTTATATCTACTGTAAGGACTTTTAATTCCTTTGTGTACAGCTGAATCGCATAGTAATCTATCTTGATTTTTGTGATTGTCTATTATTTAGTATATTACTTGAAACACTTGTTGAATTTCAGCTTTGACTCTGCCTGATTGATTCTCTATAAACCCATTATAAATTTCATAATATTTTAGGCCAAATTCTTGTATATAATGAAAGAAAGGAAGGACGATGGTGATGATAAGCATTTGAATTTGATAGTAGTTTGTAGACATATAGACTTAGTCAATTACACAGTTAAAAATGTGTTAGTTGGACTTCCCAAGAGCCTTGTAAATGGTGGCACAGAATTCTATAATTTATAGAAAACTTTTTTCTATCATTTTTTTTTGTACCCTGAGGATATAAAATGTCATTTACAGGTTTGGGTCGCTGGGACATAAAAATACAGTCAGTTGAAAGAAGGAAAGCAGGAAGTTCTGATAAGCATAACCATCTTAATGTATTATAACTACCAAAAAACTCACAGGAGGCAAAACAGAGCTTCTAGCATCTCACATGATATAATACAAATAAGTCAATTTTTGTCACTGAATATAAATATATAAAATGTGGACCAGTGCATCATATAATAGGATGCCAATTTTCTAATTTGTACAAAAAATGTAGTCATGCAATACATATGCACTAACTGTCAGGGTCTTGTGTGAAAGGGTACCATGGCTCCTTATCATATGAGGAATATATTTTCCAAGGGATAAAATGTTCCTTTATTTGTCACTATGTTTATGCATAGAAATATCAAAGTTATTTGATAGTAATCATAAAATAGGCTCTGTAATAAACCTTTCCTGGAAGCACATTTCATCAGAAAATATATTTGGATTTTATTAGATTCTTTAACTTTGAATATTTTTGTTTTGATTCATCATCTAGTTATTATTCCAAGTATCTACTACAGAGAAACGTCCTACAACAATGAATATGTACCAAAAATACCTTAAGGCAAAATAAACTCAAATTCAGAAATAATTGTAGACTCAGTGGTCTGAAGTAAATGAATAATTACCTGGGATTTAATTTCTTTTTATTTTATATTAGTAAAAGATATTATTTTTAATTTAATTGTTGAAACCATGCCAAATGTGAGAGACAGAATTAAAACCTGTTACAAAAATACAACAGGTTGCAGTAGTAGCATTGTCACACAATGGACTGCTGCTTGCATGTATGACAAAAAGCAAAGCAAGTATAGAAAAGAAAATTATAAGTAGTATGTTCAAGTTTTAGCAATTGTTTACTGGATAATGATGCTAAATTGAACCATGTTTCTTCATGATGATTATTTACTTTTTTTTTTCTTTCTGTGACAGGGTCTCAAACTTACTGTGTAGTAGAGTATGACCTTGAATTCCTGATCTTCTATACTTTACCTTCTAAACACTGAGATTATAAGGTGCATGTTAGCACATCCTGCAATATTTTTAATTATTTTTCAAAATTTATTTTTATTAGATATGTATATATTCAGTATGTAAACAACACATGTTGGAACCATCCTTTCCCTTCTCTCTGCTCCTTTTTTGAAGAGGCCTTCCTCATTAGGGAAGCAAGTCAACAGCATGGGGATTGTGTGTCATGCATTGTAGGGGAAGCAGTCAGCTATGGGGGAGAAGCAATTTCTATGTGAAAAATATCCCAACTGTGGCTCTAACAGTCTTTCTGCCCACTCTTGCATGAAACTCCCTGGCCATGTTGGGTGCATTTTGAGTCTACTTCAGTGATGGGAACTTAGGAGCCTCTGGATCTCTGATTTGATAGGCATTGAGTGTCCTCAGTGTCTATCTCCTTCACCCTTGTGATGATATCAGATTCACTAAGAAAGCAGAATTCTTTCTCATTTCCCCAGTTCCTCTGTGGTTTCAGATGGAGCTGGATGGAGTGTGCTAGGTCATTTAGCTCCTTAGTTTCAGCTCCCTTCTGAAAAAGAGAATCATATTCTCTAATGGAGAGTGAAGTCAGCACCAGTTAAATGGTATAACCATTATTAATTTAGAGATAATTTAAAGGGTATAGACCCTCCCTCTTACATACCAAGATTACGGGGAGCTTGACATTGAAAAGCAGGATCATTTATCTGCATATGATTCTGACTCGTTTCACAGTTCCAGATATGGTTTCCTTTACACTGAGCAGAGTTGTTAGCCAATCCAAGAGCAGATGGTTATCCATCATGGCTATGTTCCACTATTGTACTTGTGTGCATCATGTCCAGTTGTTTGCTTGGTTATCCATTCATCCAATGATGAGCATCTGGGTTGATTCCAGTTCGTAGCTATTATGAATTGAGCAGCTATAAACATGGTTGAGTAAGTATCTCTGGACTGAGATGTGAAGCTTATAGGGTAAATGTCAGGGTCTTTGATTACTCTATATTTATCCTTTTCAGGAGTCTTCATAGTGATTTCCATAGTGTTTGTACCAACTTTCATTCCACCAAGAGTGACTGACTGTTCCTATTTCTCCACATCCTTGCCAATATTTGTTTTCATTTGATTTAAAAAAATATATATTTGCTGTCCTTAATAGGGTAACGTGGAATCTCATAGTTGTTTAAGTTTGCATTTCTCTAATGGTTAGGGATGTTGAATATTTTCATAAGTGTGTGTTGGCCATTTGTAATTCTTCCTCTGATAACTCCCTATTCAGTTCTCTGCCCCACTTTTGGAGTGGGTTGTTTGATTTGTTATTGTTTAGGTTTGTTTAAATATTTTGTAGATTCAAGATATTAGGCTTATGCCAATGGTTCAGAAATCTTTGGACAATAAGTGAGGAAAAGTTTGTTCTATGCAATATCATTTTACTGTTCTTTTCCTTCTTTCTTTCTTTTTTTTTTTAAATTTTTTGTTTTTCTAAGGCAAGGTTTTATTCTAGCCCAGGCTGACCTAGAGTCTAACATATAGACTTAGGGCTACCTCAAACTCATTATGGTGCTCTTACCTCTCTCTCCAGAGATTAAAGACATGTGCCACCATTCCCAGTACATTGTTATTTTTAAATATTTTTATTTACTATTTATTAATAAGCAGAGAGAGAGATAGAGAGTACAGAGAAAAAAAATACAATGAGAATTGTCCCTCCAGGGTCTGCAGCCACATCAAAAGAACTCAGATGAATGCACCATTTTCCTTTCTTTATTTTCCTTTCTTTTTTTTTTCTTTTTTTTTTTTTTTTTGCTTCTGACTTTAAGTGTGTATTGGGGAATGAAACCTACAAGTGTCTTGACCATTGTGCAATCTCTCCAGCCCCATATTCTTCTAAAAGTTATAAATTATTACCCTTCTCATCAATCTAACTCAAAAATAGTTTTCTTGTCCAACAGCCAAAACTTTCCTGACAAAATATTTTGTGTCACAATCCACCTTCCTTGTCTCCCTGAGTGATTCATTTGGCATTATTGTTGGCATATTTATTATCAGTCATTGGACATTTGTTGGTCATTGTCTACACTGTACTCTGAAAGTCAGTCTACATAAGATCTATGTCCATGATTCCCAGGAAGTGTCAAGTCTTTCTCTCTTTCTTGCTTGCTTGCTTGCTTGCTTGCTTGCTTGCTTGCTTACTTGCTTTCTTTCTATATATATATATATTTGAAAGTGGCATACAGAGAGAGAAAGAGGCAGAGAAAGAGTGGCCTCACCAGGGCTTCCAGCCACTGCAAATGAACTCCAGATGTGTGTGCCCCCTTGTGCATCTGGCTAACATAGGTCCTGGGGAATTAAGCCTTGAACCGGGGTCCTTTGGTTTCACAGGCAAGCACTTAACTGCTAAGCCATCTCTCCATCCCAAGTATTTCTTCATATGCTTCCAGAACATTATAGGTAGATCTTATTACAGAAAGTAGTCAAGGGTGTAGAACACACATGAAAGTAGTTGAAAATTGCCCTTTTCTTCTGTTTTTTTCTGGTACTCTTACATGTTTGTTTACCTTTGAATCACATTTGTATCTTCATGTCCTTCACAATGCCTAACACATACTAGACACTTAACTGGCATGTTAGGAGTGAAGAAGTGATTTAATGAATAAACTGACCTGAGACAAACATTCTGCTATGCAAGGCAACAAAAAGCCCAATATGTCTATTAGTGTTTCTGCTTCGAAGGAGTAAAGCATAACTGGAAATCATGAGCTAAGCATATCTGAGACTACTCATGCTCTGGGACATGAAGTGCCCTACAAGGCTGAAAATAGATTATGGCAGAATACAATAGACCAGATTTCTAGGTTCAGTCAAACAGGGGACTCAAGCTCTGAGGAGTTGGGAACAGCTCAACTTTGATGTAAACAATGAAGAAGCTAAGAACAGTTGATTCTGAGAAACTATCTCAATTTTCAAAAGGAAAGATATTGGTCATTTTCCTCCTGTCGCTCATGTAGCACCTTTTGGCACTAGACACACTGAATGTCTGGGGAATGACTTTTTCTTCCAGCTTCCAGCCATGCCATTGCATTTTGTGTCAACAACATATTGTGTCTTCAGCAGTAGGTTCTTACCACTAACCTTTCATGGGTCATAAAGTACTCTGACAGAAATCTGTCTTTCTTTTAGGAAACCTTGTAGGATTCTCTGATCAAAAGCACATTGTTGATGAGTGTACCTGCTGGTACTGAGAGTTACAGGTCAGTGTCTACTAAGAGAAGGAAGAAAAAGATAACTAATACAAAAGAGTTAGAGAGAAGAGAGAGAAAGAGAGAGTGAGAGAGAGAGAGAGAGAGAGGGAGAGAGAGAGAGAGAAGCTGTAGTGGATGAAGGTCAGTCTTCATCATACCCTCTCAAGTGACGTGTAGCTCAGGTGTTCCCTCTAAGGGCCTGGTGAAGGTTCAACCATTTGGTCTTCCTTTTAGGATGTAGACTTTTATGGTACCATTGCCATTTGGGTCTATATTTGTGTTTCTCACCTACTACCTTGCCCTCCCCTCCCTCTCCACCCACCCTATTGCCTAGTCAGCATCTTGGGTAGATTCAGGTTAGGTGCTGTAGATGAGTGAGACTATGAGGTGATTATCTTTCTCTGATTGGCTAAGTTCACTGAGAATGATCTCTTTCAGGGTCAACCATTTTTCTTCAAATTTCATTGTGGCATTGTTTTCTTAGTGCTGTGTAGAATTCCATTGTGTAAAAATGACCAATATCTGTCAAAGCAATTCATGGTCTAACCTACTCAGCAGAGAATAACCTGCTGTGATGCTCATACAAGTGCAGTAGTGGGGCACAGCCATTGTGGGAAACCAACTGCTCTTGATTTAACTAAATGATCCATTCAGTGTATTTAGAATTTAATAGGTATAGGCCCTACACCTATTAAATTCTCTATTAAAAAAATAAATAAATGAAAGTTATCCCAGTTGTCTGGTACTAACTTTATTCTCCATTGGAGAATCTGCTACTCTTTTTCAGATAGACACAGATCCTAAGGAGAGATCCACCCCATCATACCTCAAAAGGTCCCCAGCTGAAACTAAGAATAATTGGTGAGACAAGCAAGGGTTCTGTTTTCTTGGTGAATTGGGTCCAGCACAAGGGTGAAGGAGATCAACACAGAGAACAATCAACTCCTACCAAATCAGATATCAGAGACACAGAGGCTCACAAGACCTCATCACTGAAGCAGACCAAAAATGAACCCAACATGGGTCAAGGAAATTTTGCAGCAGAGGGGGTGGAATGAATGTCAGAGCCACATATTGGGTCATGATACACAAAGACATTTCTCCTACCCATGCCTGTGGGCTAACTCCACAGTGCATGACCCATATACCTCAACAAGAAGGGGCTAGGGGGAGGGGGTAGGACATGGACGAGCCTAACAATGGTACCAACTTGACTGTATTCAATTAATACAAAACTAATTTATAAAAAAAATAATTAAAAAAAATATAGGACAATGGGTTGACTCAGCCAAGTGTCAGGCTTCCTGGGATGCAGGGTACTGTATAATCGTCTTACAATGCAACAGTTACAGGATTATCAAAGTTCTATTTTCTACTCAAATACTGAGTCATCTGATTGAAATTACTGTTGTCAATAAGAAAAACAAATCTTCAAATAAACACAATAATAAAATTATGTAGGAATGTCCTGGGTGAGGAACACATTGGGTTACTGTAGTTGTGGCTGATTTCTTTTATTTTTTTTCTTGAGGTAGGCTCCCACTCTAGTTCAGGCTGACCTGAAACTCACTATGTAGTCTCAGGCTGGCCTCTAACTCACATTGATCCTCCTATGTCTGCCTTCCCAGTGCCAGGATTAAAGGCATACACCACCACACCCAGCCCAGCTGATTTCTTTTGTGTTTTTACTTTTTCTTTTTTGAGAGAGAGTGAGAGAGAAAGGGGGTAGGGGATTGATAGAAACTTGCTGGCCAAGGCCTCAACCTCTGCAAACTCCAGATGCTCGTGCCACCTAGTGAGCGTGTGTGCCCATGCACTTGCCTCACCTTTGGCTGGAAAGTAGAAAATGGGTCCTTAGCATTCACAGGTAACCCCTTAGCCACTAAGTCCTCTGTCTAGCCCCCAGATAATTTCTTTATATTCCCATTCTTTGCTTTAATCTGCACCAGTTTCACCCAGGAGCTGGTAGTATATACATAAACTAAGACAGGAGTCAGATTATTGAATGAAAATCTGTATTTTATTAAGGATATCAGGGGATTTTCATGCATTTTAAATGTGGAGAAGCAGAGATCTTGAATGCAAATGGAAAGCAGCATGTTCTCTTTGTAGAAACCAAGTTCATGAGAATAAAATATTGGACATCAGAAGTAGTTGGGAGTTGCAGGATAAAAAAATATGACCCAAAAGCACAAAATAAATGGAAGAAAATATGAAAAAATGATTTATTTGTGTGATTTATGATATTCCATGCTCTAGATTTCTCTCTCTGAAGTAATATAAATAACATCTTCCCAGATAATCATATCACATATCCAGGATTTACTCTTAATCATGCTTTTTTCTTCACGCCCTAAAACTAATCTATTAACAAGAGTTGCTAAGTATAACCCAAAGTTTGTACACTTTCCTCATCTTTATTCAAATGTAGTCCACAAAGATTGAGAGATCTAACATGAAAATTCATATTTATATCCCCCTTACTTTTCTCTATATTAAGACATTCCTAGTTACACTAAAATACTCCGGTTTGCACATTTCTCTTAAAACACTCCTTTACAAATAAAATAGGGAGGGGCGTACAAGTCAAAATATACTTAGTAAAGTGTTTCTGGGAATTTTTGTTTTTGTTTTGAGGTAGGGTCTCACTCTAGCCCAGGCTGACCTGGAATTCACTATGGAGTCTCAGGGTGGCCTCGACTCATGGTGATCCTCCTACCTCTGCCTCCCGAGTGCTGGGATTAAAGGTGTGCGCCACCAGGCCCAGCATTTCTGGAGATATTTTGATAGAAGAAAAAGATGAAACAATCTTTAAGTGGAGCAAGGGGAAAATTAGCTAATTTGTTGTAAATCTGATCATCAAACTTAAGAGTGGGGTAAACATGTATTTGATAGACATTTGTTAAATTTGTACATACAGTAGCTAGGAAGAAAAAAATGGTGGCATCTCACTTCCAATTCAGGGAGAATTGAATAATTGTTTTGTTTAAAACGTTTTGGTAGGTGGTGGGGGAGGGAATTAAACAAAAGTTAATACAAC
The DNA here is from genome assembly GCF_020740685.1 of Jaculus jaculus. Taxonomy (NCBI): domain Eukaryota; kingdom Metazoa; phylum Chordata; class Mammalia; order Rodentia; family Dipodidae; genus Jaculus; species Jaculus jaculus. The sequence goes on from NC_059104.1 coordinate 55,255,076, forward strand.
ATGAAACAGTTCCTTAGACATTTTCATTCTGGATAGCATTTTACAAGAAATAACCACCAATAAAGAGGGAAGGAGGACAGCTTAGTCAGAAGGATTGGGGAGAAGCTAAACATTAAAACCGTCCACTCTGGCCAAGAAATCCCAGACCCAGAATTGGGTTGGCCCCTACAGCAAGCTGCTGGCCAGGGAGATCCACGAGGTCCCCAAAACAATGCAGACCATTGTCAAAGTATTTTATTATCTGCCAAAGTTAAAAGGTATGGCCATACTACTGAGTGCAATACAGCGTTCAGTCACAAGATATGGGAATATCATATGGGACCAGAAAGTGAAACTAGCTCTCTCTGCTGAAGAACAATAGAAACCAACAACATAAATAAAGAGGGGACCCTTCAGACTATGAACTCAACCATCAGGACAAGAAATACATAATTTTGCTATAGTGGCATTAAGCCTGCTAGAAACCAACTATTCTCTGATTGGTCATGAGGTCAGCTCAGTGGGTGGCAACTCATATCTTGTATTGGAAACCAAATCAGAACCTCATGATGGAGCTTCAGTCAGAAGTCCCCACTGCTCTCTGGAGAAGAATATTGGGCTTTCACACCAAAAAAAAAAAAAAAAAATCTTTCAAATAACTTTGTATACCCCCTTTAACCCAGGATGCTTTCAGTCTTGGTAGGAGAATCTGTTTTATTTTACAGATGATAGATAAAACAATAGAGACCCAATATCAGTAGATAAGACAAAACAAATGACTGCCCACCTCAGTGACTCAGTGGTTAAGACCCTTGCCTGCAGAGCTTTATGACCCTGGTTTGATTCCCCAGTACTCACATAAAGCCATATGTGCAAAATGGCACATGCATCTGGAATTCATTTGCCATGGCTAGAAGTCCTGGTGGGCCCATTTCCTCTCTCTTTTCTATCTCTTTCTGCTTGCAAACAAATAAATGAACAAAATATAAAAATAAATAAGTGTCATTTATTAAGAAGTTATACATTAACTGAAAAATCCAATATCTGTAAAATATCTCCAAGTGGGCTGGGGAAATGGCTTAGTGGTTAAGGTATTTGCCTGTGAAGACTAAAGACCCTGGTTTGATTCCCCAAGACCCAGATAAGCCAGATGCACAGGGGATGCATGTATTTGGAGTTTGTTTGCACTGGCTAGAGTCCCTGGTGTGCCCATTCTTTCTCTCTCTCTCTCTGTCTGCCTCTTTCTCTCTTTGTCTGCCTGTCACTCTCAAATAAATAATTAAATAACAAACAAAAAAATTAAATATAAAAATGTATTAAAACATACATCATTGCCAGGCATGGTAATGCACACTGTTAATACCAGAACTTGAGAAGCAGAGGTAGAAGGAATATTGTGAGTTTAAGTGAATTCCATATCAGTCTGGGCTAGAGCAAAACCTTACCTCAAAAAATAAAAACATTTCAAGCCTTGAGGAATGAAAAATGACACAATGAAATTTGAAGAAAAATGGTTGACCCTGGAACAAATCATTGTCAGTGAACTCACACAATCACAGAAAGATAATCATGGCATAGTCGCACTTGTCTAGGGCTCATAACCTGAATCTACCTGAGATGTTGACATACCTAATGAGCATCTCAAGAGCCAAACAAAGGTTGGGTGGGTGGCATGAGGGGATGGTAAGAGTGGGGTTGGGGGACACAAAACTGGACTCAAACAACAATGGTACCATAAAAGTCTACATTCCAACAGACAGACTAATTGGTTGAACCTTCATCAGGTCCTTAGAGGCAACACTTGAATCACAAGGCCCTGAAAGGGTATGATGAAGACTGACCTTAATCTTCTCCTGTTTCTCTTTCTCTCTCTCTCTCCCTCTTCTCTCTCTTTCCTCTATCTCTTTTATATTCCTTATCTTCTTCTTCCTTCTTTTCTTTGGTGCTAGCTTATAACTCCCTGTACCAACATATAGCTAACATCCACAATGAGCTGTTGATTAGAGACTTACAAGGTTTCCTAAAAGAAGACAGATTTCTATCAGAATATTTGACTACTTACCAAAGGTCAGTGAGAAGACTCTACTGCTGAAGTCATCACATGCTTTTGGTATAAAACATGAAGTGACCTGGCTGGAATATGGAAGACAGTCAGTCCCCAGACAACTTGTCTAGTGCCAGAAGATGCTACAGGACTGACTGAGGGAAAATGAGCAACATTTGTCCTAGAAATCTGTGTTCTAAGCTACATAGCAGCAAACAACCTGACATGATACTCACACAAGTGCAATAGTGGCATACAGCCATGTTTGAAACCAGCTGGTCTTGATTTGGCTAACTGATCTGCTCAGTGGAACTGAACCCATAGCTGGAGCTGGGATGTGAGAAGACCACATCCAAAAAATGTGCCTGCTCTCCATTATCAAGCTCTGACCAATCATGACGTACAAGAGGGCCTACACCTATTAAATTCTCTCTAAAATAACAATGGTTATCCCATTTATCTAGTGCTAACTTCACTCTGTTGGAGAATTTGCTTCTCTTTTTCAGATGGACACAGATCCTAAGGAAAGAACCAGCCCATCACACTTCAAAAGGACCCCAGCTGAAATTAAGAGTAATTTGGGAAATGAGAAAGAGTGCTGCTTTCTTGGTGAACCTGATACCAGCACAAGGGTGAAGGAGATAGACACAGAGAACACTCAACTCCTACCAAACCAGATATCCAGAGACACAGAGGTTCCCAAGACGTCATCACTGAAGCAGACCTAAAATGAGCCCAACATGGCTCAAGGAAATTTGCTGAAGAGGGGAGCAGAAAGAATGTTAGCGCCACATATTCAGTCATTATGCAGAGACATTGCCTCTTACCCATAACTGATGGATAACCCTACAATGCACAATTCATATTCCCCAAGGAGGAGGCTCCCTGTGGAGGGGGGAGGACAGGAAGGAGGCTAATGATAGTATCAACATGACTGTAATCATACTGTGTACGTAACTAAAAACAAACAAAAAAAAAACACAAATCACAAACATGGTTAATTTCAGAAAATGCATATTAATCAATAACTTCTAAAATGGACCATAAAGAAGAACATAACAGGATGCATTTTGAGCAAATAACTACATTGTAAATTCTGAAAATGTGGGCATAGAGATTTTTTTGACAAGTAAAGGTTGTTATCAACTATGAATAATCATAACACATAATAGAGAAACATAAAGTACATTACATATTAGAATCTATGTGTTAATACTGTTCATCCTAAATATCTGTTTATCATCAAACTAATGTTCATGTTCCATTTTTTATGTACCACTGAAATAATGAAGTTCCTTTGTTTTAATTAAATTTTGCAAAGAAGGTGGAAATTACTTAACATATATCTTATAATCATTGAGAGTAAAACAAAATACCCACAATAAAAAAATCTGTGTAATAAATTATAAGTTGTCTTAGCTTATAATAACATGTGATTAATAATTACAAAATATTAGAACTCAGAAATCAACAGAAATAAGTAATAGAATTCTACAGCTGTTTTTATATTATGAATGATGAGACATAAAATTAAGGAAAGAGTTTGCTTGAAACAATTTATATGAAATATTTTAGAAATGTATAAGTTTATGCAAAGATATTTGAATTCTACTGAAGGATTCAAATGATACCTACATCACTGAATATATACACTTGCATTCAACTCTAAACACTCTGAATTACAGCACACTTTCTACTATCCTGAGGAGGCCAAATCATGTATTCTGTCTACATAGGTGTCTCCTAACATGAGGTACAGTAAAAAATTAAAGCAGTGCAGGAGAAATGGCTTAGCAGTTAAGGCACTTGCCTGAAAAGTCAAAGGGCCCAAATTAAATTCTCTAGGACACACATAAGCCAGTTGTGCATGTGGTGCATACATCTATAGTTTATTTACAGTGGATAGAGGCCCTGGTGCCCACATTCTCTATCTACATCTCCTCTCTCCAATAAGTAAATAAATATAAAAATAAACAAACCAACAGGTATATGCTTTTTTTAAAAATTTTATTTATTTATTTATTTGAGAGCGACAGACACAGAGAGAAAGACAGATAGAGGAAGAGAGAGAGAATGGGTGTGCCAGGGCTTCCAGCCTCTGCAAACGAACTCCAGACACGTGCACCCCCTTGTGCATCTGGCTAACGTGGGACCTGGGGAACCGAGCCTCGAACCGGGGTCCTTAGGCTTCATAGGCAAGCACTTAACCGCTAAGCCATCTCTCCAGCCCAGGTATATGCTTTAATAAAATAAAAACTATGGGGCTGGAGAGATGGCTTTGTGGTTAAGGTGCTTGCCTGTGAAGCCTAAGGACCCATATTTGACTCTCCAGATCCCATCTAAGCCAGACCCACCAAGGTGAGGCAATCACAAGTTTGCATGTGCCCACTAGGTGGCACAAGCATCTGGAGTTTGATTGCAGTGGTTCAGGCTCTGGCACACTAATTCTCTAATTCTCTCTCTCAATAAATAAATAAATAAAACACTAGAAAATAATATTTGATTTTCTTTAACTCTTAGTGTGGTTGTTGTTTTGGACAGTCTCAGTATTTAATTTAGGCTGGCATTGAAGTCACCACAATCCTCCTGCCTCAACTTCCCAAATGCAGAAATTACAGTCATTTGTTACCAAACTTACTTTTAGTACTTTTCATGGTTAGCCTGGAACTTTTCTTTGGGATTTGGGAACTGGCTAAGTGTGTGAAGTGCTTGTGTGCAAGGATAAGGACTTGATTTTGGATTCTAAGCACCCATATCAAACCTGGGCATGGATGCAGACATATGGAATCCAGATACTTGGGAGACAGAAACATGATAATGCCTAGAGCTTACGCATCAGCTACTCTAGCCAAATTGGTAAACTACAGGTTCTGTGTGATGCACACAAATTAGAAGGAGAGAAGTAGGAAGATGAAGAGGAGAAGAAACAAGAAGGATGGAGAGAAAGAGAAATAGACAATCACAGAGAGAAGAGGAAACTAGAAAGAATTGGACAGAGACAGAGGATGGAATATAATTAGTTCCTTGAAGTTTAGGCTGTATTTTTATTTCTTCATACTGTAAAATAATATATCTTATATAAATAAATAAATAAATATATGTATATATATTATATATTATATATACAATACTTTATAATATATATAATATATATATTAAAATATATATTATATATATTATATATTATATATATATGTGTGTGTGTGTGTGTGTGTGTGTGTGTGTGTGTGTGTGTAATTGGATCATCTATTTATGACTACAGGGCTTTTGTCACCAGCTTGGTTGTCACTAGATTATATAAGAAAGTTACCTGGCAAGTATTTGAGGATTGCATTGTCTTTTGTGTTAAGTTCAAGTGAAGCAAATACCTGAAAAGTATTCTACCACCCATAAATGATAGCAACAGTGTTAACCAGCAGTAGAAGATGCAAGCTGCCCAACTGCTCAGCTAGTCAAGATGTGACCGCTAGGGCAATAGTGGCATGTCTTTTAGAGTGCTTACCAACTGCTCTCTTATTGGATTTATGTTCTACTCCATGGAAAGAAATTCATACCTGATATTGAAAACCTAGTCAAAAGTCAATGACTGGGAAGGTCATAAGCTCTAAGGTGAAAACTACTACTGTTGTTTGGATGAATGGATATATTGTGCCTAACAAATGGCCCTCAAGATATTTATGGTTATATCTATATATTAGAGCTGATCTCACTTTTGGGTGGAAAAGTATCTATTTCCACATAGTAATAGTGATTATTGGGGAGATTCAAAACTCATCAATGTACTGAGTTCTGACAGTTGAGAAATCAGTACCGAGACATCACTATCACACCCTCCAAGGCTCAGGGAACATTGTAGAAGAGATGGAGGAAAGATAAAAGAGCCCAAGGATGGAGGGCAGTGGTTTGGAATGCTGTCTTCTAAACAAATGGTGGTTGCATTCATTACCTTCATTAAACCAGCATAATGTTGGCTCCATCAACATGTTGTCTTGGATGGTGGATGAGGGCAAACAAACAAACAAACAAAAAAAAAAGACATAAAAATAGAAGAGGAACTAGTTGGAAAGAAGAATGGAGACAATGGAAAAGAGATGGGAGAGAGGAGATAAAATAAAGTATTGAGAGGGAATATTGTGTTAAATTACAGGGAGTTGTGGTGCACACCTTTAATCCTAGCATTGTTGGGGGGGTCTGAGGTAGAAAGATCACTGTGACGTTGAGGCCAGCCTGAGACTAATTCCAGATCTACTTGGGCTAAAGAAGACCTTACCTTGAAAACAAAAACAGATTATGTATATGTATGGAAATTGTTAATAAAATGGTTAAAACTGAGATGAGGGCCTGAGAGATGGCTTATTGGTTAAGCACTTGCCTGTGAAGCCTAAGGACCCCTTTTCGAGGCTCAATTCCCCAGGACCCACGTTAGCCAGATGCACAGGGGGTGCACTCATCTGGAGATTGTTTGCAGTGGCTGGAAGCCCTGGCATGCCCATTCTTTCTTTATTTCTCTATCTGCCTCTTTCTCTGTCACTCTCAAATAAATAAATAAATAAATAATAAAATTTTTTTTAAAAAAACTGTAAAAAACACCTGAGATGATTCATTCATTAATACTAAGTAAAATATATTTGAGACTTTTTCACAAAATATTCTACATTTAATTTTCAGGAACAATGAACAGAGGGATGTCTCTTTCTCTCTCTCTCTCACACACACTCACAAACACACACACATACATACACATGTAGAATGTTAATTGGTAGAAAATCAGTAGAGAAGAATTAGAAACTGCTTAGGTCCAAGTGCCCTAGCAAATAGTTTAGGTTGACAGAGATATTACAAAGTTGCTAAAAGTGAAACCATATGTCTGATAATTTCAGTGTGATGACAGTTGAATTAAACATTGCCTGGATGGGTTGTAGAATTTACGAATATCTTAATCTCTGTGAGAACTTGAGAGGCACAGACACATCTTCCTCCACACCAGTTAGAGACAGATCACAGCCTTCAGCTGAGAACCCATTGTCACAACTCCATGACACCAACACTGTTTCTCAGGTCTTATCATGTCTTTTTCAGTCAGAGTCACCCCTTCTGCCATCTGATCATGCATATTGGAATTTTGTAATTACTAGTTGTAACTGACATGTCTGAAACCAAAATGTTAAAATAAAATTCAAAGTAGAAGAAATAATTTCTTTTATAATTTTCCAAAGGTTTGAATGAACTTATTTCCAAATAAGTACAGACATGTTAACAACATTAAATGAGTCACACTTAAAATTTGTGTGCAAAACAAATGAGAGAAAACTAACACTATAAGAAATGATATTAGCTTCTGGAAGAAAACTTGCAGATATGAGTCTTAAACTGTATTCATCTCCAGTAAATATGAAGTATTAATTAATTATATATAAGCATTTAAATGGAATTTCTTATATATTTGTGGTGGTTTGAATAGATGTCTCCCAATATATTCAGTTTTTTATTGTTTGTAGTTTGAATCTGCATCCACCTGGCTGGAGACAATGTCACTGGGTGGATCTTAAGGTGGGGTGATGTGTTTCAGATTTCAATCTAAAGATATGCAAAGTATGCCTAGGTGGAGTTCCTGAAGTGTGTGTGGCTTTTGACTTTTAGGCTTCTCTCTGTCTGCTTGGTCCTGTGATAGGCAGGTCAGCTTCTTCTGCCATTTATGGAACCTGCCCTGGATCTTTAGGCTTCAATAAATATCCCTTCCTCCATAACTGTGCCTGGTCTGCAAGTTCATGTCAGTGAACCTGAAGCTGTCTGCTACAATATAATTATAAATAAATCTTGTTTATGGTAGTTGGAGAAAAATATAATATAATCAATCCCTTCCTTCAGGACAACTAAAAACATACTAAAGTACTGAAATTTAGAGCAAGTGTATTAATAATATCATCATTTCAAAAAGAAAGCTTAAGATGAAGATCCCATTTGAAATTAGATGAGTTTAGCTTTATACATATGTAAAACACCTATATGGATTTCAAATGAAATTCAGTAAAAATTGTGAGTTGTAACTGACTCAAATGAGGAAATATGTAGCTTTGGAAGGCACACTCATGGTGGCAGGGGAGCTGTGATATCAGAGAGAAAGACATGCTTCATGTAGAAAACTGATAGAGCTCAGAAACTCAGAGCACCTAAAAGAAGGAGTCTGCAAAGTTCCCCCCCACACACCAAAATATACATCTATGAGCAAGGAAGTGGGAAGATTGTTCCATCAATACAAACAAATGAAGACTTTCTTAAAATGGAAATGCTGTCAATTGCAGCAGATCTTATATAATTTTAGCATTATATGATGTAAAAAATGACTACACGTTATTACACCATGCCATATTTTATACTTGTCCTTCATTTACAGTTGATTAAAAAATAGTCATATCCATTAAGGCTTTATTATGTGCCTCATTTCAAGCTTAATTCTAGACAGTTCATAACATTCCACATTAGAATTTTAAAGACCATGTTTGCAATAATAATTTTCTTCATTAAAACTCTATTGTTTAAGTTTGTAAAATTATTTCTGTTAACAAACTCTTTGACAAAGTACTATTTCATACACACACACTATATATATTTAACATATTGTCATAGGGAACACATGTTGTAAGTTAAGAGACTGAAAGTATAAATGACCTACTTTAGTTGTATGTATTAACATTACGCCTCAAGAAAAATTGAGTACAACTTCCAAGTCTATATACCCGATACATGGAATATGTAAAAGAAATATAAACTGGTGCTAAGTGGTTTAGTGGTTTACTTTAGACTAGAGGGGGCATGTAAATTTCTCTCTAACCACCACTGAATGTCATGTGTGTGTGGGGGGTGTCCATTTGTGCACATTCAGTATGTGGAATACAAACCTATAGCAGGAGCATGGATTTCTACTCATCAGAAAATATGCCTAACACAAGCTGTCTATATTGGCTAAATTGTAAGATGGACAGGTAATCCAAATGGTAGCAACCAAGGGTCCCTGTGCACCTTTTGCAGGTATAGTATCAGTAGAAGCCAGCTAAAACCGAAGTTTGTAAGGCACAGAGTCACATAATACTATTTCTACAATGCCTAGCCTTCAGGTATCACACACCAGTGAAAATCAATTTCAATGAAAAATGCCAAGGTGACTGACATGTTACTTATCATCTAACAGTTTTAGCTTAAATAAGTAATCAAAATTATCTCACAAAATCACAAAATCCCTTAAAGAGATGTCAAATAGAAAGTCTCAGGAAATAGACACAACACATAACAAACAAATATACATATTAGTACAGAAATATACAGTAACATAAAAACCCTTAATTGATAGACTCAACAGATCTGAGCTAAAAGAGGAAGAAACTGACCCATATAACAATCTGAACAATAGGTAAAAACACATTATAAAGTGCAAAAGGAAAAAGGCTGGAGAGACTGCTTAGTGGTTATGGTGCTTGCTTGTGAAGCCTAAGGACCCAGGTTCGAGGCTCGATTCCCCAGGATCCAAGTTAGCCAGATGCACAAGGGGCCCACGCATCTGAAGTTCATTTGCAGTGGCTGGAGGCCCTGGCACTTTCTCTCTCTCTCTCTTTCTCTCCCCCTCTTTCTTTCTCTGTTGCTCTCAGATAAATAAATAAAATTGAACAAAAGATAATTTTAAAAAATGAAAAAACAAAAACAAAAAAAAAAAAAATGAGATAGTCTTGGAGACCAATGAAGCTACAATCAGAGATACAGCATTCATGTTATCTGGGCTAAGGATAGAAAAGTGAAAGCTGCAATGTTAGATGAAGTAGTCAATAAAACTACTTGAGCTAAGCCCAGAAAGGTGATACATGTCTTTAATCCCAGTACTCTCAGGAGAAGATGTAGGAGGTGCACAGTGAATTTGAGAACCAGTCTTGGCAATGTATGACTCTGTTTCAAATGAAAATAATTTAAAGGAATCAAGCAAAACCAAAAATCATTAAAGAAAATTCTTAAACTGGACAAAACCTGGCCACTTATAGGTTCTATAAGCCTAATTCAATCCAAGAAAGATAGTGATACGAATATTCAAACTTCTGAAAACTACAGAAAAGCACAATATTTTAAATGAGCACGGAGGACATCATGCCTTACCCATAGAAGAAAACAAGCATGAATGACAACTGGATTTATCAGGAGAAACTACTGAGACCAAGAGAATGGCAGCATAAGATTTTTCCAAGAATCGAAAAAAATTAATATATGCTGAAAATGTCATTCAGTAATTTGTGGGAAATCAAGGCATCCCTACATTTTGCAAAATGCAAAGAATTTCTTACCAATACTTAACATAAGAGAATGGCTGATGGAAATTATCTAAAAATGGTATGTTGGCAAAACAAAAAGCATTGGTGGAAACTATGAAAAGAAGAAAGAACAAGGGAAGTGTGTGAGTATGGGTAAATATGACCCAATTTCCATCTCCTTTTGATAAACAGAACAGCCTGAATTACTTTCTATTGTAAGATGCTCTGTGGAAAAAAAAAAAAAGATATTTCTGAATAATATTTTTCATGATTTGGTTTATGTAATCTTTTTAAAAAAAATAATTAAACTATTCAAATGGAGAAATGATTACTGGTTTCCAAAACCTGAGGATGAAGGAAATGTATGGTTTCTGGTAGTTGATGATGAGGAAGATGAGTGGTTTTCAGGAGGTAAGGATGAGTGAGATGGGTATCTCCTAGGAGGTGAGACAAGAGAGGTTGGATGCTTTCAAGAGTACAGGTGAGTGAACTAGGTGGCCTCTGGTAGGTAAGAATAATTGGCATGTGTTTTCTGAAAGCTGATGTTGATTGAGATAGGAAGCTTCTGGGAGGTCAGTGTGAGGGAGAAGAAGAATTTACCAAAGGTCTTTGTCTTTATGAATGTGCTTGCTATACCAATTTAACTATTTTGGCTTCAATTTTATAGTTTTGTTTTATAAGGTGTAACTATGTTAGAAATTGAATAGAAATTGAATTGAATGGAAATTAACAAAACAAATTTAAGATTATCTCAATTTTTTTAGAAAAGTCAAAAAACATTTAGTACTAATACAGGTAACATTAATGAAATAAACACATTTAGCAAATTTTATGAATCCAAAGTTTTCCCTAAATCTTTCTATGAAAAAATGAGATATTTCTTTTCATTTCAATAATGTGCCATACAAGTCACATGCCATTATCAGTAAGGATGTATTTTCATCATAATAGTTTCTTCCAAGCAGTCACTATCAAGATTATGTGATTCATAGCTCTGCAGGAATTGTGCAGTAGAGCAAGGTAGGGTATAGAAGATCACATGAAACAAGGCAGCTCCCAATCACTTGTGACTGTCCAGCTCAATGTAACTAAGGTATGAGGTCACTTATCATATGCCTGATTTTTCTCTTCATGAAAAACGTTTTGTTTTGTTGTTCTAATAATATAAATAATTAGCACACATTGTTTAATGTATAAGTAGGATGTATTAATTGTTTGAAATTTTACTTTTATCACCAAAAAGAGAATGAGAACATAAAATATCTCATAGTATAACTTTGAAGAATACAAATGCTTATATATATTGTTAATCCAGAATTTGTGAGAATAAAGACCACCAATCACAAATTATGGTCAAATTTAAGCAAGCTTTTAATTGTGCACAACAAAACTGGTCCGGTGGCTGCCTCCCTAAGGCAGGGATGTAGAGAGCAGCCCAGAGTCAGTTTCTCAAGTTTCTTTTATAGGGCAAAACCACAGGGGAGGGGGGCAAGTGGTTATTGAAGGCAAGTGAGCGTGGTAACAAAAGCAGACCAGCAGTTACAGTTAAACTACTTCCTGGAACATTTTGAATACACAATCCTGGAAAAAGTAACCAGGGAACAATTTGTGGCACCAGCTCAGAAACAGAAACTTCAGTCTAGTGATTATATTAAATGACTATTAATCTTAATATTAAAATGGAGTCAGGCTAACTCTTCATATACGTGCATTCATATGAAAATATTTAAATGTGAAAACTATATAAATGCAAAAGAACCATTGTGGTTGATAAAGTTATTAACTAAAGATGATTCTCTAACTGGATATGATGCTCCTATAAATTATATGATACATTTATACACACATACACATTACTTTCATATGTGTACATACATTCATGCATGCCAAATTTCTTACATAAATCCTTATAAGAATCAAAGTATTAATCTATAATAGCCATCCTTCTTTTCAACAACCCTTGCCATGTTCAACAATAACATGTTTGAAATGAAAAATGACAGAATTCATATTGTTAAAGAAATAATGGTAACAGAGCCATGACTTGAAGAATAGCATCATTTTGAGAAGCAGAAGAAAGAGCAAAAATAATTCCAATCCAGATAAATTTACTGTCATCTAGTGCAGTTCCATCAACACTAGCAATATCCAGAAAACAGAACAAAGGAACCAATGATCATAAAGAGAGCAAAAGATTGCTTCAGCTGAGTTCAGCATGACATCAACACACAGTTCTTTATCACTAGTATTGGATTTGTTTATTCTAAAAAAGTCATTCATGAGATTTTTCAATCATGTTGACTCAGAAAAATACAGCAAACAGAACTTTAACTAAAAAACATATTATCCTAAATTGTCTACCTCAAACATCACTCCGAACAGAGAGAAAAGGAAGGGAAATGAAATGTGTTAGTAATATGAGCAAATAATATATTGTGATTCATTTTCAATATAAAGAGGCTATTATACTCAGCAACAGAGTATCTATGACAGATATATTTAATATAAGGAAACTCTTAAAAACAATGCTGAAAATATGTTGAAACATCAACAGCTACAAATTAGATTTAATTTGCAGTTCAGCAATAAGAGGTTGAAGGATCAGAACAAGGTCAGTGTCAAAATTCACTATCACATATTAAGAAATAAAGGAAAATTTTTCCTTGAAATATGAAATTTTAAATTAATGGAACAAAAATAATACCAGCTACACCTTACTGCACTGGAAGCTTTAATTCAAGCTTGTTGAACTCATGAAATACTGTGATATAATAAATTACATAAATATTGTTTTGTTAAAACATACTGTATAGTAAAATTGCTTATCATGGGGTGAAAAACTGATTACTTACTTATTTTTCTTATTCTTTATATGTTGATACAGTTTCTGAATTTTTTGTCAATTTTCTTACTACTGAAACCAAAAAGGTGCCCATGTGAGATTACAGATGTAAATAATTAAAAAATAGGAATTAATCATTATGAAAATATGAATTGTCTGGGAAACTCAGAGAATTTTATTTATTTATTTATTTATTTATTTATTTATTTATTTAATTTTCTGTTTCATTCTTAAATTCTTGTGTAATTTCAAATTACACAGCCACAATCAGTCATAAATAGATGCTACCTATTCAATACTAGTGGTTTTTTTTTTTTTTTTTTTTTTTTCCTGGCTACTTCATGTAGGTGCCCTCAGTTATAACCATAGCCTAGTATTAAGGGTCATTTTAGTGAACATTTCATAACATAAGTAGTAATCACAGAGGCTTAGATACAAAGCCAGAAACTACTCAATAGTTTATATTTGCTTGAGAGAAGCCAGGAGCAATTTTATATCTCTGCATCTCTTAGAGTACTATCTTTAGCAACTGTGGTTCAGATTGATAAATGTCCCTCATAGGCTGCTACACCTGAACTCTTGTTCTCTAACTTGGTTTTGAAGGCTAGGAGTAGTTCTTCTCTGGAAGAAGTGAGTGGATACAGGCCTTAATATTTTATAGACCAACCCAACTTCTTGTCATCCATCTGTCCTCTATTCAGACAACCTAAGAGGCAAGGGGTCACAGATGCTCGTTTCTACCACCTTAGAACCCCCTGCGGAATACCTGAATAGACTGTATCCCTTAAACTGTAAAACAAACTAAATCCTGTCTTTTTAAGGTTGCTTTTTGTAAGGTGTTTGGTTATAGCAACAAGAAAAGTTATAAATAAATGATGGGGTCAAATCATCATTCCTTACTTTGTTGTGAGGGTGAGAAATGGCTCCCTATAAGTGATTTCCAGGCCAACAAAGAAGGTATCCCAATTTTTAGATCTGCAGTACCTCAGAGCTCCATTAATGACTAGTCGAGTCCAGCAAGCATTCTGATGGCTGCCTGGACAATCTAACATGAAACTGATAAACATCTAAATGTTAAAACTACTCCGTTGGAGAATCTGCTTCTCTTTTCCAGATAGATGCAGATCCTAAGAAGAGAGCTGCCCAACATACCTCAAAAGGGGCCCAAATGAAACTAAGGACAACTGGCGAAATAAGCAAGGGTGATGTTTTCCTGTGAACCGGATACCAGCACAAAGGGGAAGGAGACCAACACAGAGAAAAATCAACTCCTACCAAATCAGAGAGCCAGAGCCTCAGAGGCCCCCAACACCTCAGCACTGAAGCAGACCAAAAATGAACCCAACGTGGCTCAGGGAAATTTTGTGGAAGAGGGGGTGGAAAGAATGTCACAGTCACATGTTGGGTCATGATTTGAGGAGACATTTATCATACCAATAAATGGGGGCTAACTCCACAATGCAAGACCCATTTTCACCAACAAGGAGGGTCCAATGGGAGGGAGTAGATCACAGATGAGCCTAAACAATGGTACCAAACTGCCTGTATTTACTGAAAAGAAAACTAATAAATAAAATAAAATAAAATAAAATAAAATAAAATAAAATAAAATAAGCTCAGTGGATTAAAAAAAAAACTACTTAAATGTCTCAAACCATGTAAAAAAGAAAACTGATATTACTGAGGTCATGTGATTTGCTCATCTACTGTTCTGTTTGAAGATTATTTGCATGCAAGAACGTGAGAGTATGTGCTAAGGCAATTTGTTTCTCAAGTTAAAACTTCCCATCCTTTGCCTATTAGACTTGACAATAACTAAGTAAACCAATTCTTTTCTCATAGTCATTTTAAATCTTAAAATATCCTAACACTACCTTTCTAATTTATCTTTTACTCATTTAAAATGACTCAACAACATTTTTTGTCACTTCAATGAAAGGAGATGGTAATGCATTTAAAATATGTAATGTACTCAGACCCTCATTTTCCCTTCCCTGTTCCATGACCCCAGAATTATTCTGCAGCATTACTCTTGTGTGATTCTTACTGACATTACTTTACAACAAGGGTTTTCTAAAGGATTCTGTGCTTTATTTTCTCCAAACAGAATTTATTATGTTTGTTTGTTTTGTTTTGTTTGTTTTTCGAGATAGGGTTTCACTCTAGCCCAGGCTGACCTGGAATTCACTATGGAGTCTCAGGGTGGCCTCGAACTCACAGCGATCTCCTACCTCTGCCTCCCAAGTGCTGGGATTAAAGGCGTGCGCCACCACGCCCGGCCCAAACAGAATTTATAGCTCAGAATATAATCTAATCACTGTAAGCCAGTCAAGTAAATATCTAATACACAAGATTACTATTTTAAGAGTTATGAGAAAGTTTGTATAAATATTTGAATATCTTTCACGTTCTGGTGGGTTAAAAGAGCACATTTTAAGATATACTTAGATATCCAACTGCTCAAGAGAGTTTGCATTCAGAGGACAAAACATTTTCGGTTCTGTTATTTTCATTTTGCAGACCATAATTTTGTTTGAAAAATCTGCCTATTATTTGTAATTAGTTGAAAGGCAATAGGACAATTTAATAGTAAAATATCACTTGTTGTTGGGATGCTTCCCTTATTCTCATTTTTATTTTCATGCTATGTCCTTTTGTTGGTTTTCCTTGCTATGTGTATTTCTTTTGAGAAAAATCACCAGTGGATTTTTTAAAGATATGTCAGCAAAGATGTTGCAAGATCTTTTCTTTGGGTTTGGCCATGAATATTTTGTTTATTTTTGCTTTAGTAGAAACTTTTTTTTTTTGTTTGGAAGACATATCTGGATATACCCGAAGCAGACGACAACTATCGACAAACTTATTAAAAAAAATGTCTATGTAGATTCTGTCACTTCTAATTCTCAATATAAATTTATATTTGTCAGTATTAATCTGGAAAATCTTATAAAATAGGAGACTAGGACTGAAGAGATGGCTCAGCTTTTAAGCACTTGCCTGTGAAGCCTGAGGACCCTGTTCAAGGCTCAATTCCCCAGGACCCACGTTAGCCAGATGCACAAGGGAGGAGGCACAGGAGTATGGAGTTCGTTTGCAGTGGCTGGAGGCCCTGGTGTGCCCATTTTTTCTCTCTCTATCTGCTTCTTTCTCTCTCTGTCTGTCGCTGTCAAATAAATACATAAGAATAAAAAAAGAGACTATATAATGAGTCTTACAATGCCTTAAAATATTGGCAAAGATGGAAGTACGATTGATAGTGTGGACCTGATGGCTCACGAGTAAATCATTTGCATTAGTAGCAAATAATCTTGGCTTTGATATCCTGTAAAAGCCAGTGTCAGAGAATACTTCATACTATAAATATTCATTAGTATGTCATTAAAGAAAAACAAAGACGGCCCTCTTTCATAGCAGTATCCTTTAATTAAATTAAATGTGCATTTTCCCTTGTTATAGATTGGGCCAAAGAAATTTCTGATCAAAATCATATTCTTAAGAAGAAACTCTGAGATACATGAGAGTTTTCACATATTAAGAAAGGCTCATTAGATACTGATTATTTTTTAGCCTTGATAGAACAGATATTATAATCAGGTATTGACTATGTCCGAATGATACCATTAATTTAAGCAAATTTCCAGTGATAAGTATATGATAAAATTTCTGATGTTTGTAGCTACTATAACATTAAAAACATCTGTTGTTTGATGCTTAAAAGACTTTCAGGCTTTAGTAAAACCTACTGAAATTAAATCAAATATTGGATTTATGGAAGTGCTAAGTAGAAGAGAGCACTACCCTTTTGAAACTTGAAATAACAGAAGCTGAAATAATATTTTGTTTGTTTGTTTTACCTAAGATATATAACACAACATAGAGCTATTTGTTTTTCAATTGCTGTCAATTTTTAGGTTTATTTAACTGGCCAAATATAAGAATAATTTATATTTTAGCATACAGTATGATGTTAAAAATAAGTTATTAGCAAAAACATAAGAAATTAGTTTTCTCAATAGCTGTGTTTAAGATGAGTTATGATGCAGGAAACATTTTGATAAAATGCTTCACTTAAATAAGTTCATGATCTTTTTCATGGTATTCTATTGCCAAGATAAACCAGTACTATTACTATAATACACACTAAAGCATATTCCAATAATATTGAGTATTATAATTTATAAGTAAACAATTTATTGAGAAAGCAAGATCCTTTTATGACCATTATATGTAAGAATGCTACAGTTGTACCTGTATTTTTGGGGGGGAGGGGAGGAGGAATGACATTTATTTGCAAATAACATAACCAGGGGACATTTCATAATGGCAAAAATTGATGCCTATTCACAGATCCACAGAGAGAAATACCACCAGCAGCATCACAAGCAAGCACACTCCTGGAATCATAGGAAGAGTTCAAGCACTCTACTTAAATTAGGCTAGAATGCCAGATCCACTCACAAACACCCCTAAGGGATGGACCCTAGGATCCACCTACAGTGATACCTCCTCCAGCCAGGCAGATGGATATCTAAGTTTCAACCTTGAATAAAACTGTTGAATCTATTGAAGTTCATCAATTCAAACTACCACACTTGTCTAGTCAAATCAGTTAGCACTGGGTTCAGTGACTGACCTTGTCTCAAAAACTTTTAAGGTGGTTACATGTGCATGCACCACCCTTGTTCTATGTTTTTCAGGCATTCAATGTTTAATGTGCTATATTGTATTTTACCATATCAATTTTATAAAATGACACTTCTACATTCTGTTCCTTACAGTCAATAGCCTAGATGAACCTTGTTAGATTTCAAAAGGAACTAGAGGCAGTAGGGATACATTTTTTTTTTCTAATTTTCTTCCTCATTGTGTTTGTGTTTATTCAAAATCCATTAGCAAAAACTATGGATGAATTAGAATTTGTCTTACAAAATTAGCTCATGTCCAAAATAGTGCAAAGCATGGAGCTTCCGTATTGTGTACTAATTTTGTTTTTCTTTCTGGGTATCTTTTTTAAAATTTGTGTTTCATAGATATGGACATATTTAGTAGGTAAACAACACATGTTGGTTCTATCCTTTTCCTCCTCTCTGCCCATTTACTGAAGAGGACTTACTCAACAGGAATGCAAGTCAACCCCATGGAGATTGTGGGTCATGCATTTTGGGGGCAGCAGTCAGTTATAGGGGATAGGCAATGTCTCTGTGCAAAATATCCCAACTTGTGCCTCTAACAATCCCCTGTCCACAAAATTCCCTGAGCCATTGTTGGGTGCATTTTAATTCTACTTCATTGATGGGCACTTAGGAGCCTCTGGATCTCTCATTTGGTAGGTGAGAAATGTCCACAGTGTCTATCTCCTTCACTCTCATGCTTATATCAGGTTCCCTGAGAAAGCAGCATTCTTCATTTCCCCAATTCTCTGTGGTTTAAGCAGGGGCTGTGGTGGAGTGCACTGGGTTGTTTATCTCCTCAGGTCCAGCTCCCATCTGATAAAGAAAAGCAGATTCTCCAATGGAGAGTGAAGTTAGCATGAGTTGAATGGGATAACTATTATTAAATTAGAGAGAACTTAAAGGGTCTATAACCTCTTATAACCCAAGACTAGTGAGAGCTTGACAATGGAAAGCACAATTATTATCTGGATATGATTCCAGATATGGTTTTCTTTCCACTGAGCAGATCTGTTAGCCAATCCAAGAACAGTTGGTTACCCATCATGGCTGTGTGCCACTATTGCACTTGTGTGAGCATCATGTCAGTTCGTTTGCTTCTGAGTCACTTAGACTTTGAGGTGCTTGGATGCATGTTGGCCAGTTTTCCCCGGTAGCTCATGTAGCACTTTCCAGCACTGGATGGGCTAATTGTCTGGGACTGGCTCTCTTCTCGATACCGTGCTGAAAGTGTAGGCTGTGTTCGGCAGTAGGATCTTACCAGTAACCTCTGGTGGGTAATCAATTACTCTGATAGAAGTCTGTCTTGTTTGTTTTGGGACATCATGTAGGTCTCTCTGAACAGCAGCTCATGTGTATATAAACCACAGCATGGTGCAGGGAATTACAGGCTAATGTAAAGGGGGGAAAAAAAAAAGCAGAGAAATAGGAGAAATTTAAGGTTAGGCTTCATCTCACCCTCTCCAAGGCTCTTTGATTCATGTATTCTCCTTAAGGTCCTCTTGAAGTTCCATCATTTAGTCTAACTGCCAGGATACAGAATTTTATGACACCAGTTCAATCTGGATTCAGTTTTTGTTCCCCCAACATCCTTCCCCTTCCCCTAAGTCCTAATTTCTCTATTGCCTAAGCCTCTAGATGTCATTCAGGTTTGTTTTCTTATTTTCCAATTTATTAATTTCTGTTCTATCCTTGATTATTTATTTCTATCTGGAGCACTTTGGGTTGGATTCTTCTTGCTTTTCCAGTGCCTTTAGATGTACAGTCAGGTTATTAACTTGGGATCTCTCTGTCTTTGTAATGAAGGCACTTAGGGCTATGAATTTTCCCCTTTGGACTGCCTTCATTGTGTCCCATAAGCTTTGGTAGGTTGTATTTTCATTATCATGCAAAGCTAGGCATTTTATAATTTATTTTTTGATTTCTTCAACAATCCATTCATTGTTTAAAAGTGTGTTGTATAGTCTCCAGAAGTTGGTGGAGTTCTTGGTGTTTCTCTTGTTAATTTCTAGCTTTAAAGCCTTGTGATCTGACATGATGTAGGAACTTACTTCAATTTTCCTAACTTCGTGTTGTCACACCTTATGGCCTAGTATATGGTCAATGGTAGAGAAGGTTCTATGGGGTGCTGAAAAGAATGTGTATTCTGTAGAGTTGGGGTGGAAAGTTCTGTGGATATTAGTTAGGTCTGGTTGATCTATGATGTTGTTGAGCTCTATTTCTTCCCTGTTGAATTTTTGCTTGGATGATCTCTATATTGGTAATACTGGAGTACTGAAGTCTCTGATTATAATGGTGTTGGTGTTGATGTTTGTTTCTGTTTTATTGTCAATAGATTTTGTTTTATAAACTGGTACACCTGTTTGCCATGTATATATATAAAAGATTGTAATGTGTTCATGATGTATCATTCCCTTGATGAGTAGGAAGTGGCTGTCTTTGTCCTTTATGATTACTTTTGGTTTGGAATTTATTTTATCAGGTATTTATATAGCAACACCTGCTCTTTATATTCCATTTTCTTGGAATATTATTATCCAACCTTTCACACTGAGGATGAGTCTATCTTTAGTGAAAAGGTGGGTTTCTTCAAGACAGCAGATAGAAACATCCAGTTTTTTGATCCACCTGTGTGCATTAGTTGGTGAGTTGAGACCATTAATAGTTTAGGTTATTACTGTGAGATTTGAATTAATCCCTGCCATGATGAGGTATTTTATGGGTTGGTGCTTTATTTATTTATTTATTTTTGTACTACTTTGAACCTAGTCTATTTTGCTTATTTTAATCTTCTTCTTGTTCTTGAGGTTGGTTGTTTGACTCTTCTGTGCAGAGTATTCCATCAAGTATCCTTTGTAGGTTTGGTTTTGTGTTCATATAATCATAGAGTTGACTTTTTCCATGGAAAGTTTATCTTTCACCACCTGTAATGAGGGATACATTTGCTGGATAGAATAGCTTGGGTTGGAAGTCATATAGTTTTAGAAGCCATATAGTTTTGAAGTGTTCCATTTCATATCCTTCTGGCTTTCAGGGTTTCCATTGAAAAATCTAATGTAATTCTAATGGGATTGCCTTTGTATGTTGTGACTTGTTTCTCTCTTGCTGCTTTTAACATTCCTTTTTGTTTTCATTGTTAATTTCTTTAACTATGATGTGTCTTGGAGAGTTTCTGCTTTGGTAATATATGTTTGGTACTCTGTGGGCTTCTTTCATGTGGATGGACCTCTCTTTTGAGAGATTCATAACATTTTCTTCAATAATTTCATGGAATATGATCTGTATGCCTCTGGCTTAGATTTCCTCTCCTAGTCTCCATGATCTGGATGTTTGATCATTTTAGGGTATCCAAGAGTTCCCTCATATTCTGTTCATTTGATTTTTTTTTTTTTTAGCTTATTAAAGTTTTTGGCTTCCTGATCAATTTCTTCTGTCTTGTCTTCCAGGTCAGAGGTTCTTCTTCCACATGAGTAACTCTGTTGATGAGGGTTTCTAAGCAGAGTTTTGTTATTTCTGTTTGATTTTTGTTTTCTATAGTGTTATTTTGCATGGTATCCATCTCTTTTGTGAAGTACAATTTCAATTCAAGTTCTGATTTTCTTGATGTTTCCTGGAATTTATTCTTGCATTTGATCAAGTCTTCATTAAGCTTAATCAACTGGTTGTAGAGATCTTCCATGTCTTGACTCACCTTCAATTTATTCATATCTCTTTGGAGGTTTCTAACATTTTCTTCAATAAGTTAAGCCTGCTGTCAAAAGGTGAACTCTCTAGGAGATGATTCTGTTCAATTTCATTGATACAGTTGTTCATTCATTGATGGTTTGTTTCCAGTTCAGTGATTTTTTGATCAGGGGCTCATTAGTTGTTGTGTTTTCATTTTGAAAATGAATTCCTATCAATTTCTTTATGATTTCATTAGAGATTTCCCTTATATGACTAGGCATCTTTGGTGGAGATTGCTCAGCTTTCTGACTTTTGTTGGCTCTTCTGTGTTGTTATCTACCCATTTTAGGGAAATCATTTTATTGAGGAGGAAGAAAGTTTTGTCCTTTGGCCATTGCACCCTCTGACTCAGGTGAACAGGGATGTTTTTACCCAATAGCCAATCAAGATACCAGAACAGAAAGCCTGATTCCACAACTCACACAAGAACAAGGACTCCCCAAGCAAGGCACAATGGGATATACCAGGACCAGGGGATTGTGAGGAGCCAGGGAACAGGGATCTGACCTATTTACTTGTGCCACTGCTCCCCCCCCCCAAATAGTCTGGCCCAGGGAACCCAGATCAGGGAGCTGGGAGCTTGCACCTGTTCTTTTATGTTTTATTTTCCCTTGTTTTAATTCAAGTTACCAAAGTAGGATGCACTTTAATGTATTTTTATCACATTTAATTTGTATCTGTCTTTTAATAAAATGTGCATATTTTATCATTACTTTAATTTATTTTCAGTTTTATTCATTTATTAGAGAGAAATAAAAAGGGAGAGAAAGAAACAGAGAGAGAGAGAGAGAGAGAGAGAGAGAGAGAGAGAGAGAGGGAGAGAGAGAGAGAGATAATAAGCTGACCAGGGCCTCCATCCACTTCAAACAAACTCCAGACACATAAACCACCTTGTGCATCTGGCTTACATGCATCCTGGCAAATAGAACCTGAGCTCTTTTGGCTTTGCAGGCAAGCACCTTAATTACTAGGCAATCCCTGCAGCCCTCAATTTTCTCTGAACTAAGTTGGAAAATGTAAGATTATCAAATATTTTGAAATTGGTTGCCATATATCCAACATTATTAAATTTTAAAAAATTGAAAATGCTGCTTTTTTTTTTTTCCTCAGAGTTCTTACAGAAAGTCAAACTGACTAATAACTGGATGTTTGCTCAAAAAACAATAACTAACTGTTACTTTTTTATTTTTGAGAAAATATTTCACTATGTAGCTTATGATGAACTTGAATTATCCTGCCTTGATCTATTGAGTGCTCCAAGACAGTTTAAAAATCTGTTCTTAGGGAGTTTCAGATTTACTTGCAATTGAACATTAAATGAGTAAATGTAAATTCATAATCATTACTGTAGCTATTGCTCTTATGAATGCAAGTTTTGGAAAAAGGACCCACTTCACTGAACCTTAATAATTATATTTCCTCATGTGTGTTCACTGTCTACTATTCAAGTTTGGAATGTATTTTAGTAGGTAATCAGTTGTTTTATACCAGTGTTTCCCTGGAATGAAAGGGGTTAATATCAAAACAAAGACGGAACATTTTATAGACAACCAAATTCAATGTTAAGGTCCTTGATGTTTGGTACAACTCAGATTAGAAGCCTGAGATGAGATAAAATATTAAATGCTTTGTATGAGTAGAAGTAACTTAAAAGGGATTTTTTTTTGTTTTGTTTTGTTTTGTTTTTTATTTTGAATCTTGGGAAAGTACTTTGTTTAAAATATCACATTCATTTTAGCAGGATTTTAAAACTGATTTGTGTTAGGGAGACGTTTCTCATTTTGATACTCTGTTGTTGCTTTATAAATAATTGGAGTTCTATTTAAAGTAGATAACTATTTTTCATTTTTACAAGATATGCTAACACTCCTACTAGGGAGTCTTGCTAGCTCCTCAATCTCTCTCTCTCTCTTTTTTTTTTTTTTTTTCCTTACCAACACAAATGCAATGTAGCCTGTGATGCTGTAGCACTGCTTGAAACATCCTTCACTCCTGACATCTTAAGGATGATGGTTGGCATTCTTTTGATTTTCTTTGTGAGTTTCAGTGTCAAACTCATAAAACCATTCTTATTTTCATGAAGGAGCTTCTTTAATCTTACTTGAAAGAATCTCAATTCTCAATTTTCCTTTTTTTTTCTTCAAGTAGTATGAGGAAGAAGTAGGAAAAATGAGTTGATAAAGTGTAATTAATATTAATATGGATACCTTAAAATAAATTCCAAAAGCTTAGATATTGTTTGCACCTCATAAACTTCTGCACTAGATACAGAATATTCAAATGTCTAATATGTAGCATTATATAATAGCATATTATATGCAACCATTTTAATATATAGTATTTACCCACTCACTTATTCAAACATTTACATAGCCTTGAGTATAAGAAGGACAGCATAGGTATTATTGACTACACTGTAGTCAGACATTTGGTCATTTTAACAATTTACCTGGTATAGACCAAGGGAATGCAGTCATGACCAATGCAAGATACTCTAGTTCCTTGTACTGGTGTGCACTGGGAACTGAATACCTGCTTTAGGGAACTTAGATTTACAAAACAGATATAAGTAAATGAGAAGCTGAATAAATAAAATAATTTTGTCAGAGGAGTAAGTAACATGCTAAAATTAGTTGAAGTATAGCCATAAGTATCTCTTTATATTTAAAGCATCACATTAGAATAACATTTAACATAGAATATAGAGATATGAAAGTTTATAATGTCAGGATAAATAGCCAGTCAGGTAGAATTTTGCTGAAAATATTGCAGTGAGGTTTGCTGATAAACAGTGTAAATTACTTCTCTAAATAAGTGAGCATGAAGAAGTGACTGTGACTCCACTGAGTTCAGGAATCCTGGAATCCTGACACTATCCTGTGATCATTAAATGTAGATGTCACCATGTGATTACTGAATGTAAATATTTTTGCTGAATGGCAGTTGTCAATTTGTTATTTGGAAAAAGATGTGCAAAAATAATTGCCAAATAATTAAATTTATTTAGGACATTTACCATTATAGTTATTTTTAGAAAACCATTATAAGTACATATTCTACAAGTTAATCTGTTTTAAAAGTTTATTTAACAAAATAATATATTCTGTCAGTTAACAGTGAAATAATTCTAGAAATGGTGGCAAAAGTGTAACATCTTTGAAAATATTTAGAACACTGTTTTAGATTACCCCATGCTAAAGATATTCTTTACAGCATTGGATCTCATGTTTTGTGCCATTTTCCATGTATTTCCATGACCAGAATATCATCACAATAAACTAAAAGTCAAACCGAAAGCCTTCAATATTCATTATTTTAATTTATTTTGCAATATATGTGTTATTTTGCTTTTAACATATTCATACATACATACTACATTTTTGTCATTGTACCCTCACTTATCCAATTCAGTCCCACTGTATTCATTCTCATCACTTAACAGTGATTGCACCAGAGAAGAGAATAACTCCTCCTTTCCTAGAAACCTTTAACTTTTATTAGGTCATTAGGGTGCCCCTTTACTATCCTTAACAGAATGTTAAATAGTGTCATCATTTGCAGGTCTTACATAGGTACCAAAAACTATAGTGGGATATGTTTTATCACCCTTGACAATTCCCTCGATCAACAAGAAACACACAAAAAAATATTCTGTGGAAAGCAAACCAAAGTATTAAATTTCAGTTTGTCTGTTTCCTTTAAAAGTCAGAGGAGGGCTGGAGGGATTTCTTAGTGGTTATGGTACTGGCCTGCAAAGCCCTAGGTTCCAGGTTTGATTCTCCAGGACCTGTGTTACCCAGATGCAGAAGGGGCCTCACGCATCTGGAGTTCATTTGCAGTGGCTGGAGGCCCTGGCACACTCATTTTCTCTCCCTCCCTCTTTCTCTGTAAGATAAATAAATAAATAATAGTAAAATATTTTTAAAGTCACAAGAAGAGAGAGCATTGAGTAGAGAAGTCAGTATTGTTCTGTGGTCAGGAATATCTGCAGTTTAGCTTTTTTTCTGTCATTAATCAAGTCCTAGTTTTAGAGAAAACTATGCATAAATGATGACTTAAGATATCATGCAGACTTCTTTAATCAAAAATAAAAATATGCAATCCATGACATTTCCAAACTAGCATTATTACAGTCTAAATGAATAAGTAAAGGTACTTCGTATGAAGAAAAACTGTAATTCATAAAATCTTAGAAATCTTTTGATCTTTATCAATTCTCTGTCCTTACACTCTATGTCTGAGAAACGTTCTATTTTTCAGTAAAACCTTATAGAGAACTTGCTTTCTTGAATATATGCCTGTAATCTCCATGATCTTCCATATGATTCCCAAATATTCAAATCTGAAATTTTTCTGGAACTCAATTTATGTTAGTGCAGAGCTTTACTTCTCAGTATTAGTTATTATAGTGCTGATAACCTCTTTATATTCAGTGTAAACTTTAAAGAATATAAAAATATATAGCTCCCTTTTCTTCCCTAGCTTTACCTCTCAATATATGTATTACTTTCTGATGGATGCATTTCAAAATTATCTAAAATATAATTTAAGTTTTCTTTTGGTTGGGGCACTATAAAAGTTTATGATGGGGACTTGCAGTCTGCCTAACCGTGCTGCAACTCCCAAGAAAGGAGATGCAAGGCATGAGGGGGTCATTGGGCCTTTTAGGGGAGGGCAATCTCTAATAGATCAACAGTGGGAGGGAGCAGAGGGGCACAAAAGGGAATTGGCTGATTCCAACACCCTCAGGTAACCTACCAGTCCTAAATTCCCCCAAGCAGCAAGCCTAGCCAGAGTCCCAGCCGAAGGCGACTCCTGCACTAAGGGCAGGCAAGGAGACCAAGGCCAGTCGCTCCGCCTCTGCTGCTGTGCACAGGCAATTGCCAGAATCCCCCGCCTCCCATGTGTCCTAAAGACACTGTCCACTCCACCCAATCCTGCATGACTTCAGATCCACACCATGCCTGCCCCGTGTGACTTTGGACCCTCTCCGCTCTACTCTGCCCACCTCCCACAAAAACAGACCTCTGCACTCAGCCATGCCGCCACATGACTTTGGAACCTCTACACTTTTCCCTCCCCCACCCAGGCGTGACATCAGATCCTCTCTGCTCTTCCATGCCCCAACATTGAGAGACTTCAGACCTACGCCACACAACTTCTGAACCTCTCTGCTCTGTTCTATCCTGGCCCCCATGACTTTGGACCCTCTCCACTCTACTCTTTTCTGGCCAGCCACCCTCCCTGCTCTGCTCCTCCCCTTGTGACTTCTGACATTCTCCATTCCACTCCACTCTGCCCTGCCCTGCCCTGCCCCCATGCATCTTCAAGCACTCTTAGCTCCACCACACCTCCACATGACTTCAGACACTCTCAGCTCTGGGAGGGTCATACCTGACTTCAGACCCTTCTATGCTCTGCTCTGCCCGGCCCATGCTTGATCCACCCCCATGCCACTCAGATCCTCTCCTAACCCATCCCTGCTCCCATCTCCACCCCTGTGAAGTGGCACCACTTCCCCAAGCCATTGCAACCACAGTCCCATTCTCCCTGTCCCCACACTGTGATGGGCAGACCATGGTGCAAAAGGAATAGCATAAAAACTCAAATGCAAGTAAATCCAATAAGATCACCCAGTCCTATAATGGATGTCTCTAATGAAAACACAGAAGAGATACTAGGATCAGAACCCCAAAATGAAGTTATGAGCAATGCAACCCTGACCAAACTACTGGCAGAACTTGCAGAAAAGCAACAATGGACCAATAATTTTGTGGATGCTGCCATCACTAGACTAGACCTAATGGACAAGAAAATGGAAGGGGTCCAAGAACAATTAAAGGATATGAAGGAGAGATGAAAGAAAAAAAAAAGAGAGAGGAGCTACAAAACCTACTGCCTATGCTAAATGAAGATATAAAGAAATGTAAGGATGAATTGCAAGAAGCATAAAGAAAACCAGAAAATGTTTTAAAAAGGAACTTGACAGAGGGATGGAAAACATACATAGAAAAGTAGAAGAAAATTCAAACCTCATTGAACAGGCCCAAAACTCCTTTGAGGCTCTCAAAGATAGAGTCAGCCATGTGGAGAATATAAACTCATATCTGGAACACAAAGGAGAAGAAGCAGTTCAAGAAATGAAAAGTTTCAATAAGTTCAAAATTTTCTGTGAACAGAACATGAGGAAATAGTGGGATACCCTTAAATATTCTAACATTCAGATCATGGGAATAGCAGAAGGGGAAGAAATTCAGACCAAATGCATGGAGAAATTATGGAAGAAAACACTTCCATTCTCTCCAAAGAAAAGCCCATCAAAATAAAGGAAGCTAACAGAACACCAAACAGATTGGGCCAAAGGAAAAACTCTCCAAGACATATTGTCATTAAGGCTCTAAATATTAACATCAAAGAGAAAATCCTAAAAACAGCTAGGGAAAAGCAACACATCACATTTAAAGGTAACCCCATCAGAGTCATTTCAGGCTTCTCAATGGAAACCCTGAAAGCCAGGAAGGCCTGGAATGAAGCACTGAAAAGTCTAAGAATCTGTGGCTTCCAACCCTAACTAATCTACTCAGCAAATGTATCCCTTATAATAGATGTTGAAAGAAAAACTTTCCATGACAAAATTCAGCTTTATAACTACCTGAACACAAAACCAAATCTACAGAGAGTATTTCAAGAAATTCTCCACACAGAAGAATAAAATCATCAATCTGGAGTGCTTATAAGAAGCAGGTCAAAATAACCAAACAGAAAAAACAAAAAATAATAATAAAATAAAACAAAACAAAAATTCAAGGTCAATGACACCACCAAACCACATAACAGCACAATATGGCAGGCATAAAATCAGACCTCAAGTCATAACCCTAAATATCAGTGGCTTCAATTCATCCAGCAAGGGACACGAGCTAACAGGTTGGATTAGAAAATTAGAACCCTCAATCTTTTGTCTTCAAAAAACCCACCTAACCATAAAGATAGACACCTCCTCAGGGTGAAAAGGTGGAAAATGATTATCCAAGCAAATGGGAATAAGAAACCAGCAGGCATTTACCATACTAATATCTGGTAAAATAGACTTTCAAACAAAAATAATCAAAAAGAAGGATCCTTCCTTCTGATCAAGGGAACACTATAGCAAGAAGATATCACGATCATCAATCTTTATGCACCAAATGCAGGTGAACCACAATTCATAAAGCAATACCTACATGAAAACAAAACAGAAATAATCACCAATACCATCATAATTGGGGACTTCAGTGCATCATTATCAGCAATAGATAGATCATCCAAACAGAAATATAACAGGCAAGTGTGAGAGCCAAACAAAACAATCAAACACTAAGACCTAACAAACATCAATGGAACTTTCCACCCCAAATACATGGACTACACATTCTTCTCAGCAGCCCATGGAACCTTCTCTAAAATAAATCACATACTCGGTCACAAACCCTGCCTCCTGATATTTAGTAGGATTCACATAATTTCCTGCATGATATGAGACCACAATGCTATATTGCTAGAAATTAACAACAAAAAACCCACGAGGAATCCTATTGGCTCCAGGAAACTTAACAGCACACTTTTAAACAGTAAATTGGTAGTGAACAACATAAAAAATGAAATTTCAAAATTTCTAGTAATGAATGACAATGAGAACACATCGTAAGAAACTTATGGGACACAATAAAGGCAGTCCTCAGGGGAAAATTCATAGTAATAAACACCTTCCTAACAAAAACAGAGTGATCCCAAATCAATAACCTAACCATCCACCAAAAGGCACTAGAAAAGCAAGAAAAATCCAATCCAAAAGGCTCCAGAAATAAAGATATAATTAAGATCGGAGCAGAAATTAATGAATAGGAAACAAAGAAAACAATTAAGAAAATTGATGAAACCATGAGTTGGTTCTTTGAAAAAATAAACAAGATTGACAACCCCCTGACTAATTTGATCAAGTGAAAACAAAAGAGAGAGATGCTTCAAATTAACAAAATTATAGAAGGATAGTTATGTAAGACTTCTGATGGCCTTTTAGGTATGAAGAAAGCTGTCCAGCAGAGAGAAAGCTTCCTGCTTAGTTCCAGTGTAGTTTCTTTATTTCCTTCAACCAAAATGTGTTCTGTTTTTAGCAATAAGAACTTAACATCTAGTTTTGGTAGGCAACAAAGATTTAATTTTATAACAGACTTTGGGATATTTTATGTAGATATTCATTTTTCTGAAGAAATGCAGTCTTTATATGTGTGGCCACAAGTTATCTTTTATTTGAGAATGATTGTACAAAACCC
Source organism: Jaculus jaculus (assembly GCF_020740685.1). Lineage (NCBI taxonomy): Eukaryota > Metazoa > Chordata > Mammalia > Rodentia > Dipodidae > Jaculus > Jaculus jaculus. The sequence goes on from NC_059104.1 coordinate 55,284,940, forward strand.
AGGACTTGACATTGAGAATGAGTATGTACTCCTTTAGTATATGTATACAGTGTGGAACTTCCATATATTCTTTAACTACCAGGAACTTGAAATCAATAAAACAACCAGTTAATTACAAGTAAAGCTTAAGTTGGTTGTTCAGTGTTTCTTCAGATGGACTGTAGCTATGAGTTATACATGAGGGAAAGTGGTCAATGAAAGAAAAGAGAAGAAATGGGTTAGGCTGGTAGAGGTGGATGGACATGTGAGATGCATGTTCAACTACCTCAGCATTTTAAAATTTCCATGTTCCTCAGTCTTAGTATGTGGCTCTTTCTGGAAGGTTATAATCCTGAATAAGTGAAACAAACTCTGAGAACTGACTGGTAGAGGCTGTGTGGCTTGCCACTCTACATTTTTGGTTGAAAACAGGGTATATTAATTCATTTTTGCAACCATTTGAAAAGATTTTGGACTAACTCCTTTTCATCTGAGGTTCATTTAAGCAAAAGATTGTCAAAGGTATTATTTTATACACTAGAAATTACTGTGATATTAGTTTGTAGAAATGAAATTACTATGATTGCACTTTGTACTTGGCTTAGAAAACTCAAGGAAAATATTATGTTTGAATATTACCACCATAAATACAGATTAACAATTCAAACACAAGCTATATCTGTGATACCATTTCAGCTGTAATTTCTAGTTGTGCATATTTAAATCCTGCCTTGGAAGAAAGATTTTCTTTTCTCTGAACTTACTATGTAAAAAGTAGATTGTAAAGTTTCACATTTTTAAAACAAATAAAACTAATGAAAAGGAAGTAAACTGTATAACATTATGGGTTATAGAGGTTGTTATATATTATGTCAACTCATGGAAATAGGGTTTCAAAATAAAAGGGTGGACAAACATTTTATCAAAACAATTAATTGCAACTGTAATGGATTTTCAATGGACTTCTGAGAAGCTCTATTTCTCACTCACTGTCATTGTTTGGTTATGATTCATTTGAATATGAAATCAACAGCAATGTTCAGATACTAAACATTTTCCTGGAAACCATATCTTTATCCCTTTTGATCATCTCCAAATATCCACTAAACTTATGATTCTTTCTTTTAAACAAATGTGCATGAGTATAATTCCTCAGGATCTTTTCATTCAAGCTCAGAACTGGTGCCCAAGGCATTTGGTATGTCATATTAAGGGTTTTCATATGAAGAAGACATTTATTTAACTCATTGTATGTCTTTTAAGTATACTTGAAGATTTATTTCTCTAAATAATAATATCTCACAAAACAAAAGATGATTAAATCATAGCCAAAAATGGATTGTGGGTGCTGACATCATAAAGCTCTTTAGATTTTATTTTAATGCAGGTAAGGAGGATGCAAAAAGAAAGACAAGCATGAAAGAGGCCTTACAACAGAATATAAAATTCACAAAAGTAGCAATCTTCTTTGAGAACAATGTAAAAATGGCCTAAACAATTCTTATTTTCTTCTTTTTTAAAGAAAAGATAATTAGGAACAGATATTGAACTCCATAATAAATATTTATAGCATTTTTGGGGGGAGGGGGGTTTAAGGTTAGGTCCCACTCTAGCCCAGGTTGACCTGGAATTAACTGTAATATCAAGGTGTCCTTAAACTCATGGTGATCCTACCTCTGACTCCCAAGTGCTGGGATTAAAGGCATGTGCCACCATGCCCGGCTTACAGCATTTTTTTTTTTTAATGGAGTCTTCTTATGATGTAAAGGAGATAAGTATCCCAAGAATCACTGCAGGTCTGTTAAAGACTCTTCCTTCTCCTGTATTTGATGCGAGAAACTGTCTTTCTATTTCTAATCTTTTCTAATCAGTTTCATATGTCTCTTTTTGACTTTGTTCTTAAGTGACAAAAGGTTGCTATGATGGAAATTAGCCAACAAAAGGAAAGTTAGCCAATAAAGAAAGTTGAAGTATAAACACAATTGAGATCTTGAAAATGACTTTATTCAAGTACTAAATTTACTAAAATATTAGAATTAACCATGATAATAGGAATTTTATGGCTAAAATTAATGAAATTGAAAGCACTTTACAGTAATATCAACTGTTACACATATTGTTTCTTTGAAAAGAATCATTATGTAATGCTGATGAAATAGAAAAGACCACTAATATCTTCAGTAGTAAACAAAAACTAGAAATTATAAGAAAAACTACAGATCCCATGGAGAAGACAAATATACATATACTCATGTAAACAAACTTAAACAGCTAAATGAAATGGCTAAAAAATCTTTAAAAATGCTATTTATCTAAACTAATCAAAATAAATAGGGAAGGCTAAGTGATATGTACCTGTTTCTTAAATTGAGTGCATTGATAACAATGCTTCCACAAAGAAACTCCAAGGCTGAGAGAGCTGGTACTTGAATTGTAGAAGTCTATTAATTTACAACTGTAAAATACATGGAGTTGCTGAGGCTGAAAGTACAACTTTCTCAGCAATGTTTAATTTATTAAATACAAATGAAAAATTTAGAATTTGCAAACCTGATGGTCATTGTCCTCAAACATTTATGTAATACTTTTTTCCTATTTTACCTTAAACAACATTCTTTTTTTTTTTTTTTTTTTTTTTTTTAGGTAGGGTTTTCTAGCTCAAGCTGACCTGGAATTCATTCACTACATAGTTTCAGGGTTTCCTCAAACTTGGGGTGATCCTTCTACCTGTTGCCTCCAAAGTGCTAGGATTAAAGGTTTGCACCACCTTGTCCAGCCAACATAACATATTTTTAAGTATGTTGCCTTGAAGTGACTACTCTCAAGCTTTTTTGTTTATATATGTATAGTAGTTTCCCATGTATATTCTATTGCATTCTATTAGATATCAAAAAATCCCTGTAATATTTGTCTATTTGTTAATTTTTATTAATAACACTATATTACAAAAATAAATTTGATTTTCTGATCTAGGTTTTTCAGTCCATAAACATGGACAGTGCTCTCACCTAGTTTACAAGTGGCTTTGAAGACCCTAAATGTGATGGCTAGCTTATAGTATGAATTTTCCCTGTTCTCTCAACAATATTTGATATTTTATCTTTTCATATTGGCTACATTTTCTATATTTGATCACACTGTCCTAATTTTAATTCTCCCTCATCAGCACTTCCTTCTATGTTCCTGTTGTGGATCTTTTACCTCTTATACAGTGCTTAATGCAGGCACATCATTAACACTTTAATCTCCATACTTTTCACTCTACTGCTTGCTTTCATGAAACACTCTTTCCTTCTTTCCTTTAAATTATATTGTGAACCCATGACTCCCAGAGAAACTGTCATATACTATCTATGTGGTAGGAAATGTGAACACACTTGGAGGACATTTTCCTAGTCATTTAGAAAATGTTAAGGTAACAAATTTTTCCACTTTATGATGATAATTCTACATAAATATGTCACAATGGCATGTTTTTCTTAATAAGGCACCTTTTTATTTTACTTTATTTTTTTTAAGAAAGACAGTAGCAGAGAGAGGGGGAGAGAGAGAGGTAGAATGGGCAAGCCAGGACATCCAGTCAGTGCAGGTGAATTCCAGACACATTTTTGACCTTGTGCATCTGGCTTGTGTGGGTCCTGGCAAATCAAATCTGGGTTCTTTGACTTTGCAGGCAGATACCTTATCTGCTAAACCATCTCTCCAGTCCCTTAATGGCATGTTTTATACATCTATATTCCATCATATGGAAGACAACATTTCAGTTTAAAATCTAGGCATGACTGATACAAGTTAGCATGAGGATTTGGGCTGTGGCTTCTGCTGAATCTTCCATACCCTTACCACACACTTATTCCCATGCCCCAAAGTGCTCATATGATAGAATTCTAGACTCTCTCTCCTTCCCTTGAACAATGTTAGCTCATTTTGTTCTTTGCAATTTGGGATCAGGAAGAAACCTTCTGAGACCTTCTTAGTGAATGTTACTGGGACATTTACCAGAATTATTCTAAAAATGTTTTTAATTTTTATTTATTTATTTATTTATTTGAGAGCGACAGATACAGAGAGAAAGACAGATAGAGGGAGAGAGAGAGAATGGGGGCGCCAGGGCTTCCAGCCTCTGCAAACGAACTCCAGACGCGTGCACCCCCTTGTGCATCTGGCTAAGGTGGGACCTGGGGAACTGAGCCTCGAACCGGGGTCCTTAGGCTTCACAGGCAAGCGCTTAACAGCTAAGCCATCTCTCCAGCCCTAAAGATGTTTTTAAAAAGAAAGGAATCTGAAAACATCTACAGGGATTTCAATTGGGAAAGATCAACCAGCTGCAAAAATATGTTCAATGAATGTAATTGAATGAAAGATTTGGAATAATTTACAGTCCCCTGGATTTGGGAGTCTGGTAGAGTGGGCATTTGTATAGTAAGAGTCATGATCTCCTAATCAACATCATTATGCTGGTGCTCTATTCTACTTGTAAGGCTTTTTTAATCTAAATGAATACCTTGCCTCTGATGCTGATTGTACATTAATAAGCTCAAACTCAAAACACTCTGAGTATATCATAATTTCTTGGATAATAAAACCCAAAATCCTTAAAATGGCTTACTGTCACTCCAAATATTCATATGGTAGATACAGTTACTCTCTTTATCCCTCACTCAATGCCAAGGATATTGGAATTTTTATGTTTCTGAATATACCAGAGATATTACTGCCATCATTTCATTTCTCTATGTGTCATCATGCATGAATGTATGTTGATAGAGTGGTGTGTGTGTGTGTGGGGGGGGTGTAGGTCAAAAAAGTAAGAATAAAGTATCCATTTAAAATGACAGAGTGACTACCAAAACTATATGGTGAAATTACAATTATTACATAGGACTTTTAGATTACTTACTGTCAGTAAGTTTTTAAAAATTTTGTCCAATGTGCTTATAAATACAAGGGAAGTTGCTAAGAAAATGGAATAATTTTAGAGACAACACTTTTAATTAAGAATAGATAATACTGAACATATTAATTATTTTGTGTTAATAACAGATTAAAATTAACAAATAAATGAAATATACAAACCAGTAGATAACCCATAAAATTGTTTAAAACTAAGTGAAATAAAGAAACATGTGTGGGGCTGGAAAGATGGCTTAGCAGTTAAGCACTTGCCTGTGAAGCCTAAGGACCCCGGTTCAAGGCTCAATTCCCCAGGACCCAAGTTAGCCAGATGCACAAGGGGGCACATGTGTCTGGAGTTTGTTTGCAGTAGTTGGAAGCTTTGGCATGCCCATTCTCTCTCTCTCTCTCTCTCTCTCTCTCTCTCTCTCTCTCTCTCTCTCTCTGCCTCTTTCTTTATCTGTCACTTTCAAATAAATAAATAAAAATTAAAAAAAGAAACATGTGTGACAAAATTTTGATTTATACTATAATTGTTAAGTGATGCTAACTGATAAGGCTTGCATGTAGTTAAAAATTGACAAAAACAGGTATAGGGAGGCAGCATTTTAATTTAAATAAAATAGAAAAAGTATTTCAATAATATGGAAATTTTTAGCAGGTCTCAAAATTCTTCAATATTTTCTATTGAGAATATTGTATATAGTCAGGAACTTCCTGAATAAAATTAATTTTTTTAATTATGAGCATTGTATTTTAAGTAAGTTGACATTTTGTTGGTTTCATAGTGTTTGTAATGGTTAACAAATGAAAAACAAACATGTCATTTAAAGTTATAATATGTATAATTAACTATATATAATTAATCTATAGTCAATAGATTATTACCAAAGAAATATCTATACAGTAGCCCTTTTCATAAATTATATTCAATATTCATAATGCTAATGGAATCTAAATTCTGAAAAAGGCAAAGTTACTTTTAACAAGAGAAGACACTTGAAACATTTAGATGAATTTCAACCATTTGGTAAAAATTATGTAAGTATTTTATAGCCTGTTTCATCAATCATAATTATTTTCTGCCATAGTATCGCTATAAGTAAAGAAAATTTCATACTGGATAAAGTTTCTACAGAAAAATAACTGACACTATTGAATATATTTCAGAAGGGTTTATGTCATTCATTTTTCTTTAAATATGTAATAATTGTTAGGTGACATAACATTGATGCTGAGTGCTTTCAAATTAACTACGATATTTAGACCTTCAATGCTTTCATGATGGATAGTCTAATATTAAATATTTTATCAAAACAAAATTAGACACCAAAGTAGCATTTTCTGTCAATGCATATGTCTCTATATGACAGTTTTAATATTTTTGTGTTGGGGAATAATAGTTGTTCAAAGATCCTATTATAGGAAATGACCTGGACACCCAATCATTTTAAAACCTAGTAAAGATATTTAAACAAAAAGTCATAAAAGATTGGGTAATAAAAAATTAAACTGCTATGCAAATAAATATTTTTGTCATCACAGATTGGCCTCCACTACATCCAATGAAAATGACTTTGGATTATGGCTACCAAACTTAAGTGTTCGTAATTTACACAAAATGGTTGTTTGCTAACCTCAATTTAAATAAAAGAAAACAAGTTTTGAGTAATTTTATTTAAAAAGCAAGTAGTTTCCTCTTGTTCCAAAATTCTAGTACTATATTAAAACCATTGATTTTAAATGTAGATTATAAAACCACTTTAAGCATCCTGAGACTAGAGAAAGACAAATTTATTTGTTGTCAGAGCTATTCCAATATTCAATTTAGTTTTCACTTAGCCTTTGTAAAGTTTTAATTATTTAGAGTACTATTATATTATGTATATCACAATGAACCTCTTTAAGTACAGTTTAAACTTTAAAAAAAAAAAAAGTGATTGAGTTTAAACAGCCCAGCAGGCTTTTGCAAGCAAGAACCTTTAACTGCTGAACCATTCCCCAGAACCTACTGCAACTTCTATTTTTTAAAGAATAGTGAGTTTGAAGCCATAGCTAGTATTAATCATCTTTCTTATTTGTTTCTGACTTGGCAAAATAACCAACTGAGCAAAAACATACATTTAAATTACCCATATGTTATTTTTTTATCTAACTTGTTGAATCTCAAAATGCATCCTTTACAGTGAAGCAGACAATCTATTTCAAAGATTGCGTATTTAAGTTAACAACAAAGTTTGGGCTACTTGATCACAAATGAGTTGAAACTGTTATACCATTTGTAGGAGTAACCTGCCATTGTCAATGAGAGGTTGTTAATGAGACACAGCACCATGAAAATACTTGAAGGCATTGTCTATCATCCATAATATGTGTATGACCTACTTTGCCTCTGCTGTGTGATGTGCTCCTCCTCTAAGATAGTTTTGTGGTCACGAAGATCTCATTGTCTCCCATGTGTGTGATACTTTCTAAATACCCAGAATCTTGTAATCGATTGCTGATTTTTCTGTTGAATCTTCCTCATGTGGACTTATGGTGGTGAAATTGAACCTCACTATTCATGATGGTATTCTCTTTTTTAATTATTTTTCAAAAAAGAAAATTTATTTATTTATTTATTTGAGAGCAACAGACATAAAGAGGCAGATAGAGAGGGGGGAAATAGGAGAGCCAGGGTCTCCAGCCACTGCAAACGAACTTCAGATGCGTGCACCCCTTGTGTGTCTGGCTAACATGGATCCTAGGGAATCGAGCCTCAAACCAGGGTCCTTAGTCTTCACAGGCAAGTGGTTAACCACTACGCCATCTTTTCGGACCTATTTTTCAAAATTTTTAATAGAAACTTTAGTATGAACACATTGCTATTGATAGTATTACTATTGGGTTATCCACTTCTGTTACCTTCCTCTGTCTCCATTGCACTGAAGGCCATTCTCAGTGGAGGTGTCCATTACGGTGAGATGTCATGTATACAAGTGTCTGTTCCTCTGGAGAGGATAATGCCTCACAGTAAGCCCTCAAGCCCTGTGGCTCTTACATTATTTCCAACCTCTCTTCTGCAATGCTCACTAAACCTTGAAAATTATTCTTTCGGATAAGTGCTAGAGAGATGGCTTAGCAGTAAGGTGTTTGCCTACAAAGCCAAAGGACCCTGGCTGGCCTCTCCAGGACCCATGTAAGCCAGGTACACAAGGGGACACTTGCATTTGGAGTTTATTTGCAGTGGCTGGGGGCCATGGCTCTCTCTGTTTGTCTCTGTCTCTGTCTTTCTCCCTTTCTTTCTCTCTCTCTACACACACACACACACACACACACACACACACATGCATATGTATGTACGTACATTTTTTAAAGGCCTTGAAAAAACAAATATAGGGAAACTTCTAGCTCAGCCTTCATTTGTAACATTCCTCAGAGATTAACTATTATCATGTACTACTTGCTGATAACAAACCATGAAAGTGAACTCATCCTAAACACAATTATTCCTTAGATTTATAGAACTTTCAGATGCACAAGGAGCAATTCTATCTGTACTTATAATGCACTAAATCAAGTTATTAAAATTACTGTCTTGGTTAAAAATGTGAATGACAAAGTTAAATCAAATTCTTAAAATTAAAGAGTAGTTATTTAGTGAGATACAGTTGAATGCAATGACATAAACAGATGTGAATTCTAAATATTATTTTATATGTTATATATTTTATATGTTATTATATATTTCATATGTAAACTTGATGGTACCCCAGGTTGCCCAGATTTTTCATTAGATGTAGATTTAGGTTGCTTCTCTGAGGATGTTTTCTTAAAACATGAACATTGGAACTGTTGGACTGAGTGCAAACGACCTTTTTTCCAATGTTGGTGGGCAGCCAACCATGTATTGAGGGTTCAAAAGTGAATCTACTCTTGAGCTGTCCTCTAGGCTACTAGTGCTACAGGCATTCAGGCCTACAATGCACTCTATTCTTCTTTGGTTTATCAGACTTTAAACAGCACTAGCATATTTCCTAGACCTCCAGCTTCAAAGAGGATTCCTTATTTTGGTTCTTAATATAATAGGAAGATTATTATGTAATATATAATATATAATTAAGTGCATTCATGAATATATTTTTTTATGTTTTGGTTTTTCTAATGCTCAAAAATTTATAAAATAATTCATAGTTTACTGAATTTCAAATCCACCACCACACCTTAAGGTGGACCCTAAAATCTGCCCAGTGACACCTCCTTCATGTGACCAAACATGCTAATTGCTCATAAACTCACATTGCTGTTATTTGTTTTTCATTTATTATATGTATCAGCACATATCAATGACATAGAGATTTTCTTTGTGCCATTTCACTGGATGCATTATTATCATAGTTAGTTCCTCCTTTACTCTTTCATACCATCCCTTCTTCCTCCACTCCTCTTAGTATCCATAATAGCCCTCATTTTATTGTTATTTCATTTTATTTTCCTTGTGTATTTCACAAGGAGAGAAACTGCGATAGTTATTTGTGTATTTCACTGTACATGATGATCAACCATTTCTATCCATTTTACTGCAAACAGCATAATTTCACTCACCTTTATGAAAAGGTGAATAAAATGTTACTATGTGAATACACACTTACAAATATGTACAATATCAGAATATATAAAAACAAAGAATTTTAAATCACAATATAACAACAGTTATCTAACCAGTTTAATAGGAACCTGAACTGATTTTTTTTTTCCGAAGAGAACTATCAACGCAGATAAATATACATCAAAATAAACTTATTTAGCCATTAGGATAATAAAAATAAAAACTACATTGAAATTACATTTAATCTAGTCAGAATAACTGTCTTCAAGAAAGAAAAAATAAGTGGGCTAGAGAGATGGTGTAGCAAACAGCTTCAGGTCGCTGAGATGAACTTCCAGACCAGGCACATTATGGAAGAAGGGATATTTATTTGCAGCTTATAGATCTAGGAGAAATTCTATGACGGAAGGTGGCCTGCTCTCATAGGACCACACAGAGAAGGGAAAAAAGAGCCACACCACACAGCACACTTTAGGAATGCCAGGTACTTTGCATATCTTTAGATTGGAATTTCAAATCCACCACCACACCTTAAGGTGGACCCTAAAATCTGCCCAGTGACACCTCCTTCAGCCAAGTGGCTGTGAATCCAAGAAGTTTTAATAAACTCCTGAATCTTTTGGGGGACATTTATTCAGACTACCACAGATGGCTTAGAAGTTTAAGGCACTTGCTTGTAAAACCTAACAAAGCCCCATGGATACCCTGTTACCCACATAATGGCACACGCATCTGGATTTTATTTACAGTGACAAGAAATCATGATATGTCTATTCTCCCTCTCTGTCTCTATTTTTTTCTCTCTCTCTAATCACACAAAAAATAAATATGATTTTTTCTTTAAGAAGAAGACAAAAAGCAACTGGTAAATTGAAGTAGCAGGAGTTTTTAGTCAAACCAATCTATTTCTGCAAACTTATTTCAGTCTGTCCATTCTTATTTTTACATAGATGAAACCAAACCTAAATTATTACATGATTAGATTCAGGTACTTAAGTATAATTCTGACCATATCAGAGTTGCTGCATATATTTTTATTACCATGTCATAATACATATGGTTCATGAATTCTAATCTATGTAGTTTCCAGAATTGTTATGAATAAGCTATTGTATAATGTAGTTTACAAGACTTTTATGTGTAGTCATGATAATTTCTCTTGATTATATAAGAGTAAAAGTTTTGTATCATACAGCAATTTTATTTTAAAATATAATAAAGCATAAGGCAGATAATAGGTCTTGGAGTGCAACCAATGTTATATGGGAAACCCAGTACTTCCACCTCTCTGCCAACTATATAACTTAATACACTATCAATTATGATCTAGTAATCTCATAGAAATGTCATCTATGTTCTTCTGATAGCTGATGAAGATGAGCATATATGAGTTTTTATCAATTACAAAATACCTTCCACATTAATTTTCACTTATAGTACTTCTGCAATTATTCTTAGCCAGAATTTTAGGTATTAGTCAATTTTAAATCACTTTGTAATTTTCTTGAGAGGCAGGCATTCCATTTGCCTCTGCCTTCTTCTTTTTTTTCTACTTAATAACTTTTATTTTCTTTCAATTGAAACTACCTAGCTCTTAAAATCAAAAATGTATATACCTGAGTTTAAATATCATTTGTTTCATGATAGATTTAAGGACTTATATTTCTCTTTAATCTGTTTTATATCAACTGCATAAATGTTGATGAGTTGTATTTTAAATATGAATTGTAAAACAATATTTTTACCATATTTTTTATGTATTTTATAATATTTTATTTAGAAGTGTTTGGACTAACTTTAAAAAATTTAGTGATTATTGTTTTCTATTTATTGTGATTTATAATGATACTTCTTTTCAACTATAATACTACAAAGTGTTAAAATTCATTATTTGAAAATTGTTAGTTATTGCCTGAAATTTGTTGTGTTCAATTCAATTTTTATTTTATTTTATTTTATGTCATGTTATTTTATTTATTTATTTATTTTTGCTTATCTGGAAGTCACTATATACTCTCAAGCTGGCCTCAATCTCATAGCAATACTCTGACCTCTGCCTCCCAAGTGCTGGGATTAAAGGCATGGAACACCACACTCAGCTCTATGTGCCTTTTAGTGGTACATCTTTTCATTATGTACTGAAAAATACTATGTCAATGTTAATTTGGCTGTGTTTGCTAAATGATGTAGGGAAGCAACCTACCACTGAGTAATATTCTTTGCCCTATTCCAAATGCTCTGAATCATCATCTACTATATGGTCTTCTTTTTACTCTAGCCAGGAATCACATGTCTGGACAGAAATCAAGGAGTGAAAATGGGAATACTACCACTAAATATAACCCCAATGACCAAGTAGCAAAATATATAATGAAAGAACTATGTAATATTTTTTTTCTTGGCATTTACCTTAATAATGTAATATAACAAATATTTACACAAGACTCACATCAATAAGGTTCCAATAGACAGTAGGTATGCTACTGAGTATGAGGTAGTTTAAAGTTTGTAGGAGGGATAGTATTGGCTATATATGAATGGCATAACTTTAATATAGGGAGTTGAAAATGTGCATTTGTTGGTATCTGTAGAAGTCTTGGAAGCAAGGTTAAATTGATACTAAAAGAAAGCCATCTATATAAATATATATGTAGTTATATGAATAGTCACTCACTATCTACCATTTTGTTTTCTAGAGTTTCAGTATTAGATGGCCCAAAAAGATTAAAGGAAATGTTCTAAAAATGAACAACTTCTGAACAGCATCATGGCATCTTGTGCAATCCTGTGCTATCTACACTGAGAAGACAGTCATATTTGTCCCATAAGTTAAAAATGAAAACACTAGTCCCTAATAGCTGGCCTGGCTAGCAGTTGAACTGTCAGAAAACTGCAGATTTTATGCTAAAAAAATCCTACTCATGGCCTAACACATACAACTAGTAATTCTGACCACTACAAAATAACAAAAGAAATTACATAATGCTTTCCTTTCATGAAAGTTAAAAGCTGCCAGTCAAATAAGGAAAGATGGAAACTATATGTTAAGGTTTACAAGGTATATTAAAACTTATTGTTATTAGGCTATTATTTATATGATAAACATTATCTTCATTATTTATGTGTTAAAAACCATTATGAAAAAAATGTGGTGAGGATGTGGGGAAAAAATATAACCCTCATCCAATATTGATGAAAATACAAATTAGATATCTACTTTGAAAATCAATAAAATTAAAATTAACAAAAACAAAATTAAACATAGGACCCCCATATATTTTAGCTATAACATGCCTGAGCATATACCTTAAGGACTAAAATTAATTAATTAAGATATTAATTAATTTCATTAATTTTTGTTTCCCTCAAAAATTATAACAGTACTTACAGGTATAAATCATTCAATATTGTCTTAATATTCCTTCAACTTCATTGCTATCTTTGCCTTTTGTTTATTTCCATACTTCCTCTAATACTGCGATTTAGTCAGTCTTCAAGTTCAGTGACTTATTCCTTTCTGAATTGAAATTCAATATTAAATTCACAAAGAAAATATTTAACTACAAAATATTGTTTTCTGAGATTATAATTTCTATGATTTTCATAAATAATTTATCTACTGGAATCATACAATTATAAACTCAATATATCACTGGTTATCATACATTACAGAACATTTTCATGATGGCGTTTTTTGCAACTCACATCTGATAATTTCTACATATTCATCATCATTAAAACCATTTATGTTATCTCCTCTTGCTCTTAATTATGGGTGATATTCCTGATTCAAAACAATGCCTGGGATGACTTCTGGTAAAGATGGCATCTGTCTAACCACGCTGCACCTCCCCAGGAAGGAAAGGCAAGGCATTAAGGGTTCACTGGGTCTTTTAGGGGACAGCAATCTGATCTGTAATAAATTACCAGTGTGAGGGCACAGATGGGATAAAAAAGGGAATCAGCTGATTCTGTCACTCTTGGGAGCCCATCAGTCCCCTAATTCCACCAAGCAGGCACCCAAGTCATAGTCCCAGCCTCAAAGTACTCCTGCACTTACTGCAGGAAAGGGGACCCTGGCCAGCATAGTTCCACTTGCCTCACTATGCAATCTCCTGGCTACCCCCACCCATGCATTACCTAGGGCAGGCTCCACCCTCTGGCCAGCACAAGATCAAGCCTAACCCATCCATCAGCCCATCATGTGCACAACCTTAGGCCTGCTTTGCCCATTTGTCCCCAAAGCTCAGGCCCTATCCACCCATCAGTCCAAAACACACAAGCTCAGGCTCAGGCCTGTTCCACCTGCCCATGAGTGAGCTCTGCTCATCTGCAGCACAAGATGAGGCCAGCTCTACCTGTATACCCATGGGAGCTCAAGACCAATAACCCATCTGCCCACCATGCTATTGAGCTCAGGCTGATCCTCCCACCCATGCATGAGGTCAGGAATGCTGTCCCCACCAACACATTCATGAGCTCAAAACCACTCTCCCACTCCGCTTGCCTGTGTGCAAGCTCAGGCCCACTCCCTAGAAGAGGCACCACTTCCCCCACCCATAAATACCACAGTCCTACTCTTCCTGCCCATACACTGTGATGGGCAGACCACAGAGCAAAATAAATAACATGAAAAATCAAATGCAAGTAAATCCAATAAGATCACCCAGTCCTACAATAGATGTCTCTGAGTAAAACATAGAAGAGACATTAGGATCAAAACAGCAAAATGAAGCTATGAGCAATGCAACCCTAACCAAGCTACTGAAAGAAGTTGCAGAAAGCAACAAAGCACCGAAAATAATGTGGATGTTGCCATCAGTAGACCTAATAGATAAGAAAATGGAAGGAGTCCAAACACAGTTAAGAGATATGAAGGAGTGACCCCCTCCACTCTGCACCCCCCCAATCTGCTGAAGTTCAGACCTGGTGTGCTCTGCTCTGGTTGGCATCACACCTGCATGCTTTGAATTCAGACCTCCTCTGCTCCACCCTGCCCACAAGTAAGGCTTTACCCTTGACTCTGTCCAAACACCACACGACCAGCCTCCAAGCTCCATCCCCACCCCTATGCCCATCACCACTCTCATAAAGCTTCATCAGCTCCCCACCCATTGTAAACACAGTCCAGTTCTCCCTGCTCCCACACTGTGATGGCCAGACAAAAATGCAAAAGAAATAACATAAAACATCAAGTGCAAATAAATCCAGATCTCCCAGTTCTACCATAGAAGACTCTAATCAAAACACAGAAGAAACAATAGGATCAGAAACCCAAAATGAAGTTGTGAGCAATGCAACCCTGACCAAGCTATTTGTAGAAATTGCACAAAAGCAACAAAAAGACCATGGAATGAGGTTACTTTATCCTGCAAAGCTATCCATGCAAATAGATGGAGAAATAAGGACATTCCATGACAAAAGCAGTCTAAAGGAGTATTTGAAGACAAAACCAGCTCTACAGAAAATACTTGAAAGAATCCTCCATGCTGAAGAAAAGGAAAAGCACACATATAAGGAACCTGGAAAAAACAAGCAATACTCAAATACTAAGCAACACAAGAGAGCAAAGGTAGAACCGGAAACACACACACAAAAAAAGATGGCAAACATAAATACACACATTCATTAATATCAATGGCCTCAATGCCCCAACCAAAAGACATAGGTTTGCACACTGGGTTAAAAAGCAGGGTCCTACAATTTGTTGTCTCCAAGAAACTCACCTTTCTACAAATGATGGACATTATCTTTGGGTGAAAGGTTGGAAAACGGTGTTTCAAGCAAATGGGCCTAGAAAAGAAGCAGGGGTTGCTATCCTAATATCTGACAAGGTAGACTTCAGTCCAACATAAGTCAAGAAAGATAAGGAAGGTCATTTTATATTAATTAAGGGCACACTGCAACAGGAGGACATTACAATGCTAAACACCATTGCTTCTTAAGTTTTTCCATGAAATAGAAAAGGAAGGAATTCTACCAAACTCCTTCTATGAAGCCAGCATCACCCTGAATCCAAAACCAGATAAAGATAGAACAAAAAAAGGAAAATTATACACCAATCTCTCTCATGAACATAGATGCAAAAATTCTCAACAAAATATTGGCAAACAAAATAGAAGAATGTATCAAAATGATCATTCATCCAGACCAAGTAGGCTTTATTCCAGAGAAGCAGGGATAGTTCAATATGCAAGTCTATAAATGTAATACATCATATAAATGGGTTGAAGGACAAAAATCATATGATCACCTCATTAGATGCAGAGAAAGTGCTTGACAAAATCCAACATCCTTTCATGATAAAAGTCCTACAGAGACTGGGAATAGAAGGAATATATCTCAATATAATAAAGGCTACTTATGACAAGCCTACAACCAACATATTACTAAATGGGAAAAACTGGAAGCTTTTCCACTAAAATCAGGAACAAGACAAGGGTGCCCACTGTCCCCACTTTTATTTAATATAGTTCTGGAAGTCTTAGCCATAGCAATAAGGCAAGAGACACACATAAAAGGGATACAACTTGGAAAGAAAGAGATCAAGTTATCATTATTGGCAGATGACATGATTCTATATATAAAGGACCCTAAGGACACTACTACCAAACTGTTAGAGCTGATAAACACCTTCAGCCACGTAGCAGGATACAAAATGCATACACAGAAATCAGTAGCCTTCATATATGGTAACAACAAACACACAGAGGATGAAATCAGAGAATCACTCCCATTCACAATTGCATTAAAAAAAAAAATTAAAGTACCTTGGAATGAACCTAACCAAGGAATATAGAATCTCTACAATGAGAACTTTAAAACACTCAAGCAAGAAATTGCAGAAGACACTAGAAAGTGGAAAAAACATCCCTTGTTCCTGGATTGGAAGAATCAATATTGTGAAAATGGCAATCTTACCAAAATCAATCTACACATTTAATGCAATCCCCATCAAAATTCCAAAGGCATTATTTATGGAAATAGAAATAACAATCCAAAATTTCATTTGGAATCACAAAACACCTCAAATATCTAAAATAATACTAAGCAACAAAAATAAGGCTGGTGGTATCACTATACCTGATTTTAACCTATACTACAGAGCCATAGTAGCAAAAACAGTGTGGTACTGGCAGAAAAGCAGACATGTAGATCAATGGACAGAAAAGAGGACTCAGATGTAAGTCCAGGTAGCTGTAGCCACCTGATATTTGATAAAAATGCCAAAAAAATATTCATTGGAGAAAAGAAAGCCTCTTCAGCAAATGGTGTTGGGAAAACTGGATATGTATTTGTAGAAGGATGAAAATAGATCCTTCTATCTCTCCATGCAAAAGAATTAAGTCTAAATGGATTAAAGATCTTAACATCAGACCGAAAACTTAAAACTGCTAGAAGAAAAAGGAGGGAAAACCCTTCAACATATTGGTCTTGGCAAAGACTTTTTGAATACAATCCCAATTGCTCAGGCAATAAAACCACAGATTAACAAAACTGAACTAGAGTATTGAAGCACACATGAACACTCCATACAAACTGAAAACCAGGTGGAATTAATATATGTAGAAATTATGCTCTGAGCTGGGCGTGGTGGTGCATGCCTTTAATCCCAGCACTCGGGAGCCAGAGGTAGGAGGATTGCTGAGAGTTCAAGGCCACCCTGAGACTACATAGTTAATTCCAGGTCAGCCTGGACCAGAGTGAGACCCTGCCTTGCTTTTCTAAAAAAAAAAAAAGCTCTGAATTGTGGTGTTTTCAAAGAAACAATAAAAGGTAAAATTTGGTTTCAAATTAGTAGTCACATTATAAAAATACTGATATCAGACATAATATTCTATTTATGCATTGCCAAAACATATAGAAGACTATTTCCTGTGGTAACTTAAAAAACAGAAAATGTGTCCACTACTCTGGGAACTTCCTGGAAAATATTTAGGCACATTTGTATGTGCCTCATACTTTCAATAGAGGTTGGTTTACTATGCGTGGTCAGTATATTGACATGCCATTTGTGTTCCAGAACAAATGCCTTAAAATTCATTTTTCATTCCAATCAATGCTCTTGCTTTTCTGACAATGTTCTAAATAGAGACTGCTCTTATAGGCTGGACCCAGGAAAAGAAATAGCCAACCTGAACTGAAGCTTATTTATAGAGAGGAGCAGAAATAAAGCTTCTTTTTTGAGAATGGTAACATTTATTCCTTTTTTTAACATTGTGAATCAGAGAAGAGTTAAATAAAAACTGGTTATTATAATTTCTAATAAAACTAATGTGGCAAGTAAGCAATAATTGTTCTTCTTTTCTTTTCATTAAAAATATTACACTTCAGCTAACATCACATAGAAGCTGTGCATAACCTTCAGGACAGTAAGTTGCAGATCACTCTCACCAGTTACAGTGAAATAGCTTCATAAACAAGGAATGTCTTTCAAGACTGCAGTCAAGTTCACCTGAGAACAATGGATAAGAACCTTCTCACAGACAAATTTAAGTCAAGCCAGAAATGTCATTACTGTTACTACCAAAGTAGTTGTTTGTAAAATATCTACAAGTGACAAGTACACCATTTTTCACTTTCCCTTCATGAAATTTAGAGGGAAGTATAAGAAAAACATTGTGATATTATCCTTCACTACCATAGGATTTTGTGTACACAAGTTTTTCTTTTGACTAGGCAATGGCAAACTTTTTCCCATAGCATTGGTTATTAAACTAGACAGTTCTCATCAGTCCTTCAACCTTGTTCAGCATAGTTTTTTTATATCAGAGTAAACATAGATAGGAACAATTAAATGCAGTTGTTTTGCAATGAAATAATACTAGATTTTTAAAAAAGTAGGTGGGCCATATATTGAAAATTCCCATTTTAGAAGACTGGAGTGTGAGAACTACAAAGGAAAAATAAAAGAAATTTCTTCATGTCGAAAAATGGGTCAAACAGAAGATGGAAAGACCTCCCATGCTCCTGGATAGGCAGAATTAACATTGTGAAGATGACAATCCTACCAAAGGCAAGACACAGATTTAATGCAATTCCAATTAAAATCCCTACAGTGTTCTTCATAGAGATAGAAAAAATGAACTCAAATTTCATATGGAAAGGCAGAAGGCCTCGTATATCCAAACATATCCTCAGCAAAAGAAATACCTCTGGTGGCATCACCATAACTGATCTAAAGCTATACTACAAAGCCACAGTAATAAAAACAGCATGGTACTGGCATAAAAACAGGAGTACAGACCAATGGAATAGACTTGAGGACCCGGATTTTGGGTCAAGCTACTATAACTACTTGATATTTGACAATGGCCCGAAAAATATAGGCTGGAAAAAAGAAAGCATCTTCAACAAATGGTGCTGGACAAACTGGATAACCACATGCAGGAAACTAAACCTTGATCCACACATTGCACCATGCACTACCCTCAAATCCAAATGGATCAAAGACCTCAACATAAAACCAGAAACTCCAATTCTACTGGAAGAAAATTTAGGAGGTACTTTCCATGATATAGGAATGGAAAAAGACTTCCTAAACAAAACCCCAGTGGCTCACGTTATTAAAGTCACTCAACCAATGGTATCATATTAAGCTGAAGAGTTTCTTTGTAGACAAGCATATAATAAGCAAAACCAATAGAATACCCACAGAATGGGAGAAAATATTTGCTGGTTATCCAACTGTTAGAGGCCAAATCTGTTGAATCTACAAAGAACTCAAAATTCTAAATAATAAGATGACAAACACCCCATTCACAAAGTGGGGCACAGATTTGAACAGGCAGTTCACAGATGAAGATATACAAATGGCAAACACACACTTAAGAAAATGTTCACCATCCTTAATCATCAGAGAAATGCAAATTAAAACAACTATGAGATTCCACCTTACCCCAATAAGGATATCCAACTTCAAAAAATCAAATGAAAATAAATGCTGGCGAGGATGTGGAGAAGTAGGAACACTCATTCACTGTTGGTGGGAATGCAGGATGGTACAACCACTTTGGAAAGCAATATGGAGACTCCTGAAAAAGCTGACTATGGAGATACCAACAGACCCAGTTATACCATTACTGGGCATCTACCCTAAAACCTTCAAACCACAGGCCAGAGAGATTTGCTCAACCATGTTTGTAGCGGCTCAATTCCTAATAGCTAAAAGCTGGAATCAACCCAGATAGCCATCACTAGAAGAATGGATAACAAAGATGTGGTATATCTACACAATGGAATTCTATATCTATACAGCGGTAAGAAAAAACGACACAAAGAAATTTGAGGAAAAATGGTTGAAACTGGAAGAGATCATTCTCAGTGAACTTACCCAATCACAGAAAAAAAGTCAACACATAGTCTCACTCATCTACAACACCTAACCTGAATCTACCCAAGATACCTTACATACCCAGCAAGCACCTCATGGACTAGACACTAGATGAATGGGGAGGGAGGGGAGGACATCAAAGGGGTGGGAAACACTAATCTGGACCCAAACGGCAATGGTACCATAAAATTCTACTTTCTAAAAGGCAGACCAAATGGCTGAATCTTCACTAGACCCTTACAGGAAACACCTGAACCCCAAGATACTGGAGAGGGTAGGATCAAGACTAACCTAAATGTTCTACATCTTCCCTCCCTCCCTGCCCCTCTCCCCCCCAAACCTCCTCTCTAACTCTTGTATATGTGTTATGTTTTTTCCTCATTTTCTTAGTGGGCACTGACTTATAACCCCCACTACCAGCATGGGGCTATCATCCACAATGAGCTTTTGATCAGAGAAACCTACAGGGTTTACTAAAACAATGACAGACTTTTGTCAGAGTTCTTGATGACCCACCAAAGGTCAGTGGTAAGACCCTATTGCTGAAGACTCCATACGCAGCTGACACATAAACTCGAATGTCATGGCTGTAATCCAGGAGAGAATCAGTCCCCAGACAGTCAGCGTGTCCAGTGCCAGAAGGTGCTACATGGGTGACTGGAGGAAATGACCAATATCTGTCCAAGCAACTCATGGTCTAACATAATTAGCAACAAATAACCTGATGTTATGCCCACACAACTGCAATAGGGGCACACAGCCATAGTGGGGAACCAGCTGCTCTTGATTTGGCTAACTGATCCACTCAGTGGTAGGGGACCTATAGCTGAAGCTGGGAAACAAGTCAGAATCATATCCAAACATGATCCCACTCTCCAATATCAAGCTACCATTAATCATGGGGTACAAGAGGGCCTACACCTATTAAACTCTCTATCAAAAAAGTAAGTGTTATCTCAATTTTCTGGGTGCTAACTTACTCTCTGAAGAATCTGCTTCTCTTTTTCATATAAATGCAGATCCTAAGGAGAGAGCTGCCCCAACATACCTCAAAAGGGGCCCAACTGAAACTAAAGAAAATTGGTGAAACAAGCAAGGCTGCTGTTTTCCTGATGAACCGGATACCAGCACAAAGGGGAAGGAGACCAACACAAAGAAAAATCAACTCCTACCAAATCAGAGAGCCAGAGCCTCAGAGGCCCCCAACACCTCAGCACTGAAGCAGACCAAAAATGAACCCAACATGGCTCAGGGAAATTTTGCGGAAGAGGGGGTGGAAAGAATGTCAGAGTCACATGTTGGGCCATGATATGCAGAGAAATTTATTGTACCAATAACTGTGGACTAACTCCATAATTCACGACCCATTTACATCAACAAGGAGGGCCCATTGGGAGGGGGTAGATCATGGATGAACTTAAACAATGGTATCAAACTGCCTGTATTTACTGAAAAGCAAACTAATAAATTAAATTTAAAAATAAACTACACTAAATTTGCAAAACACATTTTATGACAAGTCACTCCTTTTATGCTAGACATTAACAAGTAACATAGAAGGAAAGGGTTTATGAAAAGCTAATTTTATTCTCATCATCACTGTAAAAGTTTCCAGATACATTGATAATTGCTATAGGGAAATATTTTTAATGTCACACATAGTTGTGGTTTCAGTAAATTAAAACAGGATATAATTTAGCACATAATTTTTAAAAATAACTTATATCATTATGAAAAGGAAAATTTTCAGAGATTTTCAATATGGCCCAAAAATGATATTTGTAATTTAGTGTAAACATGTAACAATAATGGAAAATAGAGATATTTTGAGAAAAAAATCAACAAAATTTGAACCTGATACCATGACACATTGAAATTAACCCAAAATAGCTCATATCCAACCAGCCAAGTTATGGAAATTTGGGGCTTTGGGTAACTTAATGTCAGTTCTTATCTACTGCATTTCAAAGTTTGTCCTGTGTAATTACATTGAATACATGGTCTCTTTAATAAGCTAGATTTATTTTTAATTAACTTAAAATAATTTAATAAATTTATATTAAGTGAAAAAAAAAAACACCGGGTGATGATAAAGGATGTGTACGTGGAGCAGGGCAGAGAGGGTCTGCTTTGTTATCATTGCTTATGTGACAGCAAACATGATCAGAACAAATACTGGTAAACACTCCACGCATAATGATAAGTTCATGCCCTTACCTGTAGGATATAAAGGTAGATATCCTTTCCTACTCATTCTGCATCTGAGATAAACTGAATCCTTGTCAAACCAATGTGGGAAGAAGTTATGGTCACTCTTAACCTATTACCATAAAAGGAATCCTTGGGGGTTTCTTATCTTTGCCTATGTTTTTGTAAGCACTGACATCTAGATCAACATAAATCATGGAAGACACATTTCCCTTTGAAGATAGAATTTTTGTCCTTCTAAATTTCTAAATTAAATTGTGGACTACTCACTATGAAGACCTATTTTGACTTGAATTTACAATTATCAATTAAAAATATTTCCCATGTAATTTGAGAAAATTCCTATTAAATGTATAGAGATGAAAATTCAATTCAGGGAACTTTAATTGTAGGATTAATAGCTAAAGTTTTTGAATAGTGCATTTTATTTGGTGATTGCCTTATTAAAATAAGCTTAGGCTGGTTATCCCCAAGGTAACAGAAATACAACACATGATAATATAAGGTTAATTGTGAAAACCCCAGAATCTTATTATTGTTGATTCTGTATATCCCAAGAGTGAGGTTTTTTTTTTAATTTAATTTTTTATTTTTTAAATTTAATTTATTAGTTTTCTTTTCAGTAAATACAGGAAGTTTGGTACCATTATTTAGGCTCATCTGTGATCTACCCCCTCCCATTAGACCCTCCTTGTTAATGAAAATGGGTTGTGCATTGTGGAGTTAGCCCCCAGTTATTGGTATGACAAATGTCTCTGCAAATCATGACCCAACATGTGACTCTGACATTCTTTCCGCCCCCTCTCCCGCAAGATTTCCCTGAGCCATGTTGGCTTCATTTTTGGTCTGCTTCAGTGCTGAGGTGTTGGGGGCCTCTGAGGCTCTGGCTCTCTGATTTGGTAGGAGTTGATTTTTCTCTGCGTTGGTCTCCTTCCCCTTTGTGCTGGAATCTGGTTCACAGGAAAACATCACCCTTGCTTATTTCACCAGTTGTCCTTAGTTTCAGTTGGGCCCCTTTTGAGGTACGTTGGGGCAGCTCTCTTCTTAGGATCTGCATCTATCTGGAAAAGAGAAGCAGATTCTCCAACGGAGAGTTAGTTAGCACCCGGAAAATTGAGATAACACTTACTTTTTTGATAGACAGTATGATAGGTGTAGGCCTTCTTATACCCGGTGATGGATGGTAGCTTGATATTGTAGAGTGGGCTTGTGTTTGGGTATGATTCTGACTTGTTTCCCAGCTCCAGCTATGGGTCTAGTACCACTGAGTGGATCAGTTAGCCAAATCAAGAGCAATTGGTTCCTCACCATGGCTGTGTACCACTATTGCACTTGGACCTGAACCACAAAACACTGGAGAGGGTAGGATCAAGACTGACCTAAATCTCCTACATCTTACCTCCCTCCCTCTCCCCCTCTCCCCTCTATCTCTCTCCTCTCTAACTCTTGTATATTAGTTATCTTTTTCCTCAATTTCTTAGTGGACACTGACCTGTATCCCCCACTTCCAGCTTGGGCCTACCATCCACAATGAGCTTTTGATCAGAGAAACCTACAAGGTTTCCCAAAACAATGACAGACTTCTGTCAGAGTACTTGATGACCCACCAAAGGCCAGTGATAAGACCCTATTGCTGAAGACTCCATACGCAGCTGACACGTAAAATGGAATGACATGGCTAGAAGCCAGGAGAGAGTCAGTCCCCAGACAGCGTGTCTAGTGCCAGAAGGTGCTACGTAGGCGACTGAGGGAAATGACAAAGAGTGAAGTTTTAAAGGGTTGAATATACTGATATAACAATGCTATTCATAGGTAAATTAAATACATATTTTCCCAAGTAAGTATGTAGATATTATAAGACTCAGAAATTAAGACATATTAAAGGCTAGGATTAATTTGCTTCTTTGTCCTCAGATTTAAATTTAGATCTATAAGGTTCTACTATCCTTGATTAAATTATAATTACACTAGAAAAATTATGCCTATGCCTTATATAAAAATAAAATAGACTTCCGGTTAAGATGGCGGCGTAGGTACCACGTCAAAGCTGCGTAGGGGGGAAAAAGACCAAAAAAACTCAGCAAAATACACACTTTTACTAAAAAGTGAGGTGTATAGGAAATTGAGGCGGCAACGGAGATGTAAAAGAGTTATAGAGCATCCAGAGCCTGCACAGGCGGGAAAAGCGGCTCCGGCAG
Source organism: Jaculus jaculus (assembly GCF_020740685.1). Taxonomy (NCBI): domain Eukaryota; kingdom Metazoa; phylum Chordata; class Mammalia; order Rodentia; family Dipodidae; genus Jaculus; species Jaculus jaculus. The sequence continues at coordinate 55,309,139 of NC_059104.1, forward strand.
CTCGGCCAACTGCCGCAGCCGCGGCGCAGCAGAAAGCCGCCAGACTCTCGGCTCGAGCCACAGGAAAAGCCAAGTGCAGGATTTTCCCCTCACACCGCGCTCTCCGCAACTCGGGAAATGTGAGGGGAGAGCGGCAGCGAGCAGCGGAGGAGAAGACCGCGAGGTAGAAGAACACGTGGAGCAGCGAGAGATCCAGAGCAGCCGCGGCTCCCTCCCCTCCCCCAACGCCTGAACCCAGCTCCAGCGAACACAGCAGCGGCCCGGGACCCGGCCACGCCAACTTGGGCTGACAGCGGGACCCAAGCAGGAGCAGAGTTCGGCAGCAACTTCAGCGGCTCCAGCACCGGTACCAGTGGCCCCAGCAGCAGCGGACCCAGGAGCGGCAGTGGAGGCAGATCCCGCAGCAGCGGCTTCGGGGGGGAGCAGCGGCGGTGGACACGGCAGCGGCAGCTTCAGCAGCGGTGGTGGCTCCGGTGGTGGCACTCCTTCTATGAGGCCAGCATCACCCTGATACCAAAACCAGGCAGATAGAACAAAAAAGAAAATTACAGACCAATCTCCCTCATGAACATAGATGCAAAAATTCTCAACAAAATATTGGCAAACAGAATACAAGAGTATATCAAAAAGATCATTCACCCTGACCAAGTAGGCTTTATCCCAGAGATGCAAGGATGGTTCAACATACGCAAATCTATAAATGTAATGCATTATATAAACGGGTTGAAGGACAAAAATCACATGATCATCTCATTAGATGCAGAGAAAGCATTTGACAAAATCCAACATCCCTTCATGGTAAAAGTCCTACAGAGACTGGGAATAGAAGGAACATATCTCAATATAATAAAGGCTATTTATGACAAGCCTACAGCCAACATATTACTAAATGGGGAAAAACTGGAAGCTTTTCCACTAAAATCAGGAACAAGACAAGGGTGTCCACTGTCCCCACTTCTATTTAATATAGTTTTGGAATTCTTAGCCATAGCAATAAGGCAAGAGACACACATAATAGGGATACAAATTGGAAAGGAAGAAATCAAGTTATCATTATTTGCAGATGACATGATTCTATACATAAAGGACCCTAAAGACTCTACTAGCAAGCTGTTAGAGTTGATCAAAACCTACAGCAATGTAGCAGGATACAAAATAAATACAAAGAAATCAGTAGCCTTCATATATGCTAACAACAAACACACAGAGGATGAAATCAGAGACTCACTCCCATTCACAAGTGCATCAAAAAAAATAAAATACCTTGGAATAAACCTAACCAAGGAAGTAAAGAATCTATACAATGAGAACTTTAAAACACTCAAGCGAGAAATTGCAGAAGACACTAGAAAGTGGAGAAACATCCCTTGTTCCTGGATTGGAAGAATCAATATCGTGAAAATGGCAATCTTACCTAAAGCAATCTACACATTTAATGCAATTCCTATCAAAATTCCAAAGGCTTTCTTCATGGAAATAGAAAAAACAATCCAAAACTTCATTTGGAATCACAAAAAACCTCGAATATCTAAAATAATACTGAGCAACAAAAAAGAGGCTGGTGGTATCACCATACCTGATTTTAACCTATACTACAGAGCCATAGTAACAAAAACAGCATGGTACTGGCACAAAAACAGACATGTAGATCAGTGGAACAGAATAGAGGACCCAGATGTGAGCCCAAGTAGCTATAGCCACCTGATATTCGATAAAAACGCCAAAAATTGGAGAAGAGACAGCCTCTTCAGCAAATGGTGTTTTGAAAACTGGATAAATATCTGCAGAAGGATGAAAATAGATTCTTCTCTCTCGCCATGCACAAGAATTAATTCCAAATGGATTAAAGACCTTAACATCAGACCGGAAACTTTGAAACTGCTAGAGGAAAAAGTAGGGGAAACTCTTCAACATATTGGTCTTGGCAAAGACTTTCTGAATACAACCCCAATTGCTCAGGCAATAAAACCACAGATTAACCACTGGGACCTAATGAAATTACAAAGATTTTGCACCGCAAAGGACACAGTGAAAAAAGCAAAGAGGCAACCTACAGAATGGGAAAAAATCTTTGCCAGCTATATATCTGATAGAGGATTAATATCTAGAGTATACAAAGAACTCAAAAAGTTAAATAATAAGGAATCAAACAAGCCAATCAAAAAATGGGCTATGGAGCTAAATAGAGAGTTCTCAAAGGAAGAAATATGAATGGCATATAAGCATCTAAAAAAATGTTCTACGTCACTAGTCATCAGGGAAATGCAGATTAAAACTACATTGAGATTCCATCTCACTCCTGTCAGATTGGCCACCATCATGAAAACAAATGATCATAAATGTTGGCAGGGATGTGGAAAAAAAGGAACCCTTCTGCACTGCTGGTGGGAATGCAATCTGGTCCAGCCATTGTGGAAAACAGTGTGGAGGTTCCTAAAGCAGCTAGAGATTGATCTACCATATGACCCAGCTATAGTGCTCCTAGGCATATATCCAAAGGACTCATCTCATTTCCTTAGAAGTACATGCTCAACCATGTTTATTGCTGCTCAATTTATAATAGCTGGGAAATGGAACCAGCCTAGATGTCCCTCAACAGATGAGTGGATAATGAAGATGTGGTACATTTATACAATGGAGTTCTACTCAGCGGTAAAGAAAAATGAAGTTATGAAATTTGCAGAAAAATGGATGGACCTGGAAAGTATTATACTAAGTCAGGTAACCCAGGCCCAGAAAGCCAAGTGCCACATGTTCTCTCTCATATGTGGATCCTAGCTACAGATGACTGGGCTTCTGCGTGAGAATGAAAATACTTAGTAGCAGAGGCCAGTAAGTTGAAAAGGAGACATAAAGGGTGGAGAAAGGAAGGGAGGAGGATACTTAATAGGTTGATATTGTATATATGTAATTACAATCATTGTAATGGGGAGGTAATATGATGGAGAATGGAATTTCAAACGGGAAAGTGCGGGGGTGCGGAGGGAGGGAATTACCATGGGATATATTTTATAATCATGGAAAATATTAATAAAAATTAAAAAGTAAAAAAATAAAAAAAAATTCATAGATTATATATGTTAATAGGATTATGTTAGTAATAAAATTATTCATCTTTAATATTAATTTATAACATTTCTTTATAGTGCTCTTTTATTTAATAAAAAGCCTAAATATTTTGGATTTACATTTTTGAATTGCTGTTATTATAGTGAATAATAGCATGTATTGCATACTAAATATTCCTATTAAGAACTTGATTCTGAAAGAGTAAACTGTAGCCTACAACTTTTCTTATATGGTTTGCAGCACATGGATTTCCCCAAACTACTATCTGTATTAACTTTTTGAAGAGTGATTATTTGGAGCTCCTTATTTCATTTGTCACATGTTACTATAATCTGAGTCATAATTTTAAAAAATTGCACAACTTAGGCAAAATGCAGCTTATCTTCAGATATCAGCTTCAAGTTCCAAGAAATATTAATAGACATTTATGTATTTTGAAGAGCTTTATGGTGAAAATTTATATTAAAATTAATTTAAGAATGAAATATAAAGTCAGTTTATCATTTTCAAACTGTGGAATATTTTCAATGTAAAGGGAATGTATTATGCAAATAAAAAATATATTCAAGTTAACTGTGCTCTGTGCATTGGCTTGCCCAGACTAGGACAGATATCATGTTTTCTGTCAATTTTATGTTGTATTTGACAGGACATTTAGCTCTGTAATCATTAGTTCAGAAAACATGACAACTAAAGCATTTGGATAACTTCAGAGTTGACAACTGTATCCAAAGTTTTCATTTCCATGTTTTCTGTTAATTTTAGATATAATATCAATACAATCTATGGAATAATATTGCTACCATGTTAAAACTTCATTAACAAACTAAGAACATTTTAAATTGTGTTCACTGCAGATGTTAAAAGTAAAATTTAATTACTTTCTTTAACTAAAATCTTCTTAAAATCTTAAGACTTACAATGTTTTATAAGTATCTTTTTTTCTCTTTCCTTTCATCATCCTGTGATTTCCTTTCTTTCTTTCTTTTTTATTTTACAGAAATGGGAAAGTAAGAGAAGGAAAAAAAAAAGGAAGAGAATAAAAGAAAAGAAGGAAAGAGAACATCATATAGCTATATTAATTTAACTTTGAATAGTAAAATTGAGTGAAATTTTTGAACAGAGGTTCACAATCAAAATATTTGAACTGGGCTGGAGAGATAGCTTAGCGGTTAATCACTTCCCTGTGAAGCCTAAGGACCCCAGTTCAAGGCTCAGTTCCCCAGATCCCTCGTTATCCAGATGCACAAGGGGGTGCATGCGTCTAGAGTTGGTTTGCAGTGGCTGGAGGGCCTGGTGTGCCCATTCCCCCCCCCCAACTCTTCCTCTCTCTGTCTGTCACTCTGAAATAAATAAAAATAAAAATAAACAAAAATAATTTTAAAAAAATCTGTACTTCATTATTTTTGAAGTTTTGTTTTGTTTTATTTTGTTTTTTCAAGGTAGCGTCTCACTTTAGCTCAGGCTGACTTGTAATTCACTCTGTAGTCTTAGGGTGGCCTCTAACTCAGTGCGATCTGCCTCCCACGTGCTGGGATTAAAGGTGTGTGCCACCATGCCTGGTTTATTGAGGGTTATTATTTTGTGAATGGAACATAACTTTGGTCACATTTAGCACTGATGGGCATATACTACTTTGTTTAATCACAGCACTGAGAAGAACAGACCATAGACTATTTTGTATTCAATAACCATGATCTAAAGGACTTATACCCTGAAAATGCAGTTGGCAATACATAAATATAGACTTAATAGCAATAGATCCAACTGTAGATTAAAAAAAAATGTAATAAAATGCAATGAACAGTATCGCCTGGCAGAAGTACTGCATTGTTTGTAGCTGGCTTACTTCACAAAGAAAAACTATAAATATTCACCCATGATAAACATAGCTGAAATACTCTTTATTTGAAGACTGAATATTAGTATCTATGCAAAGGAAACTTGTGATATCTACTTCAGAAAATTAACTTAAGAATTATAGAACTTTCTATGATAGGTTACATGAAATTTTGCTGAGATTGGTGACAGAACTGATATGATATAAATAGTTATTCATTATAACACAATTGAGTTTCCTTACAAGGACATTTTTAGGTTTTATTTGATGTGTACACACATACTTATGTATGTATGTGTGTGTGTGTATATGTATGTATGTATATGTGTATGTGTGTGTGTGGTAGCCAGAAGAGTTGTCTATGCTCCACCTTCTTTGAGACAGTCTTTCTTTTAAAAAAATCACAATGTATAGATTATTAGGTTTTGTTTTGGTGTTTTCATGGCTATTTTTGTTCCCTATTCCCCTCACTTCCCCATCCCATATTGTCCCTCTACTTAGTTTGTTTTTGCTTTCAGACTACACATTTCCTTTGTCCATTCTTCCATTCTTAACACTTCTGCTCCACTTTCTTTTCCATCTACAGTCATAGCTCATGCTTAGTCTCACATTCTTGTTGACATCCATACAAACATTGAGAACTTGGGTACACACGTGTAAAAGGAAATGTAACTCTCTGCCTTTCTACACTTGTGTGATTTCACACATTTTTCTTTTCAGTTCCATAGATTTTTCTTTCAAATTTCACAACTTTATATTTTTACATTTGAGTAAAACTGTGCGTGTGTGTGTGTGTGTGTGTGTGTGTGTGTGACATTTCCATTGTCCAGGCAACAGTTGATGGACATGAAAATTAATTATCAATTACATTTAGTAGGTATTGTGAACAGAGCTTTAATTAGCATGGATGTGTAACTCTCTCTCTCATAGAATATGATCCTTTGGGCATACGATTGAAAGTGGATAGCCAGGTCATATGATAGTTCAACTTTTCCCCTTTTGAGAAACCTCAAAACTGATTTCCATAGTGACTGCACCCATTTACCTTTTCCCAAACACTAGCTGGTATGTGCTGTCATTACTATTCTCAATGACAGATGTTCTCATTGTGATGAAATATTACCATCTCTTGCTGTTGTAAACAATACTGTCCTCTAAGTTTTGTATTCTCCCAGCTCTATCACCCATTGTAATAGGTGTGGTGGAATTACAAATTCATGAGTCACTTTGTGCCCAGCTTTAATTTGGAGCTGGAGAATTAAAGCTGAGTTATTAGGTTTTATTTGCAAGGACCTTTAACCACTGAACTATCTCTCCAGCCACTAAAATATTTTTTAACCAATTTTCACTTTGAAAACTAACATCATACTGATTTATGATTATTTGCATAATGTTTCTGTTGTTTTGTAGACATACAGAAAAAAAGTTCATTTATAATATGGAGTTATGTTATTTCTAACTTTTACTGATAAATTTCTTCCTTCCTTCCTTCCTTCCTTCCTTCCTTCCTTCCTTCCTTCCTTCCTTCCTTCCTTCCTTCTTTCCTTCCTCCCTCCCTCCCTCCCTCCCTCCCTCCCTTTCTTTCTTTCTTTCTTTTTTGGGGGGTGCTTTTTATTAATCTTTATTTTAGAGACAGAGAGAGAGAGAGAGAATTGGCATGCCAGTGCCTCAGCCACTACAATTGAACTCCAGATGCTTGTGCCACCTAGTGGGCATGTGTGACCTTGCATGTGCCTCACCTTTGTGTGTCTAGTTTACATGTGATCTAGAGAGTTGAACATGGATCTTTAGGCTTCTCAAGCAAGCACCTTATATAATTTGTTTTGATCATAATACCCACCCATTACTTTCTTATGTCCTCTCTCTACTCCCCCTCCTAAAAAATCTCTCCCCTTCCCCCAAATAATCCCTTTTCTAATCAGATGGCTTTTTTGGCCCTTTCTCATCATACATGATAGAATGTTGATATGCTTAGTACTGCAGCACTCTCATGCAGGCAAGCACAGTTGCTGTGAAGTCATGCATGCAGTGGTCACTACCTGTTTGGAAGACAGTGTTCCAAAGCATCCTCCTTATCCTCTGCCCCTTATATAATTTCCACCCCTCTTCTTTTTCCTGGACCATGGAGTGGATCATACACTTGTACTTTTTTGTTGCACTAAATAATGATGTATTCTCAGCCCTTTGACAAGTGTTGAGCCACAGATATGATTTTTACAAGGATGTGTTACAATTACACATTTATGATTTGTTGAATTGATGTACCTAAAGCTGAGTGTTATGCTGGAGAGATAGCTTAGCAGTTAAGATGTTTGTCTGCAAAGTCAAAGGACCCAGGATTGATTACCCTGGACGTATGTAAGCCAGATGCACAAGGTGGCACATATGTCTGGAGTGTGTTTGCAATGGCTGGAGGCCTGGGGCACCCATTCTTTCTCAGTGTCTCTGCTTCTCTCTCCCTATCTATGTCTCTATCTATCTATCTCTGTATCTATTTATCTATCTATCATCTATCTGTCTATCATCTATCTATCTATCTATCTATCTATCTATCTATCTATCTATCTATCTATTTATCTATCTATCAAACCTTTGTCTTGCTCAAATAAATAAAAGTAAAATACCAAAAAACCCTGAGTGTCTCCTTCCATCTATTTCATCCATGAATCCTGTCTTTTAAAGTATTGATTCCTCATTTTATGGAAGAAGATTGGGAGAGGCTTAACTAGAGGTTATTTAAAATTTGACAATAGGTAATTAAGTTAGTATTTGATAAATCTTATTGTCTGAAACTGCAACAGGAAATAATTTTACCTTCCTGAGTCATTTTATGTCCTTATTGTAAACAATAATATACTGACAAATTTGCTCTCAAAAATTTTAGAATGCATAGTAATAGTATATGGTATTATTATGATGCTGGATATTATAGATAAAAATTAGTTTGTTATGTTGTCAAAGAGATTAACTGTTTTAAAACAATTATGTAACGTGGAAAATGCTAATGAATTACACCTATATGCATCCAGAAACTTTCCAAGTAAAGTTTGAAGTATCTTTAAAATAATGAACTGTTGTATCAAATATATATAATAGTAATTGAAAAAGTTGGAAAATTAGAAAAAGCCACATACACATATGTGTATATATGTTAATAGACTTATATAATTATGGAATGTTGTATGACTATACATATAAATATAAATATAAACTACATTTGCTTTGTTAAATTTTCAGTTTAAGTTATCTCTTAGATAATCTCACATATCCTTTCTGCTTTGACTTAGTATTTTTATATGTAACCTAAAAATGCAATATCATTCTAAAGTCATACATTTTAATACTTTTAAACTCTGACAACCCTTCATATATTCTGAATTGTGTTTTCTAAGTGGTTCTAACCAATTTTCCTCTGTCATATCCTTTCCTGTTTTCTGTGATTGCAAATTTATACATGAGAAGTTTTATTAAAGTTATATATCCTACAGTTTATTCTAAAATTATTTTTCTTCAAAAACCCCAAATGAAAGAAAATTCATTGTTTTCAAAATATGTGGTTGATTATGACCATATATTTCTATTCTATCTGTATGAGGGAAAATTGTGAGAAAGAAAATTTTATAGGCCTTATAGACCACATGGTTTAAATGCAACGAATTTCCTGATTGTAAGTTTTTCTTTTTTTCCACATTAAGGAACCTTGTGATGTCTACTTCCCTAAAGGATTTGCAGAATTGGAGAGACTCATCTTTCTGCTAGATTAGGTGCAATTTTGCCTGGAGGTAGGTGACAGAAGAGATAGCCCCAGTACTGTGATAAGAAATCAGACATAATAGGTTTTGAGTACCTTGAAACAGCAGTTCTTCTACTTTTTCTCTCCTGAAATTTTGTAAGTTGTCTTCTTTTGATATAAGATTGTGTTATCAAGCAACTTTGGATTTAACTAGAATTTCTATAGAGCCGGCCTTATCAGGATTTGTGAACTATTATTCCATATGATGTGGGTACTGACTGAAAGCTATTTCCAATTCCTTTTTTTAAAATAACACTTTTCTGTATAGAACATCTATAAAGATGATGGAAAATAATACTCTTATGGTTAACAATTCCAAAAAATAAAAAATTCCATCCATAAGAAAATATATAAGTAGATAATTCATTAAAATTTTAGAAAACTCTAATATTAATATTTACTTTATCTCTTATAAATATTTCTCACCACCATACTATGTGGTCAGATTAGTTATATTTTCTGTAATGTGTTGTAATGCTTAAATTTAAAAGATTATTATACCATGGTAAAAAAGGTAAGTAGCAAAATAAGAAAATATCCATGTTTTAGTGTCTAATATAATGTAAACCAACCATTGGGGAAATCAGTGTGGAGGTTCCTAAAACAGCTAAAGATTGATCTACCATATGACCCAGCTGTTTAACAATTTAGGAGCATGTTCATTAGTAGCAACATAATAGAGTATCAAATAAAAAATTGTTGATAGTTTTAACCTATAAAAGCAGCAAGAACTCAGAGGATTGTCAAGAGACTATCTACCTTACTGCATCCCACCCCAAAACAAATCAGTGAAGATAACATGAGCTACAAGATTCTAAGACTTCTGTTTAATGCTTTTCTTTTATAAGCATGGGGTTTATTAGGATGTATTGTGGCTACTGAGTGCAAAGCAGGGCAAAGATGATGGAAAAGAGAAAATAATACTTATTTTAGTTGAAGCAAATTGAAAATATGAAAAGTCAATCCCATTAATTAGCATAACTGAGAACAAATTCCACTATATGAAATACCAAGGAAGAAGTAAATCTATCCACAATGATCCTCAATGATTAGTTGATTTCAAATATGAACTTGTTTGTAAAAATAATATTAATTCAAATTACATTAGAATCAACATAAGGAAAGAGTGACTTGAAAATGTTGTCTGGCACTTGTCTTCAAATGTTCCAGTTCAATCACATTTCTATGACCTTAATCCAGTACCATTTAGAATTCCAGAATCACAGGTTCATTTTCTATTAGTGAAATAAAAATGCTTTTCTGATGGTCTGTTTTGAATTTTAAATGAAACAACATATACACATGCTAAAAAGGTGACATGTTTAATTCAGTATCAAGACTTCCATTTATTTTCCCCTAAAAGATATTTATTACAATTTTATTTTAGTTGTTTTTATATTTCCTTTAAAATTACACCCAAACAATGGTCTCATACAATTTAAAGTTAAATATAATAATAGTGTGAGTTTCATACTAAAAGAGTTTATCACTCTTTAAATGCCCCTTTACTTTGTACATACCATTGGATATTTAGAATATGTAGTTCATTTTCAGTCTGTAAATTGTAGTCAATAAGATACATAATTTGGATTACTTCCATTTAGAGTGATTTTGTTAGTTGTGATTTTTCCCTGAAGCTTTCTTTTTAGCTGTCGACTTGTTTTATGTCTAGCAGATGGCAACAATCATAAAAATCAGCCCTTCAATCACAGAGATCAGTTGAGATGATGAATCTTTGTGAGGGTCACTTGATGCACTCACTGGGAAAATAGTGACAACATCTGACAGCAAGTGCTGAACACTCAATCTGCTTAGTAATCAGACAGGATCAAGACCAGGAGCGACCTCCAGCTCTGAGTGAAATAAGAGAGGATGAAAGAAAGAAATAAATAAGATGCCAGAAGCTTATGTGCCGCAAAGAGATTCTACAGTCTCTATACATCCTCGTTTCTGCTTTAATGTCCACAGTATTCTTGAAAGCTGAGATATGATGTTAAACTTTGTGAGATGCTCTGGAGATAGGCACAGTAATTTTTACCACTTTATGTATGTAAGTTCATCATGGGTATATTTACTGAAAGTTGCTTTATGCATTTATACAGATTTTTTTTTATTTTAAATATTTTATTTGTTTATTTGAAGAGGGAGACAAAGAGGAAGATAGAATGAGAGAGAATGGGTGTGCCAGGGCCTCAGCTGTTGCAAATCAACTCCAGATGCATGTGCCACCCTGAACATCAGGCTTATGTTGGTCCTGAGGCATTGAACATGGTTCCTATGGCTTTGCAGGTAATAGCCTTAACCACTAAACCATCCCTCCCGCCCAGAAATTTTATTTTATTTTTTACAATAATTACACTTCTATCTTTGGTGCTGATGACTGAACCCATGGCCTCGCTGATACTACACTCCCAGTAGATGAATTGTAGAATTGTAGTTTTGATTCCTTTTTTCTTCTTTCTTCCTTTCTTCCTTCCTTCCTTTCTTTCTTTCTTTCTTTCTTTCTTTCTTTCTTTCTTTCTTTCTTTCTTTCTTTCTTTCTTCTTATTTCTCTATCTTCCTTCATTCTTTCCTTCCTATCTCTCCCTTCCTTCCTTCTTTCCTTCCTTCCTTCCTCCCTCACTCTCCCTTCCTTCCTTCCTTCCTTCCTTTCTCCCTCCCTCCCTCCCTCCCTCCCTCCCTCCCTCCCTCCCTCCCTCCCTCCCTCCCTCCCTCCCTCCCTCCCTCTTTCTTTCTTTCTTTCTTTCTTTCTTTCTTTCTTTCTTTCTTTCTTTCTTTCTTTCTTTCTTTCTTTCTTTCTTTCTTTCTTTCTTTCTTAGGGTCTCACTAGCCCAGGCTGACCTGGAACTCACTCTGTAGTCCCAAGCTGGCTTCAAACTCAGAGATACTCCTACCTCTGCCTTTCTAAGCCTGGGATCATAGGTATGCACCACAACTCTAGGCTTGATGTTTTAAATCTTTTGTTGTTGTTGTATTCTACTACATAGGCAAAGGCTGGGAAATCCTACAGTCTTTTCATTTGAGTTCCTCAACAATGTTCATGTCATTCATCCTCATAGCTTTCACTCCAATGACTGTACCCCTTCATTCTTAATTTGCAGCATGATCTGCAGTGATCCTCATACATATCTAATAACTGACATTGTTTGCATATCATTTGACTTTTTTCAGTTACAGCTAACATAGTCATTACAAGCAAGAATTTATACTTTAATTTTTATATTATGCCTAACATCTCCATTTTTATATGTCATGTTCATTGTTTATTATTTATTTTTGTTAACCCTTTACTTGTCATCATCTACCCTATCTCTATAAATTAGGATATTCCTGGTTTAGATTGTTTTAATATATATTAAGTTCATTTTATTGTATTGCATATATTTTTTTTTGATGCACAGTACTGTGGTACATCAAACTATTGCCATACAAAGACATAATGTATGTTGAGCATATTTTTCACCATTCTCATTACCCTCCTCCTCTTTATCCTCCCTCTTCTTATAAAGTGCTTTTATTCTACTAGGAAGTTCTGCCTCTATTTTCTTTTCTTTCTGTATGAAGATATATTTAATCATATATTTACTTAAGATTCATCCACACAGAGTCCATTAACATGCAATAATTTGAAAGTGTACTTGACATTGCCTGTCCTTGAAAGCCATTATGATGTGCACAATAATTTCCTCTGAGGAAAATTCATGTGAAATTGAACATCAGTCAGAATCATTCATTCTGGGTACTTGACATTCAGAAAACAAGGGGTTGGCTGTGTTATAAGAAGCAAGAAAGATAAATTCTGGAATGCAACAACTTCTGCTCTATTAACTTCAGTCAAGGAATTCAATTAAATACTATTTTATTTTTTGAGCCAAAAATGAAATAATGCCTGGAATAAATAAATTACTATTATGTTGTGCTTCATACCATAAAGTGGCAAAAGTCTATTAATTGGTATAACTCCAGGTTATCAATACTTTTGAGGTATTTATGACTTTTTTATGTCCTGGGATTTGGAGGTTGGAGAAGAGAAAATGCATGTTGTAATCTTAATTCCCTTTCAATTAACAATAAGAAACAAACATATCATAGTGAGTTTTTTTTTAAGTAATGGCATAAAATAAAACATAGTATGATTACTGTTATTATAATTCATTATCCATGTAGGATATACGACTTGTTAAAGTATTTTTTATAAATACATAACTTGTTACTTTTCTAAAATTATTTTTATTTATTTATTTGAGAGAGAGAGAGAAAGGCAGAGAGAGAATAGGTGTGCCAGGGCCTCCAGCAATTACAAACAAATTCCAGATACATATGCCCCCTTGTGCATCTGGCTAACATGGGTCCTGAAGAATCAAACCAAGGTCCTTTGGCTTGGCAGGCAAACACCTTAACTGCTAAGCCATCTCTCCAGCCCCAAACGTGTTACTTTTGAATGATCTTCCCTGTATTTGTGATACTGGGATATACACAAAATACCAACATGTAAATCATAGATGAAGTGAGAAGTTGAATACATGTTAGACATACATGGATTTCTGGAATTAACAATATTTTAAAAATTCTTTCAAGGTACATAAGATCTTGATGTCACACTCTATCAGATATCCAATGAGGAAAAAATCTACATACAATGTGCATGCAATTTAAAATATTAGAGGAAAAGATTCCTGAGTTTTGTGTAAAAATAATGTAGTGGCATGAAGAACAAGATACAGGCAGTTATGTGCAGGAAGTGTTGCATGAAAACTCCATTCAACTAGAGAAAATTTGGAAAAAATATACATTCTAGCATTTATAAATACAAGTACAGTTTAAATTCTGTGGAAAGGGCAATGCTTGATTTTTATGCATTAAATATGAAATGCACAACACAAACTGATTTCATGACATTATGATTTCATTATAATATACTGTGAGTACAAATTATCTATTTCACTTAAAAATTCAAGTAAATGCCAGGCATGGTGGTTCACATCTTTAATTCCAGCACATTGGAGGCAGATAGGAGGATTGCTGTGAGTTCAAGGCCACTCTGAGATTACATAGGGAATTCCATGTCAGCCCTACCTTGAAAAAGAAAAAAAAATACTCAAGTAAAATTTAAATTATTGAAGTTGAGAAATTATAAATAAAATATCATTAGATTTCAAGACATAAAAATTGTGGCATAGTATAATTTTTATACATGTATGTTACAGAAAAAAATCTTATATGATATGTTACTGCATTTTGATGTAATTGTAAAAATAAGTTTTCAATTTCAATTTTTTTAACTCTTTTTTTATTAGTTTTCTATTCTGCAAGTACAGGCAATTTGGTACCATTATTAGGCTCATCCATGACCTACCCCCTCCCCATTGGCTCCTCCTATTGAGGTATATGGGTCGTGCATTGTGGGGTTAGCCCACAGTTGTCGGTATGATAAATGTCTCTATATATTATGACCCAACAAAAAATAATTGTGGAGGAGGGGGCGGAAGCAATTAGTTTTTTTGATATAAAAAGGAAACACTTACCTCATAGTGTCAACATTTATATGTAGACACTCTGAAACTGATATTACATAGTCATCACATTACTTATTGAGTGTTCTAATCATGCCAGTTAACTGTAAGAAAAAAATACCTTAAAGTATTGGATAAAATTAACTTGAATAATAATTCTAAAATATAGATCTACTACTATCAGTGCTATTTATGCATCATAGAACAAATCATTCAAGTAATAGAAATAAGTTGACAATTGACTTGTGTTTTATGTAAAAATTAAAATGACTTTTAAATGTTTAATATCCTCTAATATTTAATAATTTGTATAAAGTTTCAAACGTTATCATTTCATTATGATTTATATTTTTAGTCAAGTTATATGTCCAAGACACACACATTTTCTCATGCATTTCTTCCAGAATTTCAACTATAGATCCCAACTCTCTAACTTGGGGTTCATCAAAAAGAATTAAGCAAAGAAAAAGAAATGATAATTCAACCATGGTTACAAAAGCCCTGGCTTTACTGTGTCATAACCTTAAAACTTGGTAACATGAATATACATAAAACTCATATCTTAGAGTTACCCTAAATCTTGGTGAATCATTTTCTTTCATAAGATGTGATGATCCACATGACTTAGTATGGGGCCCCAAAGGCAATCTTTCACTCATGAAAACCAATGCCCAGAACAAACCCTAGTCATCAACATCAGAAGACAGGAGCCAAAATAAACCACAGTGGAACACTAAAAGTAATGTGGTGGTCTCTACTCCTGCCTCTCACGTCTACAGCCCATGTTTTCCATTGACAGAACACACTGTTTTCCAGCACTGGAGCATAGTTAGTGTTGTCTCACCATCAGAAATGTATTCCCTATCAAAAACTACAGAATTGGGCCTTTACTTTTCATATTATACAAACACAAAGCTCTCTAACTTGGCTCAATTTTCCAGCATTGTTAGCTCCGAATCTACTTTATTCTGCATTAAATAATCAGGTATTTTGTGTGTCTAATCCTAAAATTTCTCTGGATCATCGACTTCTTTTCTACAAGGTGCATTCTTAGTATTCTAAGATGTAACCTGATTTGTGAATTTTCTGCTTGTGCATCTGTGGTCTATTTTTGGACATTGGTAGTGTTTCCCAAGGACTGTGTTTTACAGGCTGGATCTCTCAGAAGAAGAAATGGTAGATATTATTGAAACACTAAGTGGCATGGCTAGATGTATTAGCAATGTGACCTCAGAGGTGATTACAGCATGATTTTCAGCCTGTCTTTCTTCTGGCTGGATGTATTATCCTAACTTAGAATCCCAAAACAATGGTTCCACCAGAACCTATACAATACAATTAAAAATCCATATACACCTGCATGTGCTTTTTTTCTTTATGATTTATTTTTATTTATTTATTTATTAGAGCCAGACAGAGGAGTGGGGGTGGGGGGAGAAAGAGAGTGAGAATGGGCATACCAGGGCATCTAGCTGCTGCAAATGAACTCCAGATGCGTGCACCAACATATTCTTACATGGGACCTAGAGAATCGAATTTGGCTCCTTAGGTTTTGCAGGCGCTCCATGTACTTCTTAAATAGCTTATGCCAAGTGTTTCTTTAAGGTGAGGAAAGAGAAGTAATGCATTAACTCTGCCTTCCTTTCATTCTTCATAGAAGACATTCTACTCTCACTGTGCTCCAGTCACAGTGAGTCAGACTAAGCTAATGAAGATGACCTGGTATTACCCCTGTGTTCCAGTCATCCATGGTATGTTAAGCAGGAGTAAGTCTTCTTCTCAATGCCGATGCACTGTTTAATGACAAAACATTTTGACACTATGTTTTTTATTCATCTATGACTCTGGTTTTTCCAACCTTTTTTATCTTACAGTGGACAGAAAACTAGACATCCTTGATACATTTTAAAGGTACCAAGGCTAAATGGATATTACTTGGGACTTGATATCTATGATACCACCAGTATATTTATAGCGTCTCCAAAACAATAGGCTCTCAAGACTTTATATTAAATGGGAGGGAAATATTATATTGTATTTTTATACTATTCTCACATTGTTTTCCATTCTTGATTTTTTTTTGCTTGACAAAATGCCTCCAATATTTGAAGTCTTAAGATATATCAACACCTATTTTATGTAATATTTTCCCAGCTCCATCCAGTTAATTTTAATTATTTTCTATTCTCATTGTAATTTGTGATACCACAATAAATTACCTAGCTATACCACATGACAAACTTACAAAGAATGGTAAAATTTGAAGGCCAGAGTACTTGTGATCGCATCAGTTTTACTCCATTGTTTGCTTATATGTAGATGTAAGATTAAATCAACTGTACTACCTTTTGAACCAAATAAATATTGATACAAATTTAGAATATAAGTTGTTACTACAAATAGTATTATGTTAAAAGCAAATGAGGTACAAAGAATACATTAATTGTGCCTAGAACATAGAATACAAATTTTGCAGAAACCATATAAATTAAGTATCATTTATATTTGTCAACATGTGAAAAACATTTTTAATTTACGTTTATTTGAAATTAAAAATATTTATATATTTATGTATTTATTTGAAAGAGCTGGAAAGACAGATAGAATGAGACAGAATGGGCATATCAGGGCCGCTAGCCACTGCAAATGACCTCAAGATGCAGTACCCATTGTGCATCTGACTTAAGTGGGTACAGGGGAATTGAATCTGGGTCATGAGACATCCCAGGTAAGCACCTAAACCACTAATTCATCTCTCCAACCCCAAATGAACTTTTAATATATGAAAATCTAGTTGCTATAGGGGTACTATGAACATTACATTCAATCGAGAGTTTCATTTTTATTTTTATTTTATTTTTTATTTATTTTTTTTTAAATATTTATTTATTTATTTGAGAGAGACAGACACAGAGAGAAAGACAGATAGAGGGAGAGAGAGAGAATGGGCGCGCCAGGGCTTCCAGCCTCTGCAAACGAACTCCAGACGCGTGTGCCCCCTTGTGCATCTGGCTAACGTGGGAGCTGGGGAACCGAGCCTCGGACCGGGGTCCGTAGGCTTCACAGGCAAGCGCTTAACCGCTAAGCCATCTCTCCAGCCCAAGAGAGTTTCATTTTTAAAAGTAAGACATTATAACTAAATATTAAAAAATGATTAAGTTATACTACTTCTAGAGTTTTACATATGTATTTCCATTTATATTTGTAAGTCATTACAATATTTAATATGCTATTATTTGTGTTATAGATACTTTTTTCCATACTTATACCTACTGATTTTTAAAAATTATCTAGATGGATAATTTTATTTAACTTTATAAATCTTATCCTCATCCACACTGTTTATATAGACTAATGAAATGACATGCTTGTGTACTTCCTTTCTAAAATGTAAATAAACAAAATCATGCATAGATTTATTTATAAAAATATTAAAGTATATTATTATTATTTTATTATTATTTTTTTGCAAAATAGGCAAAATATATGCAACCTTTAAAGCACACAGTATAATATGGCTGACAGTAGATGTTGCAGTCAGGTTCACAGTGATGGCAGATAACAACCAACCAAGAGCAGCTTTTGGGGAAAAGTTGTTTATTTTGTTTTATAGTCTTATGGGGAAGCTCCATGATGGCAGAGGAAATCAATGGCATGAGCGGAGGGTGGACATCACAGGAGATTGTGCCAAACACAGACAAAGGGAAACTGGCTATAGTACACATAAGCCCACCCCCAACAATACACCCCATCCAGGAGGCATTAATTCCCAAATCTTCATCCGCTGGGAACTTAGCATTCAGAACACCTAAATTTTTGGGGGACACCTGAATCAAACCACCACAGTAGAGAATCTTAAATTCATAGGGTATAACCAAAGACTCAAGTTTATTTTATTTTATTTTATTTTTGATTGGGAAGGTTATACAGGGGCTTGAGCCTAGAGCTCTGCATGGTCTGTCAGTGAGTTAAATCGCATGCCCTATTTTTCTGTTGTTTTGATAGAGGGCCTCCCAAAGTTCCTCAAGATGGCCTTGAATTTTCTGTGTAGCTAAGGCTCAGCTGTAGCCTTAGCCTCTGGAGGGTGTTAGTTACAATCACAGATCCCATCCCTGCCCCAAATAAATTTCATTATGAATGAGATGCCAAGTGGTATAACATTTACCCAATGTAGCACTGGCCCAAAGAACACACACACACAATACTATATACTAGAGTAAGTAGGAGAGGACATGATAAGCAAATCCATTAATAAACAAAGAATAATAAAAAGTTCTCAAATCTTTCCTAAATTGTTTTTTTATTGTTTTTTTTTTTACATTATAAATAAAGCAAAGGATTCAAAAGATAGATGTATTTCTTCCACATATTTTCAGTAGTTCATAATAAATGTACTTTGTATTATTTCATTTAACAAGTTTTTCAGCAGGTCCAATTAGAAGCTCAAAATTTAAAAATAAATGTCCTCATAGTTTGGATTTTCAACAACCTTTCAAAATCTTTCATTTTCTCTTTCATCCTTAATGTAATCCTTATAACCAAAATTACACATTTAAATTATAGAATATATACAATGAGCTGAGATTATTTATAAAATGGTTAAATCACGCTCTTCTTTTAAAAATTAACAGACTAATATCAGAAAGATGGATTGATTTGGTCAATATTACATGACACTATAGATACCATTTTAAATTCTTTATATTAATTGTTTAGTTATTTTGTTTAACAGAACTTTAGACTACTCATTTTGATCATTAAATTGACAACAGATTGTATATTAGATGGTAGATTGAACCATCATTTTCAACCATTAAAATGTTAAAAAATACAAATAAAAATTAGTGCGGCAAATTACAACCCAGCAGACATAACCTAAAGTATGCATATAAATGCATTAATTGTATTTGGAATGATAAATATTTTTCTGATGTGCTTGATCTTTAGGTTAAGAAAAACTAATTACAGTAGTGATTTGTCCAATTCTACTTTTAATTATTTTCTTTGGAGGTCAATGCTTACAGATTCATGAAACAGTAAATTTACCAAACCTATTAAGAGGAGGAATAACTGCTTCAGTATAAGGGCACTCATAATCTTTACAAGATGTTTTAATGCTTTAGAGAATTTAGTGTATGTTGGTAATAATTTAAAAAACTAAATTTCCTCTTTGCTTCACTAATAAAAGGAGATTAAAAAGTCATATATCATTATTCTTGTTGAATATAGCCTTTATTATAAATATTTTGCTTTTATCATCTTTAAATTTTAAAAATCCAAGGCAACATTCTCCAGGAAGGCATATTTCCACTGGTCCTTCTTCTTCTTCTCCTCCTTCTTCTTCTCCTCCTCCTCCTCCTCCTCCTCCTCCTCCTCCTCCTCCTCCTCTTCCTCCTCCTCCTTCTTCTTCTTCTTCTTCTTTTAATATAGGGAGAGAGAAAGATAGAGAAAGAGAGACAGAGAGAAGATATGGGCACAGGTGCATATGCCACTTGGTGCATCTGGCTTTTTTTTTGTATTCCTTTCAGATAAACACAGGAAGTTAAAATCTTTCATTGAATACATGACCCTCTAGTCTTCTACATTCCTCTTGAGTTTTTATGAAAATCCTCACAAATGGATTTTTACCAGAATAATTTAGAACAGAGATTTAGAGATAAAAAATAAAGCAATATTTGAGAGATGCTGAAAGCATATGGCATAAGGAACATAGTTATCACAACTGAAGTAGGTAAGAGTTGTCTTACCTACAGTAATAGAAAATATTAAACAGGACTTCCAAGTAAGTTAATGGCATAGGAGCCACAACAAACCAGCCTAGGGAGGGATTTAAGCAAAACCCCAGCGAAATACACTCTTCTACTGAAAACTGAAGGAGTGTAAGTTATTCTTAGGTACAGCCAAGAAGCCGGAGAGATCAAGATCCACCAGAAATGAGGAAAGTAGCCACAGTTCCACTGAGGCCCTCGTGGCCCTCGATCCACGCACTACCAGTGCTTTCTGCCAGGCTCGCCAGGCAGTAGCAGCATCAGAGACCAAGCAACAGATTTTTCAACTTCATCAGACTTCTTGCAAAGTTAATAAATATGAAGGAAAGACAGCTATGAACTAAAGAGCTACTAAAAGTGCAAGCAACTCCAGAAGTCTGAGCTTTCCCTTCCCCCATATCAGAACTGTGAACCTCCACCATCCAGCCCTCAGTGGCAGTGCAGCCAGCAAAGCAGATCAGAGGTACAGCTGCACAGTACAACACTGAGGGAATGAGGCGGGCACTCAACATTGGTGAGATTGGAAGCCACCCCAAAAAGTAAGGAGGCTGACAAAATAAACAAACAAACAAACAAAGGTAAACAGGCCTGTACTGCTAGAGCTAATCTCCCTTTTCTTGTCAGGGCAGGGTATGGGATATATATTCTTGGATGGCTTTAAACAACCTGTATTTGGGGATTGAATATTTTTGCTTTTGATGCTTTCATATATATAGGGCCTTTGTTTCTTGCTTCTGCATTATTAGGTGTAGGTCCTGATCCAGATGCAGGTTGACCTAGAGCCCAACTCAGAACAGAAATCTCTACCTCCCAGCTGAAAAGATTAAGGGTGTGAACAACTATCTCTTTGTTTTAATCCCCACAATTGCATACATTGTGCTGGTTTTTATTAATTGTGCATGTTATTTGGTTGAAGTTTAGAATTTATCAGTAAATTATTCCAACCAGTCCACTTGAATACTTGCTTAGCAAGCAAACACAACACCTAGGATTACTTCTGTGGCTTGATTGGGGGACAAGAACTACACCTGGCAACTTGAACTCATATCCTGCGAGTATATAGAGGTGGATTTCCACGTCTGGGAACACTGCAGATAAGTAGAAAACCCAACCATCAAATCAATTCAGGATGCAAAAGACACTACAATATAATACAAGAAACTCAAATAATCAAGACAATATAGTCACACCAAAACTATATATTCATCAGAAATAGTCACCAATGAGACTGTTTTAGATGAAATGCTTGACAAAGATTTCAAGATAATGATGGCATCTATGCTCAAGGAAATCAGAGAAGAAATGAAGAAAATCAAAGAAAAAAAAAGGGAATTCAAAAAGAAAACAAACTTCTGAAAGAGAACACAGGAAATCAGCTTAATAAAATAAAGAGGGCATTACAAGACATGAGTAAGGAAATAGAAACACTGAAGAAACACCAGGCTGAAACCCCAGCTCTGAAGAATACAGATAATGAAATAAAACAACTCTGCACAAAGTCTCACCACTAGTATGGATGAAGGAGAGAACAGAATATCTAAACTACAACACCAGGTAACAGATCTAATACAGTCCAACAAAGAAAAAGACAAAGCAGGTAGTGAATAGGAATTTCAAGATATCCATGACCCTATGAAAAGATCAAACATAAGAATTCAGGGTATAACAGAAGGAGAAGAATTTCAATCCAGAGGCTTAGTAGGTGTTTTCAACAAAATCATAGAGGAAAAATTTTCCAAAATTGAGAAACAAATGCAAGAAGCTTTTTGAACACCAAACAGAAAAAACCTGGAAAGTACATCTCCTTGCCATGCTATAATTAAACTGCTAAACACACAAGCCAAAGAAAATATATTGAAAGCAATTAGAGAGAAAAACCAAGTAACATACAAAGGTAAGTCCATCAGAATAACTACACATTACTAAACACAAAGTTTAAAAAGTAGAAGAGCTTTGAACGATGTATTCCAAGTTCTGAAAGTTCTGAAACAACTGCCAACCAACATTATTTTATCCAGGAAAGCTATCTATTCAAACTTATGGGAAAATAAGGAATACCACAACAAAAACAGGCTAAAGGAGTTTATGGCAACTAAACCAGCTCTACAGGAAATATATGAAGGAATTCATACCACTGAATAGAAAACAAAACACACAAAGGAGAAAATTGGAAAAAAAATAAACCACACTCAAATAACAGTTAAAACAAATGAGTAAAAGGAAAACAGGAAACACTATAAGATAAGAAGAATGGCAAATAATTCATACTCTTCAATAATAACTCTTAATATCAGTGGCCATCCAAAAGACATGAGCTTTCAGACTGGATTAAAAGGCAGGATCCTGCCATTTGTTGCCTCCAGGAAACTCATCACTCAATAAAATATAGACACTACCTTAGTATGAAAGGATGGAAAATGGTTCTTCAAGCAAATGGGCCTGGGAAACAAGCAAGAGTTGCTATCCTAATATCTGACAGGATTGTCATTAAACCAACATTAGATAAATAAGGTTATTTTATACTGATTAAAGGAACAGTCCAACAAGAGGACATTATAATCCTAAACATATATGCACCTAACATGGGGGCTCCCAGTTTCATCAAACAAGCACTATTAGACTTAAAGTCACAAACAACATCAAACACAGTTGCGGTGTGAGACTTCAATACTCCACTCTCATCAATTGACAGGACATCCCAGCAAAAACTAAACAGAGAGACATCTGAATGAAATGATGTCATGGAACAAATGGACTTAACAGATATCTACAGAACATTCCATCTAAATGCCACAGAATATATATTCATGGAACATTCTCTAAAATAGAACATCTATTAGGACACAAAACAAATTGCAACAAAAACAGGAAAATTGAAATAATCCCTTTTACTCTATCTGACCACAATGGGATAAAACTGCAAATCAGCAACAAAAAGAGGATGGGTTCAAGGATGTGGCACAACTGTGGAGGGAATATGAAGATAACAGGAGAATGTTACAATAACCTACACCTGTGAGAATTGTCCTTAAAATAGTTTGTGGAAAAAAAAAAAAAACAAACTTACTAGAAAAAATAAATTAATGTTATT
Source organism: Jaculus jaculus (assembly GCF_020740685.1). NCBI lineage: Eukaryota > Metazoa > Chordata > Mammalia > Rodentia > Dipodidae > Jaculus > Jaculus jaculus. The sequence continues at coordinate 55,332,213 of NC_059104.1, forward strand.
TTTCTCCCTGGTAAGTTTGTTTTATAACACACAGAATACATTTTGAAACATTCAGTCTTCTCCAATTAAAAAGTTTTATTACAGCTCATTGTCTGGCCATGTGCAGTTTAGAAATCATATATTTATTAGTTTACTAATTAACAAAATTGGTTTTTGAACATTAAAAACTGTAAGAAAAAGAAAACAAATACACACACATAACAGAAGAAAATGACAGAGAAAACAAATCACATACAAAAACCATACTGAATTTCTAGTTTGTTGTTATTTCTTCAGATGGATAAAAAATATTCTAAAATATTTGGCAATTATAAAAATAACATGGACAGTAAAATAACAAGTAAATGTTTCCATTACTGTGACCCCCTTCAAATACAATGAGTAATCATGATACACTGTGTTGAATATTTGAAATTATAATCCAAACTATTGACCTGTTTATAAAATGGAGCATTTTATACATAAGAGTAGAAAAATCCTATGAATAGAAGACATTGTGTCCATAAGCACAGTGTCAACTTGAGTAGCATAAAATGTAGTTAAAATGCAACTTCAAACACAGAAAAATCAACTCCTAACAAATCAGAGATCCAGAGACCCAGAGGCCCCCAACACTTCATTACTGAAGCAGACCAAAAATTAAACCAATATGGCTCAGGGAAATTTTGCAGAAGAGCGGAAGGAAAGAATGTCAGAGCCACATGTTGGGTCATGATATGCAGACATTTATCCTACCCATAACTGTGGGCTAACTCCAGTATGCATGACCCATATACCTCAACAAGGAGAGGATAATGGGAGGGGGTAGGTAATGGATGAGCCTAATAGTGGCACCAAATTGACTGTACAAAACTAATAATAAATAAATTAATTAATAAATTAAAAAAATAAAATAAAATAAATAGTTGGAGAACATTTTGTATTTAACCCTCTAATGTTGCAAAAGAGTGGCTCTTCATATTAAGTCTCTTGTATAGTAGAAGGTATACTCTATTTCTTCCTATCTTACTCTATTGCTCCTGAAAATACCTTGCTGAGACTCTAAAATTTGAGAATGATTGAAAGTCTCATCAGTATTTTAAAGTATTTTGATTATATTACTCGTGTTCATTTACAAGATAGGATTCCTGGTTAGTTTATATTTTCCTTTGATGAGAAGCTTTCTATATTTATGTATGTATATATGTATGCCTATGTATGTATAAATAATTTGTCAGTCTTTTCACATATGCATGCAATGTGAAGTATCCTGATTTTATACTGGGTATGACCCTCATGTTTTGATAAGGCACAGATAAATCTTAAGTCTCCATATGCTCATAGGAGGAATGCTTCTATTTTTATTATTTTTTATATGTGTTAATTTTAAGTAGACATCTTGAATAGATTTTAATCAAGAGACTAGGGAGCCATGATTGACAGTTGAGGGGCAAAGGTCATATTCATTGTAAATTTACCTTCTTTCATCTTGAAATCTGTACATGTCTTTAGGACTCTCATCCTTTTGCTGCTTTCTCAAGAAAGACAAAAATGAAATGAAGATTAGAATGTGCACAATCTGCTCATTAATAGTTAGTTGCTGTGGAAATTTATTTTGAATAAGCCTCAAAATGCACAGCAAGTAGCTCTTTTTTTAAATTTTTTAGTAGTAGCTATTGAAGTCTAGTTTTAGATTTCTATACTTTCAAATACTCACTGTTGTCCAACTCTTCTTCCCCCCCCCCACTTTTTAATTAGTTTTCTATTCTGCAAGTACAGGCGGTTTGGTTCCATTATTAGGCTCATCCGTGGCCTACCACCTCCCCATTGGCCCCTCCTTGTTGAGGCATGTGGGTCGTGAATTGTGGAGTTAGCCCGCAGTTATTACTACATTAAATGTCTTTGCATATCAAGACCCAACATGTGGCTCTGACATCTTTCCACCCCCTCTTCCACAAAATTTCCCTGAGCCATGTTGGGTTCATTTTTGGTCTGCTTCAGTGATGAGTTGTTGGGGGCCTCTGAGGCTCTGGCTCTCTGATTTGGTAGGAGTTGATTTTTCTCTGTGTTGGTCTCCTTCTCCCTTGTGCTGGTATCTAGTTCATCAGGAAAACAGCACCCTTGCTTCTTTCGCCAGTTTCTTAGTTTCAGTCAGGGCCGTTTTGAGGTATGATGGGGTGGCTGTCTCCTTAGGATTTCCATGTATCTGAAAAAGAGAAGCAGATTCTCCAGTGGAGAGTAAGTTAGCACCAGGACAAATGAGATAACCTTTACTTTTTTTTTTTTTTTTTATAGAGAGTTTAATCGGTGTAGGCCATCTTGTAGCCCATGATTGATGGTAGCTTGATATTGGAGAGTGGGCTTATGTTTGGATATGGTTCTGACTTGTTTCCCAGCTCCAGCTATGGGTCCCCTACCACTAAGGGGATCAGTTAGCCAAATCAAGAGCAGTTGGTTCCCCACCATGGCTGTGTGCCACTATTGCACTTGTGTGGGCATCACAACAGGGTATTTGCTGCTAAGTCCGTTAGACCATGAGTTGCTTGGACAGATATTGGTCATTTCCCCCAGTCGCCCATGTAGCACCTTCTGGCACTAGACACACTAACTGTCTGAGGACTGACTCTCTCCTGGCTTCCAGCCACGCCATTCCATTTTACATGTCAATTGCATATGGTGTCTTCTGCAATAGGGTCCTACTACTGACCTTTGGTGGGTCATCAAGTACTGTCACAGAAATCTGTCATTCTTTTTTTTTTTTTTTTAATTTAATTTATTAGTTTTCTTTTCAGTAAATACAGACAGTTTGGTACCATTATTTAGGCTCATCTGTGATCTACCCCCTCCCATTAGACCCTCCTTGTTATTGAAAATGGGTCGTGCATTGTGGAATTAGCCCCCAGTTATTAGTATGATAAATGTCTCTGAAAATCATGACCCAACATGTAACTCTGACATTCTTTCCGTCCCCTCTTCCGCAAGATTTCCCTGAGCCATGTTGGGTTCATTTTTGGTCTGCTTCAGTGCTGAGGTGTTGGGGGCCTCTGAGGCTCTGGATCTCTGATTTGGTAGCAGTTGATTTTTCTCTGCATTGATCTTCTTCCCCTTTGTGCTGGTATCCAGTTCACAGGACAACATCACCCTTGCTTATTTTGCCAGTTGTCCTTAGTTTCAGTTGGGCCCCTTCTGAGGTATGTTGGGGCAGCTCTCTTCTTAGGATCTGCATCTATCTGGAAAAGAGAAGCAGATTCTCCAACGGAGAGTAAGTTAGCACCCAGAAAATTGAGATAACACTTACTTTTTTGATAGACAGTTTGATAGGTGTAGGCCCTCTTATACCCCGTGATTGATGGTAGCTTGATATTGTAGAGTGGGCTTGTGTTTGGGTATGGTTCTGACTTGTTTCCCAGCTCCAGCTAAGGGTCTAGTACCACTGAGTGGATCAGTTAGCCAAATCAAGAGCAATTGATTCCTCACCATGGCTGTGTACCACTATTGCACTTGTGTGGGTATCACATCCGGTTAATTGTTGCTACTTAGGTTAAACAATGTGTTGCTTGGACAGATCTTGGTCACTTCCCCCAGTCGCCTATGTAGCACCTTCTGGCACTAGACACGCTGACTGTCTGGGGACTGACTCTCTCCTGGCTTCCAGCCATGTCATTCCATTTTACTTGTCAGCTGCGTATGGAGTCTTCAGCAATAGGGTCTTACCACTGGGCTTTGGTGGGTCATCAATTACTCTGACAGAAGTCTGTCATTGTTTTGGGAAACCTTGTAGGTTTCTCTGATCAAAAGCTCATTGTGGATTGTAGGCCCAAGCTGGAAGTGGGGGTTACAGGTCAGTGTCCACTAAGAAATTGAGGAAAAAGATAACTAATATACAAGAATTTGAGAGGAGAGAGATAGAGGGGAGAGGGGGAGAGGGAGGGAAGGAAGATGTAGGAGATTTAGGTCAGTCTTGATCCTACCCTCTCCAGCGTCTTGTGGTTCAGGTGTTTCCTGTAAGGGACTAGTGAAGGTTCAGTCATTTGGTCTGTCTTTTAGGAAGTAGAATTTTATTGCCGTTTGGGTCCAGATTACTGCCAGCAAGTACCTCATGGACTAGACAATAAGATGGATGGGAGGGCGGGTAGGGAATCAAAGGGTGGAAAACAGTAATCCGGAAATCTGTCATTCTTTTAGTAAACCTTGTAGGTTTCTCTGATCAAAAGCTCATTGTGGATGATAGCCCCATGCTGGTACTGGGAGTTACAGGTCAGTGCCCCCTAAGAAAATGAGGAAAAAGATAACTAATATACAAGAGTTAGAGAGGGAAGAAAGAGAGAGGGGGAGGGGGAAAGGGAGGGAAGGAAGTTGTAGAAGATTTAGGTTAGACTTGATCCTACCCTCTCCAGTTTCTTGTGGTTCAAGTGTTTCCTGTAAGGGCCTGGTGAAGTTTCAGCCATTTGGTCTGCCTTTTAGGAAGAAGAAGTTTATAGTACCATTGCCGTTTGGGTCTAGATTAGTGTTTCCCACCCCTTCGATGTTCTCCCCTCCCTCCCCCTCCATCCTTGTGCCTTGTCCATGAGATGCTTGATGGGTATGTAAGGTACCTTGGGTAGATTCAGGTTAGGTGTTGTAGATGAGTGAGACTATGTGGTGATTTTCTTTCTGTGATTGGGTAAGTTCACTGAGAATGATCTGTTCCAGGTTCAAATATTTTTCCTCAAATTTCTTTGTGTCATTTTTTCTTACTGCTGTATAGAATTCCATTGTGTAGATATACCACATCTTAGTTATCCCTTTTTCTAGTGATGAACATCTGGATTGATTCCAGCTCTTAGCTATTACGAATTGAGCTGCTAGCTACAAACATGGTTGAGCAAATCTCTCTGGCCTGTGGTTTGAAGGTTTTAGGGTAGATGCCCAGTAAGGGAATAACTGAGTATATTGGTATTTCTATAGTCAGCTTTTTCAGGAGTCTCCATATTGCTTTCCAAAGTGGTTGTACCTTCCTACATCCCCACCAACAGTGAATGAGTGTTCCTACTTCTCCACATCCTCACCAGCATTTATTTTCATTGGATTTTTTGATGTTTGCTATCCTTATTGGGGTTAGGTGGAATCTCATAGTTGTTTTAATTTGCATTTCTCTGATGATTAAGGATGGTGAACATTTTCTTAAGTGTGTGTTTGCCATTTGTGTTTCTTCCTCTGTTAACTGCCTGTTCAGCTCTTTGCCCCATTTTGTGAGTGAGGTCCAACTTCTTAAAGCAAGATTGTTCATTGATTTTTATATGCATACTAATGTAGAAATACAGAAAAAAAATGTTTCTAAAAACAATATGGAAATAATGCAGAGTAATGTTGATACCTGTTTTTGGCATGTTATTTCATCTCAACATAGTTTTATCCACTTGTTATATTTTAGTTATTAAATAACAGATGCATAGGTGAGAAGCTGAAATTGTAGTGTTAGAAAAATCTTAGAAATATTACTTTAGCTGTCATAAATTAAATTCTCGTGAAATAGCTATTTTATAAATGCATTATTGGGTGGGAGATATGGCTTAGCAGTTAAGGCACTTGCTTGCAAAGCCTAAGGACCCAGGTTCAATTCCACAGTACCTACGCAAGCCATATGCATGAGGAGGCTCATGCATCTAGAGATTTTTTTGCAGTGGCTAGTGGCTCTAGTACACCCATAACATCTCCACCCCGTCCCTGCCATATTCTCTATCTTTCTCTGTCTCTCTTTCTCTTTCTCACTCTTCCTCCTAAATAAATAAATGAATAAGTATATAAAAAAGAAAATATTTTTAAAATGCTCATCTCATAATTAAGTATACGTGATCTTTGGCAGTTTCTCTGATGTTAGTAGTCAATACAAGAATTGAGAATAAACATGCTTATCAAATATAACTGTCTCAATTTTATATCTTGATACCCTGGAGTATATGGATGAAGTTGTTTTCCAACTAAATCTATAATTTATATTACATTTTTGGCTTCAAACACATCTTAAACTTTATTTCTTATTTATTTATTTATTTATTATTTGATTTTTTTTGCCATTATCATTCACTGCAATAGTAGATTCTTCCATAGGGCCTACATGCTCTTCAGCCATCCATTTTGACCTGGTTTTCAGTACCTGATATTTATTCCCCACTGTGAAGCACATATCAAATTCAGTTATAAACCTGTTGATTACACCAATCTCCCCATGCCTCTAACACAACGAGAGAATGAGTGTCAGCTGCAGAATAAAGAAGTCAAAACATTCTTATTTGATGATGATATGATTCTACATAAGAGTTATATCCAGCAGATAACTCCTAGAGGTGTTAAAGATTTTTAGAACAGTGGCAAGACACAAAATTCACACAAAATTTAAAATGGTAAAAGAAACTGAAAAAGGTTCTTAACAGGCAAAAATGAAAACATATAAGCAACAAACCAAGGATGCCATTAGAACATGTAAAGAGTTCCATGCTCATGAATTTGAAGAATTGATATTAGGAATATGGCAATTCTATTCAACAATATGAATTAATTGCAATCCCAATTGAAATTCTAGTACCATTAGTTAAAAAAACTGAAAAAAAATTCTGAAAATTCATATGGAAGAATAAAAGATTCTTCATATCCAAAACTATCCTCAGCAAAAAGAATACTGATGGAGGTAACACCATATCTGATTTCAACCTATATTACTAAGCCACAGGAATAAAATCAGCATAATATTGGCAATAGAACAGACACAAGGAATGTGGAAAAGAAAATAAGATCCAAGTATAAATCCTTCAATCTGTAGCCACCAGATTTTTGAAAAAATATTGCCAAGCATATATTGAAGATAAGACAGCATTTATAACAAATGGTTGGGAAACGGACTATCTCCATGAAGAGAATGAAATCAGATTTTTTTGTTTCATCTTGTACAAAAACCAACCTCAGATAGATGAAGGACTTTAACATAAGTCCTGAAACTCTGAAGTGGCTAGAGGAAAACTAGCAGTATACTTTAAGTTACAGTAATAAGGAAGGACTCTCTAAATAGGATCTCATTTGCCAAGGAAATAAGACAAACTGTCATCACATACAACTAAAAAAGCTTCCGTACAGAAAAGGAAACCATGAAGCAAGTAAAGAAGCAGCCTACAGAATGGGAGAAAGTCTTTGTCAGTTATACATCTGACAGAGGGTCAATATCTAGAAAATATGCAAAGAATTCAGAAACTCAACATCAAGAAAACAAACCAATCAAAAATTGAGCTATGAAGCAGAATAGAGCTCTCAAAAGAAAGAAAAATACAGGTTGAAGAAATGGCTTAGTGGTTAAGGCACTTGCCTGCAAACTCAAAGGACCTCGGTTCAATTCCCCAGGACCCACGTAAGCCAGATGTGTAAGCTAATGTACACATCTGGAGTTCGTTTGCAGTGGCTGGAGGCCCTGGTGTGCTTTCTCTCTCCCTCCCTCTCTTTCTCTCTCTCTCCTCTGCCTCATTCTCTCTCGAATAAATAAAAACTTTTTTAAAAATATTTTTTTAAAAAAGAAAAATACAAATGGCCAACACACACATATTTTCTGAACTGTTTGTCATCCGTAACCATCAGGGTAAGGAATCTCATTCCTGTCAGAATGGCAGTCATCAAGAACATAAACACCAGGCCTGGGGGCGCACACCTTTAATCCAGGCACTTGGGAGGCAGAGATGGAGGATCACCATCAGTTCGAGGCCAGGCTGAGACTACATAGTGAAATTTAGGATAGTCTGGATAGAGTGAGATCCTATCTTGAAAAAAAAAAGGGGAGGGGAAGAGAAAATAAACAAATGCTGGAGAGAAAGTGGGGAAAGGGTATCCTAATTCACTGTTGTTGCAACTGGTACAGCCACTATAAAACGCCGAGTGGAATTTTGCCAAAAAGTCAGAAATAAGACTACTGTATGACTGAACGATGACATTTTTATGAGATATGAAACAGCATTTGAAAACATACTCTTCACTAGGCTTAATAAAAGACATAAACAGGAAAAAAAAATAGAGAATGAGCAGAGGTACCCTTCAGAGATGGGTATTGGTGTTCCTCTTAGCCTTGGGATATAAGACAATAATATCAGTGCCAGACGTGAGATATTTCCCTTGACTTTTCTTTTGGTTAGGGAACCTCTGACATTCCCTAAAATAATGCAAGCTACTGCCATGACTTCTACCCCTCATCAGGACTGAAAGTTAAGAACCACTTGCAGAAGATATTATACATGATGCATTCAGGACTTGAAGAAATCAATCTGGATCTGAGGCAGAAAATGCCTTCTTGCTAGCTAACTTTCATACTGCTGCAAGGGGCTATGCCTGTTGCTGCCAAAGACAAACCATTGGCATTTCCTTTCAGTTTATTAAATTTATGATTATTTAAGTATTATTCAAAGGTGAAACAGTTATCATTCTCTAAGAAATTTTATGTAATTATATTATCTTCTTTCATTATTTGTTAATTTTATGTTAGTTAATTTTAATTTTATCACTATCTGATCACTGAACTTTTTTTATCCAAAGGTAGAATATTCCTAAAATAATCTTGAAGTTAACTTTTATTTCAAACAAACTGTTGAGTTTCAGGCTTGATGTGACCTTCAATCCCAGGAATCTTCTGGGCCTTTGACCCTCTGTTTCTGGTAAACCTAGTCCTGTCCCCGTGAATTTCATTTTCTTGCTTTACAAACAAGGTATTTTCAGTACCATTATGAAAATGTTAAGAATATGTATTATATGCATGTCTATAAATGCATTTATTTTATATTTACAAAGGTCTGCTTATAAGTCTAGTATTTAACATTTCTATGGAGTATAATTACCACTGAATTAATTCCTGGTTATTTATAATATTGATTCCTGATATTTTATTTATTTGCTTTTCTGGGAATTGAGTCTAAGACTTAGGAAGAGACTTTCTCTTAAGCTAGATCTCAACACACACACACACACACACACATTCCCAGACTGGTTTTAAATTCACTCTGTAGTCCCAGAAACCTCAAATTCATGATATTATAAGCTCAACTACAGAATGGAAAGGATTTACAGATCTGGACCACCAGGCTTGGCTAAATTCCAATGTTATATAATTTGTTTAAAAAACTCTAAATTTCATATAATCTCTCTCTTTCTCCATGTATATATTATTTTTTCTTATACAACACCTTAATTCTATCCCTCTGTTCTATGCTTCCTTCCTTCTTTATTTAAGAGCATTTCTTCCAACATTTGTTCAATTTCAATTATTTCCTCTAAAATGTCTCCACTGTGATAAAAGATGTTTCATGTTGGGTGACTGAGTCACTATCACCAACAACCTCAGATTTGGACCAAGTATTTTTCATATATGATAAATGATACAATGTTTTTCAAAAAGAAATTATCTGAATTTTTGTTAGCTAGAGCTAATTATATTTCCTTCATAGTGAACAATGAGATGGCTGTGGGCAATGCCTCTCACTTCAGCATGGACATTTTCTTACCTTAACATCTATTTTATACATCTTTTGTTATCATCAATGCTTGACCTTGCTTTATTTTCTATGAATTGACTTTCAGACGAGAGAATCTCCAGTCTATTCCTAGAGGAGTCTGTTTCATTATTATCCTGGGGATACTACCATAAACCACTCAATCTCAACTAAAATATAAATACACATAACCTTTTCCAATTCAGAATAAGTCTGAAGTCAATGCACAACAAGGTTCTGTTTCCTTCAGAAGATTTAAAAGGGAATCTACTACTCTCCTCTTTGCTTGTGCTCAGTGGCATTTTTCCTTGAATGATGCCAGCATGACTGAAATCTCTCCACTCATCATGATCACTTCTCTCTCATCTGAGTCTTCTTTATTAATTTAACACTAGTTTCTTTTTAAATATTTTTTTGGTTTATTTTTATTCATTTATTTGAGAGTGACAGACAGAGAAAGAGGCAGAGAGAGAGAATGGGCACTCCAGGGCTTCCAGCCACTGCAAACGAACTCCAGATGCGTGCTCCCCCTTGTGCATCTGACTGTCGTGGGTCCTGGGGAACTGAGCCTCGAACCAGGTCCTTAGGCTTCACAGGCAAGCGCTTAACTGCTAAGCCATCTCTCCAGCCCAACACTACTTTCTTTTAAAAGATACTTGTCAATTGATTTAAAGTTTACTCTCATAATATTCAATGAACTCCTCTTTTTAAGATCCTAAGATTATACTGAAAAGGCCCTGTTCCTGATAAAGAAGTTGGAACAGGTTCTGATTAATGTGATATAGGCTTATTCATAGATATAGGTGGTTCTGTGATGGTACACGAATGTATGGATGTAGGTACTGACTTACTTACTAAGGTTTTATATAATCTTTTCATTTTAGTGCATCATCAACTACATTCATTTCTTACTCCTGAGCATATTCTGGAGTCTAGACCATCAACTGTTTAATATTTTCTTTTTAATATATATATTTGACAACTTCTATACTTACAAACAATAAACCATATTATTTCCCTCCCTTCCCCTCCCCAACTTTCCCCTTCAGAACTCTGCTCTCCATCATATCCTCTCCCTCTCTTCATTAGTCTCTCTTTTAATTTGATGTCATCATTTTTTACTCCTATTTTGAGCGACTTGTGTGGGTGTTGCTCAGCACTGCAAGGTCTTGGATATCTATGTCAAATTCTGTCCAGACAGTTGTATGTAAGGAGTAGTACACTTCCTTTGGCTCTTACATTCTTTCTGCCACCTCTTCTGCAATGGCCCCTGAGCCTTGGTGGCTGTGAGATGTTTCAGTGCTGGACACACCTCCATCCCTTCTTCTCTGCACTATGTTACCTTTTGGGTCATCCCAGTGGTCATCAACATCTGAAAAGAGAAGCTTCTCTAACCAGAAATGAGAGTAGCATTAATATATGAATATGAACATTAAGTGTAGTGCTTTCAGGGCAATTTGGTTAAAGTAATATATGCACTTATCCAGAAAAAGTAGGCTTTATAACCCCAAGGCTCATGACCACCTCTGCCATAGGCTTTTGACTAGATTTTAAGTACCAGGCACAGGCACGTATTACCTCCCATAGAGTGGGCCTTCAGAGAGCAGTTGGTTTACCCCAGAGCAGACATGCTCTTGTTCAATCATTTGGCCTGTCTGGCCAAACTTGAAGTTTCCAGTGTCCACTGTTTTCACCACTGATGACTTCTGTCTCCCATAGGACTGCATACAGTGCAGCTTTTCCCAGCTTTCAGTTGGCCAGGCTACAGAGAGAAGGTTTTCTGCTCAGCACCAGCTTGATTTCTCAGTGACTTTCTCTCTCAGGCATGGGAAGTCTTTGGCAATTGGGTCTTATCATTACCTTTCTCATGGGAAACCAAGGGCCTTGGCAATAGCCTATAATGTTTTGGAGGCAACAGGGACCTCGCTGGACTACAATTCTCTCAAAGGTATCCCATCCCTGTCACTGAAAATTTTCTACTAACAATCTATGGATTTTGGATGTACCATTATTTAAGAAAGTAGATTTTCATATGTCTTATTTAGGATATCTTGAATTTTGATTAACTCTCTCCCCCAACTTTCTTTATACAATCTCTTCCCCTGACCTTATTTAGGGCTTTCCCCTCCCTGTAATCTGTTCTTCAACTTACATTTATACAATACCATCCCCTTAAGACCTTCCCTCTCCTGCCTCCCTTATAGCCTTTCTCTAGCTTATGGGTCTCTGCTACTGATTTTGGTTCCAGATCACACACAAGTCTATACATTTGTAGCTAGGATCCACATATAAAAACATGTGACATTTGGCTTTCTGGGCCTGGGTTACCTCACTTAGTATAATCCTTTTCAGATCCATCCATTTCCCTGAAAATTTCATAATTTCATTTTTCTTTACCTCTGAATAGATATCCATTGTGTAGATGTACCACATCTTTATTATCCATTTTTCTGTGGATTGACATCTAGGCTGGTTCTATTTCCTAGCAGTTGTGGAATACAGCAGCAATAAACATTGTTGTGCAAGTATATCTAAGATAGTGAGAAGAGTCATTAGGATATATGCCTAGGAGTTCTATAGCTGGATCATATGTCAAATCTATTTTTAGCTGTCTCATGAATCTCCATACTTATTTCCACAATGGTTGTAACAGATTACATTCCTGACAACAGAGCAGAAGTTTTCCCCTTTGACCACAACTTTGCCAACATTTATCGTCATTTGTTTAATTGATGGTAGACATTCTGATGGGAGAGAGATGGAATTTTATGGTAGTTTTAATTTGCATTTCCCTGATGGCTAAGGCTGTAGAACACATTTTTAGATATTTTTATGCCATTTGTATTTCTTGTGATGAGAACTGTCTATGTAGTTCCATAGCCCATTTTTTAATTGGGTTGTTTGATTTCTTATTGTTCTGTTTTTTTGTGCTCTTTGTATATTCTGGATATTAATCCTCTGTCAGATGAGTAGCTGGCAAAGATTTTCTCCCATTCTGTAGGTTGTCTCTTTGCTCTATTAATAGTGGGCTTTGCTGTATAAAAGCTTTGTAATTTCATAATATCCCAGTAGTTTATTAGTGGTTTTATTTTCTGAGCAATTGGGGTTATATTCAGAAAGCCCTTACCTATGCCAATATGTTGACGAGTTTTTGCTACCTTTTCCTCTAGCAATTTTAGTTTCAGGTCGGATATTAAGATCCCTGATCCACTTGGATTTGATTCTTGTTCATGGAGAAAGACAAGTATATATTATCATCTTTCTACATATAGATATCCAGTTTTCCCAGCACCACCTCTTGAAGAGGCTATCTTTTCTTCAATGAATATTTTTGGCATTTTTGTCAAAAATCAGATGGCTATAGCTGCCGGGATTAACATCTGGGTCCTCTATTCTGTGCCATTGATCTACATGTCTGTCTTTGTGCCAATATCATGATGTTTTTGTTACTATGGCTTTGTAATATAGCTTAAAATCGGGTGTGGTGATATCACCAGCCTTATTTTTGTTGCTCAAAATTGTTTTGGCTATCAAGATTTTTTGTGGTTCCAAATGAATTTTAGGATTCTTTGTTCTATTCTTGTGAAGAATGCCATTGGAATTTTAATGGGGATTGAATTAAAGGTGTAGATTGCTTTTGGAAAGATTGGCATTTTCATAATATTGATTCTTCTAATCCAAGAACATGGGCTGTCTTTCCATTTCCTTTTGTCTTCCACAGTTTCTCACTTGAGTGTTTTAAAGTTCTCATTGTAGAGATTATTCACTTCCTTAGTTCAGTTTATTCCAAGGTACTATATTTATTTTTGAGGCAATTGTGAATGGGAGAGTTTCCCTGATTTCATTCTCTGCATGTTTTAGGAAAGTTACTAATTTCTGTGTATTTATTTTGTATCCTGCTACATTGGTAAAAGTGTTCATCAGTGACCCATTGATCATTCAATAATATACTGTTTAGTCTTCACGAATTTCTATATGTTCTATAGCTTTTCTTGTCAACCTTGACTTCCACCTAGTGTATTTTCTTCTTCTTTGCCTGTTACAGCTGATATTCCCTTCCTTTTTTAACCAGCTTCTACTGCTACAAGGTCATTAAGGTGATAAGCATGGATGAAGGGAAAAATACAGATTTTAGTATTTCTTTTTTAGAATTTCTTTTGTTGCTTATTTCCACTTAACCCATACAAATAATGATTTTTAAATGATATTTTAGAGTCACATAGTTCTAAGGTATTTTGACTTGTAGAAAAACTGGCATGCAATATTATGTTTTAATTAAAAATTGCTATGGAAGTTGGGTGTGGTGACACATGCCTTTAATCCCAGCACTGAGGAGGCAGAGGTAAAGTATTACTATGAATTTGAGGCAACCCCTGGGTTACAGAGTGAGTTTCTGTGCTGCCTACACTAAAGAGGGATCCAGCATCAAAAAGGAAAAAAAAAATGCTATAGAAACTTCATTTCATGTTTATTCCTTCCCACATAGCTTTGATATTTGTTGTCTCACTAAATTTGAATTTCAAATGTATAGAATAGGTCTATGGAATGAACATGACCATTAGTATAAAAGCATTCCTGAAGATAATTTTAGATAATGAAATTATAGTTTCTTTATTGGTTAAATAAGATATATTTGATGAAAACGTTCTAAAATTTCATAACTCATATGAGAATATGAATTATGACTGAAAACCTTAATTAAATATGGACTCTTTATAAAAATAAGACCAGAAGGATATTGGGCTTCTTTTCAATAATAAAATTCACATAGCTCTTACTCAAATTTTTCATTTCTTTATTTTCTCTATTCTGAAGTTTGTCCCAATTTCCAAGGTTATGTTAGGCTCTCAGAATCTTTCTTAAGACTATGAATTTGAATAACTTTCATTATGTTGCAAGTTCTTGCTCTTCATATTTCAAATCTATTTTGAGGGCAATCAGCACATGCTTTTCAGTTAACTGAGGTGAGTGAGTAAAAGTGAATCAACATTTGTTGAACATTGATTGGATTATCATATGAATTTTTGATCTACAATGTCAAGTCTAAAGAGTAGGTACTTTTGCTTCTATCTTCTCTTTAATGTTTCTTTGTTTCAGGTTATACAATTTCAGAGACTAGAAACACATTTGGTATTCATTATAGTTCTGTTCATTATCTTGAGAGTCCACAGCAAAAGACAGTCAAGTGATGTTCCATTACTCTTAGTGCAACCCAGAAATTTCTCAACTGGTTGAGATGTGATAAGCCTTGGTAATGAAGGCCATAATCACCTACACTTGTTGTTTATATTTCAGTTATAAGAAATTACTATTCATAGTCAATGAAACCAAAAGTGAACTAAAGCTTATAAGCTGCGAATAACTTTTCATATTGCTATATGTATAACTGACACATACCTAAGTCAAGCCATACATAAAAATAGAATTCAGTCATGTAAGCCTTAACTTTATCTATTGGAAACTAGTATGTACAAAAATTAAAAAACAAAACAAAACAAAACAAAAAAGATAACAAGTGAAGAAGAACAGTTAATCAAATCTATCACAACATAATCTGAACTTGAAAGTATTTATTCTTCTCCTCTTCCTCATTCTTGTTCTTTTTCTTTCTCCTCCTCTTCCACTTCTTCCTCCTTCCTTTTTCTCCTCCTCGCTCCTCCCTTCTCTGTCACCATATTTACTTTGTGTAATCTAATATTTTCTTAGCATGCAGTGTACTTTGCATCCTCAGAAAAATGCCTCCTTCAGCAAAACTTTACCTCCCAAGATTCCACTAGCTGGTATTAACTAAGAGGTGTAATCACCAGTACATGAGATTATCAGGGGCACTACACATTCAAACTTCACTTGATCCCTGCTCATGACTCTCTCATGATACAAAATACGTTTAGTCCAACTTGAAAACTACCCATAGTCATTAATAAGCCCAGTAGTTGATAAAGTCCAAAAATCTTATCTGATACTCAATACAATCGCTTAACTGTAAGCTCAGTAAAATCAAAACACAAGTTATATACTTCAAACACACAATGGGACACAAAAGGCACTCCAAAAGGAATAATGGGGATAAGATAAAGAAATATTATGGCTAATAAAAGTTAGAAATACAGCAGTACAAACATCATATTCTGCAGCTCATATTAGTAACCTGGTGCTTGTACTGAAATCCTCTGTGCTCCAAAGGCTTTGGCAATTCTGTCTACCAGGTGTGTAACTGTTTCTGGTGTCTTTCCTTGCTCTCCTGGCCAGATGTCCTAGAGTCCTGGCATCAAGAAAATCCTTTGGTCTCCACTGAAATCTATGGTTCACTTTTGCAGCTCCATGCAAAGTCCCTCAATGTACTTCATGCAGGGATTCCAATCCTGGTTCACATTGCCTAGTGGTGGTCTCCAAAACCATATGTATTTCAGGACCTTCTGTTTTGTACATTTGCCATGCTCACAAAACCAGCACCAGGTATGCAACACTGCGGCATTTGTTAATCCATGTGTCTTACTTTCAAAGTAGGAAACTCCTTTAATGTTTTTCTTTTGGTCCTACTCCTTCTGAAAGTGTGAGCACTTCCCTTGTCCATACTCAGAGAAACCAGTATATCCTAAACAAGTGCAACTGAAGCAAACTATAGACAGCACAACTTCCTGCTGTGCCACACATTATATCCTTTATGTTCTACTCTGTAGTCGCTTCCAAAAAACACAACAGCTTATTACTTGTAAATTCAACCTTAACCAAGTTCTAAGATTATGGCCAGAGTGGCAAGCCTTTCCTCCAGAACACATGGATTTACACTTCCTGGTTGTGACACAGTCCTCTTTAGCATCTGGAATATCATAAGCTGGGAAACCAGAGCACACCATTCTGTCTGAATTTTGAACATTCAAACTCTCTTCACAATGGGTCCTTCAGCTCTGCTTATAGCATTGTAAAGCTTCTCTAGTCCCAAGCTTCAAATCCTTCCATAATCCTTTGGCAAATCAAGTCCAATGACTAAACTTCTCATTGTAAGACATATCAGAGCCATGGCTCCACTTCTCAGTAACAACTTTCTCTAAGTTACCTTATTATTACTGGTACAAAACATCTGGCCTGAAGCACTTTATAGAAGAACAGGGTTTATATTAGGTTTAGGATTTTATTTTTATTTTTATTTTTGGTTATTTGACAGAGAAAGAAGGAGAGAGGGAGAGAGAGAGAGAAAGAGAGAGATTCCAGCCACTGCAAATGAATGCAAGAAGCATTGCAACCCCTTGTGCATCTGGCTAGCATGGGTCCTGGGAATCAAACCTGGGTTCTTTGGCTTTGCTGGCAAATGTCTTAACTGCTAAGTCATCCTTGCAACCCAGGTTTACAGTCTTATTGAAAACTTAGCAGAAGTAAACAGCTCAGCATCACATCTTGTAACATAAGTATAGAAAAAGCATCAAGAGCCTTCCCTGTAGACAGCCAATGTGGCTGGAATAAAAACTTCAAAGTCTGTCCCCAGTGACACACCTCCTTCAGCAAGGTTTCACCTACCAAGACTTTTATTATATCATTGTTATTTATTGACAACTTCTATGATTGTAAAAAATATCCCATGGTAATTCCCTCCCTCCCTCCCCACTTTCCCCTTTGAAACTCCACTCTCCATCATATACTTCATCCTCTCAATCAGTCTCTCTTTTATTTTCATGTCATGATCTTTTCCTCCTATCATGATGGCCCTGTGTAGGTAGTGTCAGACACTGTGAAATGAATATCCCGGTCATTTTTGTATCAGGAAGAGCATGTTCTAAGTAGTCCTACCCTTCCATTATAATCTAGCCTTAATGTCATTTTTAGTTAGTAAGTAAATTATTTATTAATGTTTTCTTATCTCAGAATTTACCTATCAGATGAGAATAATACTAATACCTATTGTTTAGGAGCTTGTGAAGTGGAAAATATACAAAAAATTCATGAAAGATAGAAGACATCATTGATTTATTAATAAATGTTATTTAACCTTATGTTAGACTGCACCTGAATTATTTCTGTTGATTTAAAAAATATTGTCATATAAACTGTGGTAATAGATATAAAAAGCTGTGCTTAATCTTATCAATATCATAAAATAAAAATAATCTTAAACGACTCCCTGTGTGTGTGTTTGGGTAGGCAGGGGTCCATTTGCCATGGATTGTGTGTGGTTTTCAAACTACAACCTCAGGGAACTGATTCTTGCCTTCCACCTTATTTGAGATAAATTCTTTCTTGTCCCTTGCTGCCTATAACAGAATACCTAGCCTGCAAGCTTCTGGGGTTCTTCTGTATCTGCCTTTCATTGACACACAGGGAATGCCATCCCTTTAGTTACTGCTTCTGACTTTCCATGGGTTCTGGGCATCCATACACTAATATATATATATATTGGTTTTTCGAGGTAGGGTCTCACTCTGGTCCAGGCTGACCTGGAATTAACTCTGTAGTCTCAGGGTGGGCTTGAACTCATGGTGATCCTCCTACCTCTGCCTCCCGAGTGCTGGGATTAAAGGCGTGTGCCACCACTCCCGGCCATACACTAATATTTTAAATGGGAAGACTTGTTGGAACTGCATAGAAGAGTTGTTCTCCCAGAACAGGTATTCCTGCAGGTATTCCCTATGAGGTTGTGGGGTTGTGCATGGTTGGAGCAGCAGTCAGTTGTGGGGGGAGGTGAAGTCTCTGGGCATGATGTCTCAACCAGTGTATTTTGCAATCTTTCTACTCCCTCTTCCACAAAATTCCCTGAACCATGGTGGGTGTGTTTTAAGACTACTTCAGAGATGAGCTCTTAGGAACCTCTGGACATCTGCTTTGGTAGTTGTTGAGTATTTAACATCTGTCTCTTTCACTCTGGAGTGAGTAGATTGGATCCCTAGTTGGTCAGACTGTTGTTGGCAACTGTCCCCCAATAGCTCATGTAGCACTTTCCAGCAATAGATGTGCTAACTGTCCAGGGTCTGGCTCTCTTTCAGATTCCAGCCATTATTAATTTAGGAAGGAATAGTTTGATAGATGTAACCCCTCTTTTCTCCAAATACTAGTGGGAGCTAAATTAATAATGCTTATCCCATTTAACCTGTGCTGACTTCACTCTGCATTGGAGAATCTGTTTTTCTTTTTCAGAAGGTAGAGAGATCTGAGAAGTTAAACTACTCCTCCCAATCCAGCCAAACCCCAGCTGAAACCACAGAGGAACTGGGGAGATAAGCAAGGATGAAGCTGTTATGGTGAGCCTGAGAATCAACTCCCGAGTGCTGGGATTAAAGGCGTGTACCACCACATCTGTCTTGCCTTTTTGTTTTTTAAGGTTAGGATTTTCTCATCCTCTTCAGGGTCCTTCTTTTCAGGTGCTCTCTTCATACTGTGTTGAGGATTTGGTGTTTCTGTCTACTATTTTTAATCTTCAAGGATAGTGGTTTCTATGATACCAGTTTATATAGGTTTTACATTTTTTGTTTTTCCCTGCCCACTCCTTCCCTCCCCTCCAAACCCATACCTAATTTTCTGGGCCTCCACTTGCCTATCAGGTATGTAAGCAACTTGGGCAGAGCCAGGTTAGGAGCCACAGATGACTGAGAACATATGGTGTTTTTCTTCTGTGATTTTGTGAATTTGCTGAATATGGTCTGGTCCAAATCCATCTACAAATTTCATTGTATTTTTCATTCTTACTGCTGATTAGAAACCCATTGGGTAAATATACCACAACTTTGATATCCATTCATCCAATTGTGGGCACCTGAGTAGGTTCCAGTTCTTAGCTATTATGAATTGAGAAGCTATAAACATGGTTGAGCAAATGTCTCTGTAGTGAAGCACAGAGTATTTAGGGTAAATGCTCAGTAGGGGAATAACTGGGTCTGTTGGCAGCTCTATAGTCATCTTTTTCAGGAATCTCTGTATTGATTTCCATAGTGGTTATACAAGTTTACAACAGCGATTGAGTGTTCTTCTTTCTCCATATTCTCACCAACATTTGATGTCATTTGATTTTTTTTAATGATTGTCATCCTTACTGGAGTAAGGTGGAATCTCATAGCTGCTTTAATTTGCATTTTCCTGATGGTGAGGGACGTTGAACATTTTCTTACGAGTGTATTTTCCATTTGTATTTCTTCCTTTGAGAACCCCCTATTCAGTTCTCTGCCCCATCTTTTTGACTTGGTCATTTGATTTTTTAATGTCTAGATTTTTTAAAATTCCTTATAGATAGTAGATATTAGGACTCTGTTAATGGTACAAATAGAAAAAGGTTTTCCCATTCTGTGGATAACCTATTTGCTTTGACTATAGTATGCTTGTCTGTGCAACAGCTTTTTAGCTTCATGAGATTTGATGGAATGAGAGATTGTTTAATTACTTGGGCTTGTGGGATTTGGATTTGGAAATATTGTCCCACTCATATATCATGTGCTTATTTGGCCTAATGTCTGGGTCTTCTATTCTGTTCCATTGGTCTATATTTCTGTTTTCTGTTTTTATACTAGTGCCATGCTGTGTTTGTTACTATGGCTTTGTAATATACCTTTAGATCAGGTATGGTGCTACCTCCAGAGGTATTTCTTTTACTGAGGATATGTTTGGATATCTAAGGCCTGCTGCCATTCCATATAAATTTTGATGCCATTTTTTTAATCTCTGTGAAGAATGATGCTGGAACTTTTTAAAATTAGTACTGCATTAATTCTCTTTATGGTTGAATTGCCATTTTTACAATATTAATTTTACCTATCCAGTAGATTGGGAGGTCTTTCCATCTTCTCAAGTATTCCTAAATTTCTTTCTTGTGTGTTTTATGCTTTCATTATATAAGATTTTCACATCCTTGGTTATTGTTATTCCAGTGTATTTAATTTTGTGGTGGGGGTAATGAAAATTTGTCAGCTTAGCCAATTTCTTTCACGGTATATTTGTCTCTTGCATGTAAAAGGGCTATTGATTTTTGTGCATTGATTTTGTATCCTGCCACTTTACTGAAGAAATTAATCACCTATAGAAGTTTTTAGATGGAGATTTTCAGGTCATTTATGGATAGGATCACATCATCTGCAAATAAGGCCAACTTGACATCGTCCTTGCCAATTTGTATCCCTTTATTCCTTTCTTACTTCCTCTTGCCAGTGTTTGGCACACTTTCCTGTTGTTGTTGTCCATCTGATGTTCGCCAGAAGATAGTGTCCACCCTCTGCTCATAATATCATTTCCCCTGCCATCATAGAGTTTTGCCTCATGTCTGTAAGCCAATATAAGCCCTTTTGTTCCCCCACAAGCTGCTCTTGGTTGGGTGAATTCTGATAGCAATGTGAAACTGATGGCAACAAGTAAATATTTGATTTTTTTTTTCTTTGAGAGCTAAGTTTTTCCCCCCCAAAAAACATGTATACTAATTTTAGTTGAGGCTAGAAAAAATCAAATGTTTAGATACATATAATATATTGGTTATAAAACAAGCACCAGGACTTCACACACATTTCAATCACTTTGTGAAGCAATCCAGTGAAACTATAGGAAAACTTGCTACTTTTTATACAGACAGAATATATTTGACAGTAGTTTCATAAAATTTTGGTGAATTTCTAATTAACACAAAGGTCAATGAAACACAAAGGTTTCATTGACTTGCTATTTCTTTCATTCAGAAGCAGTCATAAACATATAATAAATGAACTTAAATTAATATATATTTTTAAGAAAAGTAGACTTGAGGGTTTAATAAATTAATAATAAATTTAACTACTCCCCCTTCTACTATGAGAGGGAGGGAGGGAGAGGATGTGCACCCCAAGACATCTAGCCACTGCAAATGAACTCCAGATGTTGTATTTGCCACCTTTTTCATCAGGTTTTAGATGGGTCCTGGGAATCAATTGGAGTCATTAGTTTCACAGGCAAGCACCTCAACTACTAAGCAATATCTCCAGCCCCCTTTTTATTTTGTAAATATATTTATTTTTATTTATTTGAGAGAAAGAGAGACCAAGAGAAGGAAGTAAAGAGAAGAGTGAGTATGGGCAAGCCAGAACCTCTTGCCATCGCAAATGAACTCCAGATGCATGGACCACTTTGTGCATCTGACTTTACAAGTGTACTGGGGAATTGAACCCAGGTTGTCAGGCTTTATAGGCAAGTGCCTTTGACCTCTGAGCCATCTTCCCAGCCCCCTTTTCTTTTCTTCAATAACTTGCTTTTATTAATAACTTCCATTATTACAGAAAATAAACCATGCTACTTCCACCCCACCCCCACTTTCCCCTTCACAACTCCACTGTCTATAATATCCCCTCTCCCTCTCAGTCTCTCTTTTATTTTAATGTCATCATCTTTTCTCCCTATTATGATAGTTTTATGCACCTAGTGTCACACACTGTGAGATCATGGATAGCTAAGCTATTTTGCGTCTGGAGGAGCATGTTGTAAAAAGTCCTACCCTTTCTTTGACTCTTACATTCTTTTCATTATCTCTTCTGAAATGGACCCCAAGCCTTGGAAGGTATGATAGAGATGTTTCATCAATGAGCATTCCTCTGTCACTTTTTCTCAGCACCACCATGCCTTCTGAGTCATCCCAAGGTCACTGTCATCTGAAAAGAGAAGCTTCTCTAACCAAAAGCAAGAGTAGCATTATTATATGGGCATGAACATTAAGAGAAGTGTTTATTGGGAAGTTTGGTGAACATTGTATATACCTTTAGCCAGATAGCAGCAGACATTACACCCCTAGGACTCATGACTTCTCCTGTCATAGGTTTTGAATATCAGACATCTACTCCCTCCTGTGGAGCAGGACTCCAGTCCAATGAAAGAGCAGTAGGTTTTCCCCATAACAGACATACCACTATAGCATATGTTGGTTCATTTGGCCTGGCTAGCCAAATTTAAAGCTTGCAGTGTCCACTGTTGTTTATCTCCACGGGTGATTTCTCTCTTTCCCATGGAATTACATGCAACATATCTTTTTCCAGCTTTCTGTCACCTGATCCAAACAGAGGAGGTATTCAACTCAGTTCTGGCAGGATTTTTCAGTGACCTTGCAGCCCAACTATGTGAAGTCTTCAGCAATAGAGTCTTACCATTTATACCTGGGGGAAACCAAGAGCCTCAGCAATGGACTTTAATGTTTTGGGGAGTATGAGGGACCTTCTATTGACAACAACTCACTGGAAGGTATAGCAACCCTTGCACTGAAAGTTTTATAGTAATGATCTATGAACTCTGGGTGTGCCATTGTCCAAAAGAATAGGTTTCCATATGAATTATTCATACACTCTTTGATTTTGATTAGCCCTTCCCTCACCTTCCCTTTACTCAGTGTCTTCCCCTGACCTCACTTAGGCCTTTCCAGTCCCCAGTTATGTGTTCTTTATTTAAATTACATGCAATACCATCCTCTGAAGTTCCTCCCTCTTCCCTCCCTATATGTCTCCTTTCCAGATTACTGGCCTCTGCTACTGGATTTTATTTAATCTAGGACTTTTAAAAATACTTTTATGTATTTACAAGCAGAGACAGATATCCAGAAGAGACATAGGCAGAGAGAATGGGTACAACTGGGCCTCTAGCCACTGCAAACAAACTTCAGATGCACATATCACTTTGTGTATCTGGCTAAATTTACATGGCTACTGGGGAATCAAATCCAGGTCCTTAGGCTTTGCAGGAAAGTACCTTAATGACTGAACAATTTATGCAGCCTCATAATCTTGGTTTTCTATATTTTAAAATAGCTAGTTCAGACTTCTAAACCCATTTAGCTCATTGTGTGCCAGGCCACAAATTTCTCCATGTTTCTCTGTCATCTATGGAAGTAATTACTTAGTTCTACAAAGTAAATAATTCTTCATATCTCAAATAATAAGGTTTCCAAATATCCTGGCTTTGGCCTTCTTACATTATTGCTCAATACTGAGAAAGTTTAACTAAATCAGCATATGTTTTTATTCATGTAAATTTAGACAGCTCCACATCTGTAGATGTTAAATCTGACTTTTGTCCAAGTCTGCCCCGTTCTTAGTAAACATTACCCAAATGAACAAATCTATCCATTACTCAGTGATAAAATAAAATACCTGACACAGGGTGACTATATGATGTAAAATGTTTATTTGGCTTGTAGCTCTAAAATTATGGACAACGCCCCAGCATTGGGTCATTACTTTTGAAGATCTTATGGTAGATAGGATCATGATATCAAGAAAACATGTGTATGCATGTTTAAAAGAGAGAGATGATATTTCTTTTAAAGGTTTAAAGATATTTTTATATACAGAGAAGGAAAGAGGAGAGGATATAAGTTGCTCCTCACTATGAGGAGAAAAAATCTGGGTAAAGTTCAGAATACAGAGAATTCCTGCTGATGAGAGGTAGGAGGGGGAAACCACTAAGAGAATATATCCTAATGCAAGTGGCCAGAGAGAAATGCTGCTCATAGGCTGCAGATTCTGTGAGGACTTGGATTCTTTCAAGAATTATTCTAAGAGAAAGCATTTCCACAGGGCAAAGCTTCTCAAGAATGACCCAAACACCCCCTACCATGTCCTGAAGTCTAGCTGTTATGGGCCATACTACCTCTACTCTCCCCATCTGAAGCCAGAGCTTCCGACTTGAGCCCTTAGAACAAACCATTTCAAAACTCCATAGCACACACATTTCCCCTCTCTGCTTGCTTGTGCGCTCCCCCCCCCCCACACACACACGCACACACACACACTTTCACAGTGAGTTATAACATGCATATTATTGTGTTTTATTATCCAGTAGTACCATTTACCCAGACTTTCAAACAAAAATTGTACTAGCCATTCTAGATTTATATATCTTCTTTACTCCTTACTAGTTCTCCTATATGAGTGCATATACATATTACATAATAGAAATATGATCTGTTGAAATTTTCAGCTAAGTATCTCCTGTCAGTTTTTATTACTTATACAGAAGACCCTTAAAGTAAGTTTAACTTGGCTTTCCTCTTTGTCCTCCACAATCTACACTTCTTCCTCCTAACCAGTCATTTCTTCTTTTACTGGTGTAATCTTTGTAAGTGTAAGTCTCATGCTGAAATCATGTTTTCTGACTGGATAAAATTATCATTATCTAATTTTAGATAAATATGAATGTTATCCAATTGTAGACATATTTTATGTTACACTATATATCATAATATATATGTTTGGGTTTTTTTTTGTTTGTTTGTTTTTGTTTTTCAAGGTAGGCCCTCATTCTATCTCAGGCTGACCTGGAATTCACTATGTAATCTCAGGGTGGCCATGAGCTCATGGTGATCCTCCCACGTCTGCATCCTGAGTACTGGGATTAAAGGTGTGTGCCACCACACCCGACATATTAATATATTTTATTTATACATTTTTACTTTTAGAAATCCAGTCTATTAAAGGCTAGACACTGAATGATAAAGCAATATTACTTCTTATGCTTTGCAGATGTGGTGGTTTGATTCAGGTGTCCCCCCATAAATTTAGGTATTCTGAATGTTAGGTTACTAGATGATAGAGATTTGGGGATGAATACCTCCTGGAGGTAGTGTATTGTTGGAAGAAGGCTTATAGCCAGTTTCCCTTTGCCGGTATTTGGCACACTCTTCTGCTGCTGCTGTCCACCTGCTGTTGGCCAGAAGGTGATGTGCGACCTCTGCTCACACCACCATTTTCCCCACCATCATGGAGCTTCCGAGAGTCTGTAAGTCAAAATCACCCTTCGCCTCCCTGTCCCCAAACAGACTGCTCTTGGTCAGGTGTATTCTGCCTGCAATGTGAACCTGATTGCAACAGCAGATTAATCTTTTATTCTTTAGTACTTTGAAATTAAATTTTAGAATGTAAGAAATAAGACTCTGAATCCTATAAGCTATGTCAATGCCCAACAACGTGCTTGAAATAATTACTAAGAGAAAAAAAAAAATCTTTCCCAGAGCTTTTTGTGAACTTTTTTTGTTTTTTCAAGGTAGGGCCTCACTCTAGCCCAGGTTGACTTGTAATTTACTCTGTTTTCTCAGGGTGGCCTCAAACTCACATCAAAAATCCTTCCTCTGCCTCCCAAGTGCTGGGATTAAAGGTGTGCACCACACTTCCAAGACTGGGAACTTATTTAAGCATGCATTTTCAGTAAATACTTAAAGGAAATTTTTGAAAAACTCATTCTTCTGATTATAATAAAAGTTATATTTCATATTGATAAAAGACACAATAGAAATGGTGTGATTGCTTAAATATTTAAGGTACATTGTCACTGTAACTAGCAAGAACATAAGACACAAGTTAAATCAAATTTATGATCATAGTCATAGAAAGCATGTGAAAATTGGAAGATTAGATTTTTATTTTGAAATATATTGAGTAGCTGTTTATTATTTTGCTAAACAAAATTATGAAAACAGGGGGAAAGGGAGCACATTATTAATTGATATGAGGTGAGAAATTTACATAAAATATTTTGTATTTGTCTTATAATAAAGATCAAATATTTTGGTCACAAATGAAAAGCTTTAGAATAGTGATTCTTTCTACAAGTAGGCCAATTGAACTTGGGAAGAATTATAAAATTATATGTAGGTAGTTTAATTAAATAATATGTAGATGGTATATAAACATGCAGTACTAGAATTGTTAAAATAAGTGTATTTGAATAATAACTGTATTATTGATGTCCAGTTCAAACAGCCATAATGTTTATCAAATATTTTAGGTCAATACATACTTAAATATAAGTAAATTGATAAAATATCCATGCATCTTAAAATGCAATAAAGTTTATGATTTGGCACATTTGATTTGAATTATATATACTACTCTCATCAAAATATATAGCAAAACTACTGGTTCAGACACAGTTAAAGCACTTGTTGTATATGTATGTATATAGATATATCAAAACATAATATGTTATGCATATATTTATATACGCATGTATATGTTATATGTACATATATGTATATATGTGCCAATGAAATAGTATTTCCTATACTATATATGACATGCTTCAGCTTCAAAGGAATATATTTTCATTCACAACATAAAATAAAATAATTCCCAATTTATCAATAAAGACTATATGGAAAAACAAGTTATACCTATGGGTGTCAGTCTACACTATAATTATATACAAAGTAAAAATTGCTCAGATCATTGTCTAAATGGAATCATATTCAAGAAAATGATTGTCTCAAGCACTGATTACTCTGGCTATTACCACATCTCCAGTCATCACACATGTGTGGATACGGTCCATGCTGACTGACATTCAAGCAGCACACTTCCTCCTCTAGGGTTACCACACAGCCCCATGCTATCCCTGTGAGGCTGAGGACATGTGAAGTATTATAATGTACTTTCTGTTTCTGAGAAGCCTTGCAGTCAGGCTAGAGGCAATCCCCAGAGCTGCTGAGAGAAATCTTCTCTTCCAACCTGCTGTCTAAGTCCTGACTGCAGGAAAATAGTGGTGGATGATAGCTAGCAACTGCTTCCCTGGAGGTGCTGCAGGGTCGCACTCTCAGAAAGACAAAACCCATCCCCCTGGATAGGCCTATTGAACCCTATGTTCAGTGTGTCGTTTGTAGGATTTCGAGTATTTTTCTTAAAATTTGCATATACACAATACAAGATTTAACTTTGGAAAGTCCAGATGTGAAGAGGATTTGTGTTCTGTAAAATTTTGATTGAATGATATCAAGAAAATGATTTAAATGCCTTGTCCTGAGTACATCACCAGGTCATGGACTGCATCAGCACAGGATATACTGTGGGAAACAAACATCCAAAACTTTGATAGTAGAATATGGTAGTTTGGAATTAAAACAGGCCAAAGGCTAATGTTTTTATTTTATCACAAAAGAAGAAAAAACTTAATCCCTGCAATTTCCTTTCTGTGCTTGAGTGTCCCTTGGAACTGTGAACAGGAAGACTATGTGAGTCTCTGAGTGGTGTTTTCCATCCAGAGGCAGAGGATGGCTATTGGAGGCAAAGATTGGAGAGGTATTTAGCAGCTCAACCAAGAGCAAGTGTGAGTTTTTTTTTTTTTTTCTCAAAAATTGCTATCTTTCCCTAAGTAGTTTTGGAACTGTCAATAAAATTCATTCATTCTTTTTATAAATAGTCATTGAAAATATACCTGTAAAAGGAATCCAGCATGTACCACAAAATTAAACCATACTATTTATATAAACATTACTGTTAGTGAAATGAAATTAAATCATAAGTACATGGCATCAAAATTACTTAAACTTCATACATAAGATTTATAAAATAACATCAAATGTCTTTGTATTATGGGGTAACACGGTATTCTTTGTGAGTTACAGCTTTATTGTGAGGAATCCAGGTCTCCAGCAAGGAAGCCAGTCAGTTTTCTTTATGTAAGTAAATTATTTTGGGGATATGTTTAATCCAACAGGGTTACTAATTTTACTGAAAATATTTTAAAGTAATTAAATGTTAAATCATTTTATTTATTTATTTATTTTGAGGCAGGGTCTCACTCTAGCTGAGACTGACCTAGGGTTTACTATTTAGTTTCAGGTTGACCTCGAACTCTGTGCAATCCACTTACCTCTACCCCCCAGGTGCTGGGATAAAAGGTGTGCACCACAATGCCCAGCTGTTAATTCATTTTAAACGTGTTTTGAAAAATAAAATCCAATTTAAATTTACTTAAATTAAATATTTTAGTTAAGGCTTATGATTATAGAAAGATAACAAAGGTTATCTATCGATCTACTTTCAATCAAGTAGTTCTAGGTGCTAGAAATGCTAAACCCTAATTCCCAATATTCTCTGGGGACTTGAGAGATTTATCAAGAAGGAAAATCTTTTTCCCTCTTATTACCCCAGGGCTTAGTCTGGAAGAAAGATTCCTTTAGATTAACTAAATGTGCAGAAACATCTGTGACACAGAACTAAAATCAAAATGGATATTCATCAAATCTTAAGTAGCATCTCACAGGCAGTGAGCTTCTGCAGGGAGCATGCACACAAGACAATAAAATGTGAAAGTTTCAGTTCCTTAGGATTCTAAGGCTAAAATAATAAGTATGAATATGCATTTATAGGATATGTGCCACAAACATATTTCCAATATACATTTTACTCAAAAATAGCCCAGATAATATATCAAACTCTAAATGTGGTAAAAAATATGTCAGATACATAGTAATGCCAATGACAGTTTTGGAATGAATGGATTTTATTTGAAATTTAGAATTCTGTGACATTTGATGAAGTATTTAAGTTTTCATTTCTTCTCTTGCTTAAAGGAGGAATTTATTCACTTACAGTCATTATTATAATTGTCATAATTATGATCCATTCCCTTTTCCCAAGTCTCATGTCAGGAATGGCCAATGACAAGTAAAATGATATTGTTAGTCTCATGGATGTAAATTGCTGTACCAAATGGAGGTTTTTGCTAAGCCTGAGGGTGGCAGGTGGAGATTGCTTTTGTCTCAAGACACAGAGCTGTTACACTGCTGTAGAATTTTCATTCACTGGATGAATTATAAAATAAAATAAAATTCCAGAGTTTTACCAGGGTGTATAGATTTCCCCATTGGCCCACAAGTGGGTGCATTCCTACCACTTCATTAGTACGTAACTGATAGAATTTTGTCACAGTAACTCTTGAATAGACTGAAATTTAGCCTGGAGAGACAAGGTAAGCATGTCTGAGCTATAATTACTTCATAATATTAATTCTAAAATTGAGCTTCAAGCAGAGCTTCTGCAGCATATCTATTTGGACCCAGAGATGTTACAAATTAGACTATTCTGAGTTATATTTTAACTTGAGAAAGCATGATAAAATGAGGAATATTTGATATATGGTGTCATCTAAAAGATTCTGTCAAAACTTATAGCAAATTATATATGTTTATGGCAAAAGTTTAGCTGCTAATGTCTAATTTAATGAAAGTTTAATTCATTTAAGAAAGCTTATTTTGGGTGAAAGCTTAGTAATAAAGGCACTAATTAGAATTTCTTTTCTTTATTGATCTTGGCAGGAGAGCACAAAAACAATTTCTACCTTCTTAAAGTTCTTTATAAGAACTCATGCTTAATAAGTAAAACATGAGTCTATTTTCATCTAGATAAAATTTGTCCATGGCAGAAATTGTGCTTGTAAAAATTGCAACCCAATTATATTAACCACTAAATCCAGAGTCAGTTATTGAAAATTGCACTTACCTGTTTGGTTGATTTTTATGAAAATAGATCAAATGTGGTCACAAAGTTCTTGATCACACTGTTTACCAGATTCAACATGCTGGGTTCTGGTGTCAGGTATATCAGTATATACAATTTCCTTCATGCTTGAGCATGGCTATGCACAGTCTAGCTGAGACATTGAATCTGCTCTTTGATCATCCTACTCTCCTGATGTCAGGGCTCAACATGCTTTTATAATTTCAACAATTTTTGGTGAGAGTTAAAGTGGTTCATCCACTTAACCCAATCTTTACTATCTGGATTCTAGAGATGTCTATTTGTGCCATTTGTGTCCTTATTACAAAATATATGATCTGATATCGCTAATGTAAATGTGTTTCTGGGCTAGTACTCACTCTGTCCACTGAACTGATCAACTCGGCATCTTTTCCCAAGTGTATCAGAGTCTTTCCCCCAAACCCACATATTTCAGCAAGTCTAACAATCAAATAAAGAATAATGTATAATTAAACTCCTCTGTGTACTTTATATAAAATATAAAACTATAATAACATTTGTAAAATAATTAAAGAAAGGAAACTGTGGCTCAAAAAGTAATGAACATTGTTCTGTTGTTTTCTCTGATATATCAACTATGCAAATAGAGATTCTACAGAAAAATTAAGTATTGAATCTTAGACCATAAAAGTTTGTCTTTCAGAAATAGTTTTTAGAGCAAACTATCAGTTAAATGTATGCTGTGACTCTTTGTTACTCTTTTGGAGTTCATTTATGATTATCAATAATTTGGTAAAATTATTAAATATCATCTACTAAGACTTCTCACCCTTTTCAGCACTAATTCACATCCTACTGTCATCCTCACCATGATTGTATCCTCTCTAATTCTAAGTAAAGCAAAGGAATGAACTTCTGATCTATAATGTCTGTTCTGTCTGCTAATAATTTGAAATAATATTTGGAAATTTTTAGTAACAATATGTGCAAATAAATTATCAGGACTCAGTGGTATGTGTTTTGAAACAGTATAGAAGTAAGCTCTCAGGTTTTTATCTATTTGAAGGTACATATTCAAAAAAGGACTGGGCTGAAGAGATGGCTTAGCAATTAAGGCACTTGTCTGTAGAGCCTAAGGACCTATGTTCAATTTCTCAGTACCCATGGGAGCCACAAAAGGTGACACATTTTTCTGTAGTTCATTTGCTGTGGCTGGAGGCACTGGTGTACCCATGCTCTCTCTATATCTGCTTCTTCCTCTTCCTTTTGCTCTCCCTCTCCTTCTCTCTCTTTTAAATAAATAAATAGATAAAATATTTTTAAAGAAAAGACTAAAGATATTATAGAATGTAAATAAAACCTAAGCTAATTCTTTTTTGGATGTTTACAATTAAAAGTTTGATAGTGGTGATCATTTCATGATGTAAATTTACATCAAAACATCAAATTGTGTCTGAAACAATGACATAGCAGTTAAGGTGCTTACAAGTGAAGCCTAAGGACCCTGGATTAATTTGCCAGAACACATGTAATTCAGATGCACATGGTGGCACATGCATCTGGAGATCACTTGCAGTGGCTAGAGGTTCTGGTGCCCCAATTCTCTCTGCGTGTCGGCCTCTTCCTCTCTCTCTCTCTCTAGCTCTATCTCAAAGAAATAAATAAGTAAAAAGTTTTAACACATCATGACAATCAAATTGTATAACTAAACATATTAATTATCCATTTGAATTCAACAAAGAAAATATGACAGAAAGAGTAGGTTGTTTCATTTTATACAGTACCCCCAAACAAAATTCATTATAGAATTAGAATTAATTAAATGTACTCAAAACAAAAATACAACAGAATGGCTAATATATACTTTGGCTCAAAGATTTTTTTAGATATGTGTAAAGGTGCCTTTAATACAGAGGGTAGAATCAGTTTGTTAAGGTATTTGTATATAGCAAATGTTATTTTGCTGCTTTTGAAAACAAAATAGAGTCGGGAAAATAGATTTATTATTTTATGTTACTGCTATTTCTATGCTACAGAAATTTCATATTTGCATATTTTAATTTTAAGGTGAATACAAAAACTATTAAATCTTATATTTATATTTAGATAATTTCTGCATCTAAATTGGAAACCTGTTCTTTCTGTTCAATATTTCTAAATACATTAAACTTGTGCACTAAGTGATGTAGAACATACAAAGTGACGTTTAAGAGAAAATATTAAGGGATAATAATGATAATGAAGCACAGATACTGGGCAAGAACAGGAGAAAGGAAGTATGCTTTTATCAAGCATTTCCATTCAGTTCCAACTTTCTTCTCACTTATGACTTCTTGTACTAGAAAGGCATTCGTGGGTTTGCTGTGACAAAAGTGCATAATGTGTATATCTTCTTTAAGTCTAGTGGCATTTAATTAAATATATGAGGAACATTTCAAAGGTTTGAGTTACAGTTCAAAATAAAATGATATGGGAGAAATATTGACTTGGTTGAATCCTTATATTCATTGCATCTTTATGACATTCTTATTTCAGAATATGCAATTCCTAATGACATAATTTTTTGCATGCAGTTCCAAAGCACTGGGTACTTTTCAGCACACATTATGAAGACAGACCAAGGATAAATTTCTTAGATGTCACTGCAGGCGAGTTATGTGGTCCATAATGAAAAGGCAGATGTCTGTTAATTGCACAAAGAGAGCTTCTCATCTTGCTGCATCTAAACAGTGACTGGCACTCAGAATGAGAACAGACCATGAAAGAACAAAGACAATCTGCATAATGATAGTTTGCTTAGGAGATAACTGCTCCACCAACAATTAATCTATGCAACTCCACTCCAAACAATGTGAAATCTCCTCAAGAACCAAAAGAAGAAAGAAGAAAATACAAGGCCAAATTACAAATACGGCTTTTTAAATTTTGGTGATTTTCAAATTAGCCAGGGATTCTGAAACTTCTATGACATGTTGCATACTTAAAAACTTGAAATACTTAGTAGGCCTGTAGAAACAATGTCATTTTTGCATTTATCTATTTTTAATAACAATTAATATTTAAATTTCCCTAGAATGTCTATGTTTAATGATGGACTTAGTGAGGAACTATGAAAAATTTGTGTTAAAATTAGTAAGATCTTAATATTTTATTAAGTGATTCATATTATGAATATAACAAAGAACCATGCATAATATCCCTTTCCCTTGCAGCTATATATTACAAATTAACATTGATAAATACTTAGCATGATAGTCTACAAACTCTACACTCCTCCTTTGCAAAGGGCATGATTTTATGTTTATATTTATGATCACTATATTATTCAATTTCAAATGCTCTAAGTACATGAGAACTCATAAAATTATCCTGAGAATCAGAGAATTATCCTTTGAATTGACAATGTGAGGAGATGTCCATTAACCCTCCCTACAAGTCCATCTTAGGGGTCGTGACATAAAATTTAAGTTTAAATAAAAGGTAAGAACTTTCAATAACTAAGGATTCCTGGTTCAAGATATGTATTGTTCTGAGTCATCATTGACCCATCATCCTCTTGGCTACAGTGTTTCTAGCAAGGTGATCTGACAAGTTGTCAGAACTGTGTGAAATTTATTCCTGAGAGACATGTTCCTCTTCTGGCTAGCACCAAGCTTGAGCTTGTTCCTTCTGTCAGAGTGAAACTTCTGGAGAATCTCCAGTTTTCTGTAGCCAATGCTTTCTATAATCTGAGAATCAAAAGGAAAATCACCTATGTCTATCTTTGTATTCTTATCCTTAGGAGCTTTATCACTTTCCAATTTTGTTTAAAAGAGAGAGAGAAAAAGAGAAGAGAAGAGAAGAGAAGAGAAGAGAAGAGAAGAGAAGAGAAGAGAAGAGAAGAGAAGAGGTGAAAAGTCCAGTTGTATTCCACACCACCTTTAGCATCAGCTTTATAAACAAGAGCACGGTGTATATTCATAGTTCTTTTGTCTTTTTCTTGCTAGTTTGTAGTTACATTCCCATTTCCCCAAACTACTTAAAAAGCCAATATTTTTAACTTTGTTTCTTTCCAAAGAGTTATGTCACTCATTTGAAAGTATGTTAATACTTTATTATCTGTGAGAATTACTAAATTATGACTGATATTTTAGGATAGTTTACATATAATAATGGTCATTCTTTACATATTTTATGAATTTTGATAAATCCATATAATTATGTATCCACAGCCTTATAATCATAGAGAAGAGGTTCTTTCTTCTAAAATTTCCTGCATTTTAAATTTACAATCAATCACCTCTTTGGTCCATTAACTGTGTGCTTTCTACTGGCTGATTTTTTACATATTCATATAATATTCTCTGTCTGTCCCTGGTCTGGGTTTCCTGCACTGGGCAGTTTACAGGCTGGCAGGTGAGGCAAATTCCTGCTTCCTGGATCCTCCCAGTTCCCTACAACAGAGGGTGTGCAGGCAAGCACATCATGGAGTGAGTAGGCCAAATTCTAGCTTCCCAGCTCCTTCCAGTTCCCTGGTCCGGGTTCCCTGCTGTGGGCAATGTGCAGATGGGTGGACACAGCATGGAGTGTCTATGCCAGATCCCTGCTTCCTGGGTCCTCCCAGTTCCCTGGAGGACAGATCCCTGGGTAGATTGTGGAATCAGCCCTTTTGCTCTGGTATCCTGACTAGCAACTGATTACCAACATCACTGTTCAGCTGAGTCAGAGGAGGCATGGACCCAAGGGGGAAAAAAAAAATGCTTCTCTGTCAATAAAATAAAGAATCTTCCTAAAATGGGTAGACCACAATACCAAAAAGCCAATGAAAGTCAGAAAACTGAGAGGTCTCCATCACAGCACTACAATGGAAGCCTCAAATGAAATCATTGAGAAATCAAAAGAAATTAATTCCCAAATGAAAACACAACAACCAACGAGACCTTGATCAAAAGAATCACTGAACTGGAAGAAAACCATCAACAAACCAACAATCATACCAATGAATTGACCAGAATCTTCTCCTAGAGAATTCAGCTTTTGACAGTATGCTTAACTTGATTCAAGAAAATGTTAGAACACTCAAAAAAGATATGAATAAATTGAAGGTGAGTCAAGAAATGTAAGACCTCAACAATTGATTGGTTAAATTAAAGAAGACTTGATCAAATGTAAGAATGAATTCCAGGAACCATCAAGAAATTCAGAATTCAAACTAAAATCATAAAATCACACTAAAAAAGAGATGGACATGATGCAAAATAATACCAGAGAAAACAAAAATCAAATAAAACTTATAAAAAAATAAAAGAAACTCTCTAGAACCCCTCACTAACAGTTATTCATGTGGAAGACCAAACATCTGAACATCTGACATGGAAGACAAAATAGAAGAAATTGGTCAGGAGACCAAATCTTTGCTAAGTTCAAAAAATTAAGTGAACAGAATATGAGGGAACTGTGGGATTCCTTAAAACAACCAAACATCAAAAGGCAGACCAAATGGCTGAACCTTCACCAGGCCCTTACAGGAAACACCTAAACAAGAAGACACTGGAGAGGGTAGTATCAAGTCTAACCTAAATCTTCTACATCTCCCCTCCCTCCCTCTCTATCCCCTCTCTCCTCCCTAATTCTTGCATATTAGTTATCACTTTCCTATTTTCTTAGTGGGCACTGACCTGTAACTCCCAGTACCAGCATGGGGCTATCATCCACAATGAGCTTATGATCAGAGAAACCAACAAGGTTTCCTAAAAGAATGACAGATTTCTGTCAGAGTACTTGATGACCCACCAAATATCAGTGGTAAGACCCTATTGCTGAAGACTCCATATGCAGCTGACAGGTAAAATGGAACGGCATGGCTGGAAGCCAGGAGAGTCAGTCCCCAGACAGTCAGCGTGTCTAGTGCCAGAAGGTGCTACATGGGTGACTGGAGAAAATGACAAATATCTGTCCAAGCAACTCATGGTCTAACCTACATAGCAACAAATAACCTGTGATGCCCATACAAGTACAATAGTCGCACACAGCCATGGTGGGGAACCAACTGCTCTTGATTTAGCTAACTGATCCACTCAGTGGTGTGGGACCCATAGCTGGTCCTGGGAAACAGTCAGAACCATATCCAAACATAAGACCCCTCTCCAATATCAAGCTACCATCAATCATGGGGTACAAGAGGGCCTACACCTAGTAAACTCTGTATTAAAAAAGTAAGGGTTCTCATTTGTCGTGGTGCTAACTTACTTTCTGTTGGAAAATCTGCTTCTCTTTTGCAGATAGATGCAAATCCTAAGGAGAGAACCACCCCATGATACCTCAAAAAGGCCCTGACTGAAACTAAGGAAAATTGGTGAAACAAGCAAAGGTGCTGTTTTCCTGATGAACCAGATACCAGCACAAGGGGGGAGGAGACCAACACAGAGGAAAATCATCTCCTACCAAATCAGAGAGCCAGAGCCTCAGATGCCCCCAATACCTCATCACTGCAGTAGACTAAAAATGAATCCAAAATGGCTCAGGGAAATTTTGCAGAAGAGGGGGTGGAAAGAATGTCAGAGCCACATGTTGGGTCATGATATGCAGAGACATTTATGGTACCAATAACTGTAAGCTAACTCCACAATGCACGACCCATTTACATTAACAAGGAGGGGCCATTGGGGAGGGGGTAGGTCAAAGATGAGTCTAATAATGGTACCAAACTGCCTGTATTTGCTGAATAGAAAACTAATAAAAAAATTTTAAAAAAGAACAGAACTAGATATGTGGCACATGATGACCACAATAAAATGAGAAAAATAAAAAAGAAGTAAAAAGAAACAAACAAACAAAAATAAAAGATAAAGTAAGGATGTGACAAGAAAGAGAAATATTTTACTTGGATAAGGAGGAGATAACAGGAATATTTCTGTTTTAATCTGGAATAAAATACTGTCAAAACTCAAGTATAAATTAAAATTATATTTTTGTCTGGAAAACAAAATAAAAAATAAAAAACATCAAGATTATGGGTATACCAGAAGTAAAGTAAATCCAGGCCAGAGCCATAGAGAACATATTCAAGAAAATTCTTGAAGAAAACCATCTAATCTCTCAAAAGAGAGGCCCATCCAGATACAAGAAGCCCACAGAACACCAAATAAATAGGACCAAATAAGAAACTCTCCAAGACACATCATAGTTAAAATTCTTAGTAATGAAAATAAGAGTGAATGTTAAAAACAGCAAGAGAGAAACAACTCAGAACATACAAAGCCAATTCCATCAGAATTACATCAGATTTCTCATTGAAAACCTTGAAAGCCAGAAGGGCCTAGAATGGAATACATCAAAGTCTAAAAATCTATGGTTTCCAACCCAAGCTACTCTACCCAGCAAACATTCCCATCAAAATAGATGATGAAAGGAAAACTTTCCATGATTATATGAACACAAAACCAAACCTACAGAGGATACTTCAGGGAATTCTCCACACATAGCAATCAAACAGCCAATCTCAAGAGCCAACAAGAAGAAAATCATAATAACTAAAAATAGACCAGGCTCAAAAAACAGTGCAAAACACAGGAATCACCAAACCCAATACAGCACCACATCATGTCAGGGATTCATTCAAACCTAACAGTAATAAACTTAAATATGAATGATCTTAACCCACCTATCAAAAGACATAAGTGATCAGGATGGATCAAAAAACTGGATCCTTCTATCTGCTGTCTTCAAGCAACCCATCTCACCACTAACAATACAGACCTCCTCAGGATAAAAGGACCAAAAATGATGTTCCAAGCAAATGGAAATAAAAAACAAATGGGCATTGCTATATTAACATATGATAAAATAGACATACACCAAATGTACTCAAAAAGGACAAAGAAGGCCACTTTTTACTCATCAAAGGAATGATCCTACATAACTCTTTTTATTAAACTAGCATTAAACTATTACCAAAACCAGACAGAGTTGCAACAATATCAGAAAACTATAGGCCTATATCCCTGATGAAGTTAGATACCAACATCCTGAACAAAATCCATGCAAACCTAATTCAACATCACATCAATAGCAATGTCCACTGTGAACAAGTAGGCTTCCTTCCAGGAATGCAGGGATGGTTCAACATGAAAATCAGTCAACATAATAAACCACATAAGTAACCTAAACCATAAGAAGCACATGATCATCTTGATACAAAGAGGGCCTTTGACAAAATGCAACACCACTTCACGATCAAAAGGCTGGAAAGAGTAGGCATGGAAAGTTTATATCTAAACACAGTAAAGGCTATGTTCAAAGCACGTAAACCACAAATAATACTTAAAGGTTCAACACTAATGGAGTTCCCACTGAGATCAAGTGCTATCAGAGGATTGACACCCTCTATGTTCTCTCTAAATTAATAATGGTTATTCCCTTTAACCAGTGCTGATTTCTCTCTCCACTGGAGACTCTGCTTCTCATTTTCAGATGGCAGTGGGACCTGAGGAGACAAACAACCCAGCACACTTCACTCTGGTTCCAGCTGAAATCACCAAGGAATTGGGGAAATGAACAAGAGTGCTGCTTTCTCTGTGAACCTGATACCAGCACAAGGGTAAAATAGACAGACACTGAGGACACTGAACACCTATCAAACCAGAGATCCAGGGGCTCCTAAGAGCCACCATGGAAGTAGACTTAAAATGCTCCCAACATGGCTCAGAAATTTTGTGGAAGAGGGAGCAGAAAGATTGTTAGAGCCACAAGTTGGAACATTATGCACAGCAACATTCTTTCCCCCATAACTGACTGCTGCCCCTATATTCCCCATGGGGTTGACTTGCATTCCCAATGAGGAAGACTTCTTCAGAAAAGGGGCAGGGATGAGGGAAAGGATGGTACCAACATGTATTGCTTACCTACTATATATGTCCATAGCTAATTAAAATAAATTGAAAAAATATACTTTGTCTCAGATTATCATATGAGAGAAATCCTATGGAATCTTTGACATAACAAAATGTTTGAAAATTCACCCATTTTGTGAAAAATACATAAATACCAGTTTTCCATTTAATTGTTCAATAGTCATCATATGAATATGAATTGATTGCATTTTATTTATTTTCCCTATTCAAGGACAAAATGTCATCCATGTTTTAGCATATACAAATAATCCTGTATGTATAAATATATTAGCTAACTTTACAGTTCTTAAAAATGTGTACTTTTGTCTAAGAAGATGGCTCATCAATTAAAGGTACCTGCTTACAAATTCTATCAAGCCAGATTCAATTCCCCTGTGTACACATTAAGCCAGATGTACAAAGTGGCACATGCATCTAGAGTTCACATGCAATGAAGTGGGCCCTAGCATGCCTTTTCTCTCCCTCCCTCTCCCTCCATCCCTTAAATAAATAAATAAATAGTTTTAAAAACTGGGTTTGAGTGCTATGCTATATGGCAAGGCTATGCTTAATTTTACAAAATAGTGCCTTTGTCTTAGAGGATACTGACTGTACTACCTGTTACTCTCATAGTGAAAGTCTAGATATTCACGTTCCAATTTAGGTTTGTCTTATAGCAGGAATTTGTTATTTTATAGCATATAATAATGCACCCAAGATTCATGATTTTTTTGTTTTCAACTAAGCCATTGTTACAGCTTATTTTGGATATTAATTTGATTAAATTCAAGGACATTCAGATACCTATGTCACTTTTTTTAACCTTTTATTAACAATTGTCATACATGTACATTGTATATTTTGATTATAACACCCACCCATTACTACTTTTGTCCCCCTCTCATATCCACCTCTTACTGAATTGTTTCTTCTTTACAACTACTCCCTCTTTTACTTTGATGTCCTCTGTCTCACCATATACTCAGTTCACATGTCATTTTATTATTCATATAGGCCAGGAACAAAATGGCCTTTTATCTGGCAGTTAGTTAAGGAATTTCCCATGGAAATATTAATACTACCTTGCCTGGCCTGGCAGAACTAGAACCCACATCAACTCTAGTCTTCTCCAAGATGGCTGCAAGCATCAGATCCTCAGACAATTCTCAATTTAACACACTTCTGAATATAGCCTCTTGAATCCAGCAGTCTGCACACTTGAGTACAGTGATAAGACTCATTCTCATTGGATATTTGATCTATATAAATGGGCCTAACTACATATGTGGCTTTCTCTTGGACTCCTGGTCTCTCTTGTGTCCCCTTTCGAAACCATTTGTTCCTCTAACCATCTGTTTTAATTCCCTAATTTGGGCAAATATTCTGGGTCTTCTCTTCCCCCTTGACAACCTGGCTATTGATTTATTCATTAGTTTTCATGCCTTGCCTTGGGTGATTTCCTGCTTTGATACATGTAATTTCTTTAATCTCTGAGTCTCTTACTCTCTTCTCTGACCCCTTATGTGAGGGGGATCTTTTGGCCTGGGCTCTTCTTTGCTCGATCTCCCTCTCTCTCTCTCTCTCTCTCTCTCTCTCTCTCTCTCTCTCTCTCTCTCTTTCTCTCTCTCTCTGTGTATATGTGTGTGTGTGTGTCCCCTTCCTCAGATGCTTCTTCCCAGAGATATAAGGGAGATTTTCTCCATGACCTCTTCTCCTTCCCAGCTTGGCTGGAAGTGGTAAGAATTTTAATTGTATTGGGATTCCATGAAAGCCTTTCCACTTCATCCTAATTAATCACCTACTTCAAAATTTACCTTTCTCTGAGTTTGTATTTTCAATACCTTGATAGTTTGAACAAGGAACCCAAAGTTGTGTCCACAGGGCTGAGGTCAGCTGTATATTTCTGGACTTTTCATCTCTTACTGGACTCCAACCCCCACATCAATATTTATTTGTATGTAGCATCATTTTTGTTTGATACTTTTCAGTCTGCTAATTCAGTTATGAGGGGAATTTTCTGGTATTAGATTAATCTTTAGGGCAAAGCAAGCTCGGACTTTGAGTTTCTTACACAGTCTTCACAAGGGTTTTGCCCTCATTCTCAGTGTATTCTGGACCTAGCATGTTTCTTACTTGTAACAGGATAAAGATTTTCCTTATTCTCTCCTGGCTGCATTGATTCTTTCAGTATAAAATTAGTAATGACCTTCTGCCACCAAGAACAATTCTCCTGTTTCTAGGGAGAGACAGAAGAAAGTCCTGGTTATATGATCCATTGGGTGCTGTTCTGGAAGGATAGAAGGTTTCCAACGAGTGTTTACAAACTATTGTGTTTTTGTTTTGTTTCTGGGTCTTTACCAGTTATTTTGTGATTTGAGTATAAGGCGCCCCCCATATGCCCATGTGTTTGAAGAGGTGAAGCCCATCTGGCTGCTTGAGAAGGTTGTAGGACTACTGGGAATTGGAGGCTGGGGGGTGGGAGTGGATCACTGGGAATGGGCGCTGAGATATGATACCTGTCCCCACTTCCTCTTCTCTCTTTCTGCTTTCTGAGTTTGGCTATAATGTGTAAAGCTGGACTTTGTCTCCTACTGCTATTTTTTGTCTTCCATAGTGAAATATATATCCTCCAAACTATTAGCCACAATAAATCCTTTACTTCCTTTAATTGCTTATTTCTGGTCAGGTATTTTTTCCAACAGAAAAAAAAAAAACACACAAATCAACAAAACAACAACAACAACAACAAAAACCCTAATACAATACATGTGCTTGCAGCATAAGCAAGGGAAGGGAGATGTAGTGGTGGTACAATTCCATGGTGGCAGTGACATCTCTTCCTCAGCTCCCACCACTGGGGAAGCATAAGGAATCTGGCTCAGCTTTCTGTCTTCTACTAGCACGTTGTTTAGATGGAAATCATGCTTGAATGCGTCAGCTCCCCTAGGTCTACATTGTATCAAATAACTCATATTCTACAACAATTTGTTAACACTCTAGTTTAATCTTTCTAGTAGCTTAAATATTATTTACAAATATAACAGGAGATATGAAAAATGTAAGGTCATGTCTGCTTCTATAGTTATCATTTTATCTCAAGTATTAGGTTTGTTTGTCCTTAGATATAAACTTTTAAAAATGCAAAGGAAATAACATTTATTTGTTACTTGTTTGCCTTCAAATTCCTGTAGCCACTCCTCTTCAGTTTGCTATAAAGCCAAGATGAAACTGCAAATATCTAATGTATTTTTAACTGAAATCACTACACAGACAAATAAACAGGTATCTTAAACTTCTCAATGAGCTTTGTGTGACTTCATCTACTAAGTCTCTGAGTTTTCAAATTCTTGATTTATGGTAATATTCTATTAGAAGGGTTGGACAAAATTCATGTTCCAAGAAATTTTTCACATAAATGGTGGTATGTAAGTAACTATAAACACAATTTTGTATAAATAACAAATTATCTCTTCATTTCATAGTATGTGCTCCTTTGTTAATGGATGAGTTCTTATAAACATATTAAATATTATGTAACAAGAGTTATTATAATTAATTGGGTAATTAGTAGAGTGGCATAGGAAGAGTAAATGAACTCCTTAGTTTCTAATTAGAAATAAAAAGTATTGAATTTTAAATTTAAGTATAAACTTTAAGATGAAAGCCAAAATTATTTATTCAATGTTGACTATAAGTAAATGATAAGATCTACCAGATGTTATGTGTCTTTTCTGTTAATAGTGATGAGTGTATAGATGCTAAATATTATGTACTTCTTTCAAATTAAGTATGCAAGAACCAGAGACATTAATTCAATGTGTCTGATTCCATCATGCAGAAATCCTACACATTGGGTAGATAGACTCCTCAATGTTAGGATAGCACAGTCTGGCTCTTAGACCATAAGAGAAGAGCCTGGTACTGTGAGGTGGTGAAACTTCTTTTATACAGATCATGAAAGAAAACCAGAAGGCTCTAGAATTTCAAGTTTGAGCACTTCAACCTCTGTCTCTTTGATCACGAACTGCCTGAGGGATTCTTATAAATTGATATATCCAAAGTCTAACTTCTATCACTTTCTTCATTTCAGTTGCTTTTGCTG
This sequence comes from Jaculus jaculus, assembly GCF_020740685.1. Classification (NCBI taxonomy): domain Eukaryota; kingdom Metazoa; phylum Chordata; class Mammalia; order Rodentia; family Dipodidae; genus Jaculus; species Jaculus jaculus. The sequence goes on from NC_059104.1 coordinate 55,374,832, forward strand.
ATGTCTTTCAAATTCTGTCAACCTACAGATCACAAACTTTACCTCTCTTATACACTGCATCAGGGCTAAAATGATTAATTATGGCACATAGTACTTTACATATGCCTGAATACTGAATTCACATATATAAAACATATGTAGTGCATCTATATGTATTTTCAAAACTCTTCACCACTAACTTGTATGGAATGTCTTTAAATTATCTATCCACTTGATATTATTTCTTCTTATCTCGTGCAATTCAGTTGTTAAATTTCTTTTTCAAAGAAAACTTACTATTCTTGAATTATGATGTAGTGTTTAATTTATGGTTTCTTATATTTTGCAAAGTTATCTATGTCACTTAAATGCTAAAATCATTATTTTTATATTCTTTGTCAATGTGTGCATATTTATGACATATAGTCAGGAAGAGAGAGTGCATTGAAAATCATGCATACAATTACAGTTACTCAAAGCTACTTATCATAGTCCTATATGGTTTTAACAATTTATCCCTATAATATAGTACACATAGAAAACACAGAATAAATTTTATAGTGTTTCTTCCTTGCTTATTTTAGGGAATAGTTTGAGAAATATTGATTTTAGATCTCCTTTAAAAGTTTCATAAAGGCTGAAGAGATGGCTTAGCATTCAAGATGCTTTCCTGCAAAGCCTAATGACTTGGATTCAATTCCCTACTACCCATGCAAAGCAAGATGCAGTGGCTCATGCATCTGGAATTCATTTGCAGTGGCTGGGCACTTTGTTGCATCCGTTATCATTCATCTCCCCCTGTCCCTTTTTCACTATCTCTCTCTGCTTACAAATGAATAAACAAATCAATAAAATAAGTAAATAAATGAGCAAAACTATTTTTAAAAGTATGAGAAGATCCAGCAATAAAACAATCTGGCCTTGGACTTTCTTTAATATATTTTTGATTATTGCCTTTATTTAATTACTTATTATAGATTTGCTTATCTTGCCTTGGTTTAATTTTGGTTAGTCATACAAGTATTGAAATTCATTCATTTCCAGTAGATGGCCCAATTTGATGGAATACATGTCTTTTAAGATATGTCCTAATAGTTTTATGAACTTTTTGTCATCTATGATAATGTCTTATCTTCATTTTTACCCCCATTTTTTTAAAATTTGGATCTTCTCTTTATTTTGGTTACTTTTGATAAGTATTTGCTGATCTTGTTAATCTTTTAAGTGAAGCAATTCATTATTTCATTAGTTCTTTCTTATTTTTGTTTTCACTTTATTAATTTCTATTCTAGCCTTTTAACAAATCATTATATCCATTTATTTGAGAAAGAGCACATGAAAAAAACACAAGAAAATCAATACTTCACAAAAAAGAAAATGTTCCTAATTTCTATTAAAGTCATAATTAACTTTTTAATTTTTTTGCTCATTTTTTATTTATTTATTTGAGAGCGACAGACATAGAGAGAGAGACAGATAGAGGGAGAGAGAGAGAATGGGCGTGCCAGGGCTTCCAGCCACTGCAAACGAACTCCAGACACATGCGCCCCCTTGTGCATCTGGCTAACGTGGGACCTGGGGAACCGAGCCTCAAACGGGGGTTCTTAGGCTTCACAGGCAAGCGCTTAACTGCTAAGCCATCTCTCCAGCCCATAATTAACTTTTTAGATGTTAGTAATTCTGAGACCCCGAAATCATTTTCAAGTGATCCATAGTCAAATTCTCAGAAATCAAAGGAACTAGCCAAATGTTCCAGATTAACCAAGAAAAAGGAATTCCTTTACAAACTGGAGTAAATTAAAATAATGGTAATCTATTTTTTTTTCCCAGACACAAAGCAACAAAGGTATTGTGGAACATATTCATTTCCTATTTTCATAGGAAACAACTGCCCACATAAACACAAAATGTTTAAAATGTTACATTCCATGAAATTTTATTAAGTAATTGAATGAAAAACACTTATCTCATTTTTTAGATCCAAGGGAAAATTTATGCCCCTAAGTAGTTGCACACAAATACATTGACAGAACAGATTTATAAATGATAGATGATATTGGATATAATTTCTATGTAGATCCACATGCATATGTGGTAACAGATTGTAATATAACTGTATAATAGAAATTTTACATTTACAAAACAGAAATAATAAACAAAGAATTAGTCAAATTATATTAAAAAAGAGAGCTAGCCAGTATGTACTTTGGTTAAGCTTGCACAAAACTAAACAAAAACTAAATACAGTGTCATCATTTAATAACTAACAACTTCTGATAAATATAAAATATAATCTACAAATATAAAATTATAACACATTTCTGCTTTGTTAAAACACATTGCAAAACGTTCAGATCTGGCAACATCTCAGTTCAAGTTGTTAAATTGTTTTTGGAGATGCAAGTAGCCTCAACATCATGATTTTCTAACTAAAAAATATTTTAGCTTGAGGGATGAATTAGCAGTTAAAGTGCTTGCCTGCAAAACCTGAGGGCCTACATTCGATTTCCCAGTACCCGCATAAGCCAGATGCAAAAGGTGGCACATGCATTTGGAATTCATTTGAAGTGGACGGAGGCCCTGGCACACCCATTCTTTCTTTCTTTCTATCTGCCTCTCTTTTGTTCACTCACTCTCTCTCGTAAATACATAAATAATAATTTTAAAAAACTCCTTGTCCAATAAATAATTAGAATTTTAATCATAAGTGTTCTTTTAGAGGAAGCATTCAATCTGAAAATACTACAATTGCATACAGACAGAAAAAATCCAGTACTATTGCAAAAAAGAACTTGCTAACTATAGTTGAAATTGAGACTATGAAAATGAGGTTGCAGAAGATTAAAAGTTTAAGCAAGCAATATATAAAAATTTAATTTGTATATCAGAAGACAGAGATTAAATGGAGAGGAACAGGTAGATTAACACAAGTCTGAAATATGTGTGATTGAAGATTATGATTCTTATACTTTTACTATTTTCAAGTAGCAGTACTTTTTTCTTTGAATTTAAAAGTTAATGAGAAAAATAAAAGAGCTGAAGTTTAATGGTTCTACCCCATCCTTGAGTTCAGTACCCTTTCTGAAAAGTAATTAGTATAGAAAACTTGAGCAAAGGTCTTAAGAGACTGTCAGTAATAAAATATTTCTTTTGTCATTCTTTTTCCTAACTGTTTACTCTAAGCAGCTAGTATTTTCCAAAAGAAATGCATATACCACACACACACACACACACACACACACACGAGAGAGAGAGAGAGAGAGAGAGAGAGAGAGAGAGAGAGAGAGAGAGAGAGAGACAGAGAGAGAGAGAGAGAGAGAGAGAGATTGGGAGAGAGACTCAGTAACCTAACTATGTTTACTAGGAGAGGAATGATAATTTTGTCTATTATTTTCATAATAAGTAGCATATTCTAGAATTTTTAAACAAAATAATCTATATTTATTATGTCCATTGCTTAGTATATCCCCAAGTTATAATCTTTACATAGTATAATGGTGAATATATCATAAACATATTCATTGTTGTTAAAAGCCAAGAACCATTTCAAAGGATAAATGACAACAGGAAATGTGAGAAAGAATTGACCATGGGAAACAACTTAGAATAAAACTATGTGACTGGCAAATAAAGTGCCAACATGTATAAGAAGATAATTCAATGACTTTGGACTATAGAAAGTATTATTTATTTATATGATGGATAAGAACTCATGTAGATACATAGAATATCTGAAACTCTTGTCAATACTGAATATAAAACTGAGAACACTACAAAATTTTTTCTCATGCTCAGAGTGGTAGACAAAGTGAAGGAGAGGGTGTACAGCATGCATTTCCAGCACTGCCTCCTTGGAGAGGCTTTCCCTCACAGAGCTCAGAAAAAGACAAGCTCTAGAATATTTTATCTTGAATTTAACTTATATTTTTCTGTAGCTCATTATATGTTTAACATCAACGTATTTCTTTAGTTGGCTGTTATAGCATTAAGCAATTCAACCTTCTCTTGTAAGTAGTTAATGTGACAAGGTATTAAGAGTAGCAGATAAGCCAGGCATGGTGGTGCGTGACTTTAATCCCAGCACTTGGGAGGCAGAGGTAGGAGAATCACTGTGAGTTCAAGGCCACCCTGAGACTACATAGTGAATTCCAGGTCAGCCTGAGCTAGAGTGAGAACCTACCTTGAAAATAAAAAAATAAAAAAAAAAGAAAGAAAGAAAGGAAAAGAAAATGAAAGAAATCTACTGAACATTTCTTTCTTTCATTGTGATCAAATACTTGTATTCCCTGTAACATGGTCCTGGAGTAATCTTTAGAGGGTGATCGGAAATTCTAGCCCTGTTCTGATGGTGGTCTAGAGAAGGCAGTCATGGATACATACATACATCAAGCCCTTGATGGAACACTACTTTACTACAGCTGGAGGCCTAGTGTCTGATGCATTACCACATGTCTCTCTCAAAAGAAACATCTAGATTGGCAACAACCTTTATAGCTTCAGTATAATTTTTGTGGCCAGTGTATTCCCATTAAGATCATCATTAGGATAACTTACCCTAGATTCACGTATATATAAAAATTAACCATGTTTCAAATTGAGAATGTCAAGGCCACATACAGCATAAGAATACATTACAGTATTAATTCAACAAGATTAGTTGACATTTGAGATTAAAATAGTCTCCAAATTAGTGGGGGAAATTCAATTTTATGAAGAAAACTTTTGATACAGGCTTTTATTCTCACGTACTCTACAAATATCTAAAGAACATATGGGCAAACATCACATCATGACAACTATTCACAGTTGCTTGTACCAAGTTATCTAACAACGCCATGTTTAAAATAAGGCTTGACAACTTATTAAAACAATCCAACAAATAACAGCATTCTTCCTCTTAATTCATGTAGATTTTATTCATAAACTTCTATATTTTTCCAGGTCAATAGAAGTCTACACTCAGCATCTGATAACAGATCTTTTGACACTTTTATCTAGGCCTTATTAAAGCATTTTACAGTTCTCACCCAAGCAGTAATTTATGTACCAGTATAGTATAACTTGACTATAGATTGCTATAAACTATAATGAAACATAAGTATTTTTGCTGTTTAGGTGAACCTAATTAATGTCAAGTGAATTAATACAAAATTTTTATGTAGCTAAGCTCATTTACTTTCACTTTATGCCATGGAACAATAATTTTAAAAAATTACTTGTAACTGTTTTAAAACAACAATATCTGTTAATATTAATAAGTCATTTATAGCCGGGCATGATGGTACACGCCTTTAATCCCAGCACTCGGGAGGCAGAGGTAGGAGGATTGCCATGAGTTCAAGGCCACCCTGAGATGACAGAGTTAATTCCAGGTCAGCTTGGACCAGAGTGAGACCTTACCTCAAAAAACTAAAAAAAAAAAAAAAAAAAAAAAAAGTCATTTGTGAAGAAAATCTGAGCAACTTTTGAAAGTATAGTAGACAGCTGAGCCCACCTTAGTTGCTTGTTCAGTATATGTACACCAAATTATGAACTGATACATTCTAGAATACACAAGGAAAGTGTAAATGGTTCAGTACTGTGGTATAAGTTTGTCATCACCAAACTACTAAAGCCCAATGTCCATTGACACTGCCTGTGTATGCCATGAGAGCTCCTCTCTCCTACATAGCCTAGTACCATACAAAACTGCTGAAAGTAACTCGCTAAGTACCACTTCCCCTCTTCCTTCTGGCATGTAAGCATGTCACAACATGGCCAGCCTGGAGGCCAAGTCTTCAGCAGACACTGACCTGCCAGCACGCTGACTATGAAACATTCCAACCTACTGAAGTGTGAGAAGTAAGAGTCTGCTTATAAATTATCCACCATCAAGTATTTTATTACAGTAGCACAAATGGTTTAAAACATAAAAAATGGTTTCCAGGGGATCTATTTCCACCAGTGCTAAGATATTTGCATTAAAAATAACAGCAGAAAAAATTGAGAAAAAAATAACCTGTTTGAGAGCATCACAGCAAAGCAAACACCAATAATTGTGAACCTTAACTACTAAAGAGAAGAAAATTCTACATATCTGAGTGTGAGGAGAACATATTTTCTCTCTCAAAATTGGTGGATAGATAAGCACAGTGAAAGAACAAAGAGGAACTCGAGTTTTCTTTTCCTTTTTTTTTTTTTTTTTTTTTTTTGTAATTAAGTATGTGCTTTGTATGGATACCTCATGTGTTGGTACCATCTTTTCTCTCTGCCTTGCGCCATTCCGCAAGGGGCCCTTTTCAGCAGGGTTGCTTTTGTTCCCCATAGACTCGTGGGTTATGTACTGTGGGAGAAGCAGTCAGTTGTTGAGGGGAGGTAATGCTTCTCGGCACAACATCACAACTGGTGGCTCTTAAAATCCCCCCCCCCCCTTCTGTGATGTTCCCTGACCTTGGTGGGCAAGATGGAGTTCTACTTTAGTGTTGCTTTCTTTGTAGACTAGGATCAACCATAATTCTTAACAAAAAAACAAACAGAAAGGATTTGTTTCAGTCTCATGGTTTCAAGGAAGGGAAGCTTTTTCTTGGTGAAGGAGCTGGCTTTCTACATCACACAACAGTAGTCACAGAATGATCTTTTACTGAAAATAATGTGATAGGTTACAAGTTGATAGTAATTTTAATAATTTCTCAAAAATAGGATCAAGTTAAATTATTCATCTAATATCAGGTATAAATTTTATATATGAAAGATATGTAATTAAATTAAAATATAAGGAAGTTATTACATTCAATACTGGAAAATTTAATATAAAGTTGTAATCAATAAGCATTAACAACTTGTTTTTCATAGTTATTCTTAAAATACTATTTTATCTAACAAAAATTTGATTTTTTAATCTTCAAATATGAGCAGACACTATCTTCTCTACCTCACAATTTAATCTCTGTGTGCATCTCTCATCAAAGAGTATTGGAAAATTACTGATGAAAAATTTAATGAGAAACTTAAAATGATTAATGTGAAAGGCAATAAATGCCTTCAGAATTATCAACAAAATGACATGTGATTATTAAATAAAAAAGAAAACAAAATTTTGTCACTTTAAGTAAGCATTCTGTTGCAACAGAAATAGAAAGTAGAGAAATATGAAGGTACTATATCCTTAACAAATAATGTATTCACTTTGAGAATGATTTTTATTTTGTATTTTATTTTGTATTTTATTAGAATTTATTTTCCTCTCTCTTTTGTTGATTTTTTGTTTTTGACTCTTGAGTTTTATTTTTGAGTCTCACTATGAATCCCAGGGTAACTTTGAAGTACAGATTCTCCTGCCTTAGCCTCAAGGAAGCTGAGATTATAGGAGTGTGTTTCTATGACATGATGAACAGTAATATTTACATAAAACATTGTAAGAAATATCCTTCATTTTAACTTGTGCAATGGTAAATGCAATGTAAAACATTTAAGTTTGCTGAGATGCCATATTAAAGTTTCATTCAAGTTATATTCAAAATTTTCCAGTAAACTGTAACCTTGATGACAGGAATGTTGTACTAGTTTAAATTTATGTCTCCTAGTAGACACAAGTATTTTATTAAAGCTACAACTTTGGTTTCCAGCGGCCTGGCTGGAAGAGGTGTCACTGTGGGTATGATGTGGGGTACAGCTCAAACATATGTTTGGGAGTGCCTGCTTGCTTTTAGTGGCGTTGCTCATAATTTCTTTCTCCACGTGGATCTGTGAAAGGGAGTCAGCCTCTTTCACCATTATAAAATTTCCCTAGATCTATATGCCTTAAATAAACCTGTTCCTCCCATAAACTATGTCTGGTTTGGAAGTTCACCCCAGCAAATAAGGAGCTGACTACAGTAAGTATTATATTAAAGTTTCATTGCTTATTGAAATTATATTCAAGATCTTTGATAAATTCTCACTGTGATGACAGGAATGTCAATGAATTTAACTTGCCTATGATTTGTCATTGTGTGTGAAGCTTAAAAAGAAACCTCAAAATTTACTATTTGGATATTTATAAATATGTTACCTAACAAATGCTGGGCTTTCAATGAATAGAAAGTGACAACATTGACGCTGGAATAAAGTTGATACTTCCTAATATGTCATTGTGAATTTTAAATCTTGGCAAATGCGCTATTTCATGTAAGGCTCTAGGGGTGAACATATATTTGGAAACAAGATGAGACTACCCAATTCTACTACTTAAAACATTTCTGTCAAGATGATGTTAATTTAAAATACACGTTACAAAAGAAAAATTAGGGAGAAACATAACAACATTAGTTTTACACTTGACATGGAAAAAAGGAAAGAATATAAGAGCTTAAAAAAAAATACCAAAGTGGTTGCTAAAACTTATTTGAAGGCAAATTATAATGATACAATAATTGATATAATATTGTTACACAATTAAGACAGATAAATATAGTAACATGCAAAATATAGTAAGTTAGAAATAGATGTGATAAGACTTGAGGGAAAAAGAAGACAAGACAGAGAATAAATAACTGAGTTTAAGCACATCATGATAAACAATTACATACTTCTCTGGAACGTGAAGTTTGCTCCTGTAAAGCTATTAATAAACTATTAATGAGTCATTATATAAAATGACTAGAGTAAAATAAATGAATAAAAATATTTGTGTATGAAATGAGGTCAAGAATTTATAAATAAGAAAATATTAAAAACATAAATTATAAAGTAAATTTAAAATTCTCAAGAAAAGACTAATCTAAGTCACAAATCCCTAGTTCACTGTTGTAGCTGAGCTGTTTTCTTCCCAAATTTTTCTTTATTTAATGACAGCCAAATTAATTAGAGTACAATTTCAGTATCACAAAAAACTATAATATATGTATATTATATATATATATATATATATATATATATATATATATATATATATATACACACACACATATATATATATAATAGTTTCTGTGATTCTGAAATAATATATATATATATGTATATAATTTCTTAATGTAGAATGAATTTCTGTACTATGGGCTGTTTTGTACATGGTAAATAATGACAGATTTATGTCACTCAAATATTAAGATTTCTTTTCTCATGCAAATATAAACACAGAAAGTTTATATTGCAATATATTTGTCAGAGAATTTTAATTATAGCAATTATAGGCACTTTTATCTTAACCTTTATGCCTCCTATTTATAATGATACAAATAAGAAGTTTTAAATTAATAGATTTATTTCTGAAATTTAAAAACATGTTAGTGCTTTATTTACTTTGATAAGGGTAGAAAGTATGTTCAAGTGTAATTAACTAATGAAATAATGTGTTTTTTTATACAAAGTGTTTCTTGGAAATGGCACACTGTTGACAGTAAAATGCTGATAATCAGACATGAATAGCCAGCTCTCAAGTGAGGGGATGATGTACACCATATTACTTTTGTCATTTTTTAGATATAGTGTCAATACCAAGATACTAATTGATTTTTTAATGGATGCATAAGCTTGTATTTCACAGTATACATATTTTAGCCTAAAAGTGTTGAATAGCTATAAAATACATGATTAGGAAAAGATTAACAAGTATTTTTTATTATTATGAAAGTTGTATTAATAATATCTGACATTTCAGAAGATATATATATATATATAATCATTAATCTCCTCAAAAACATATTCCATTCAAAACAGGTCCTGAGCCGGGTGTGGTGGTGCACACCTTTAATCCCAGCACTCAGGAGGCAGTGGTAGGAAAATTTCCAAGAGTTCAAGGCCACCCTGGGACTCCATAGTGAATTCCAGGTCAGCCTGGACCAGAGAGAGACCCTACCTAAAAAACAGAAAAAAAAAAAAGGTCCTGACATATAAGTATTTCTCAGAGAGAGAAAGTAATCCACAGTGATAAACTTTACTCTCAAATTAACTCATATGTTAAAGTGAAAGTTACAGACAGATATGACTACCAAAAACTAAGAAAATACTTTCATGAGCTATTTCCTATGTGTTACTAAAGTGTGCTGTGTATAACTAAAGCTATTAGTATTAGCTTGAATATAAACATTGCTTTTTAATAGAAATAAAAATTGAATTGTTTCATAATGTAACTATTTTATTTATTTGCCCTTATTAAGCATGTCTTATTACTTTTGTGTGAACTAAGTCCAGAATGAATTTGTATCACAGATCCTCTTTGATAGTGTTCTAAAAGATACATCCTCAATAAGAGTAGGGGGGATTTCTTGTAAGAAGGGCCCTGAAGAGGGTGGGATGAAGCCTACCCTGACTTGTAAATTCTAGCACCATAAATCAGTTACAATCCACATTGAGTTCTTGGTTGGAGACCAACTCCCTCCCAAAAACAAGATAGGTTTTTGTCAAAGCACATGATTTCCCACATGATGTAAAAGATATGACCCTATTGCTGATGACACCATAGCCTGCTGACACAGAACATTAAGAGATCCATCTGGAAACTTAAAGGAAGGCAGTTCCCAGATGGTTAGCCCCTATAGTGCTGGGGAAAACAAACAAACAAACAAACAAAAAAAAAAAAAAAACACTACATGAGAGTGGCCAAAACATTCTAACCAAGCAGGGTACTGTGATATATGAAAGTACCCAGCCTGACAAGATGTACACAATTGTGCAACATTGGCACCCAGACTAGGTGGGTCACCTTGGCTTGATGATTGGCTAAGATATCTGCTCTGTGGAAAGGAACCCATAGCTGGAGCTGAAAACCAAGTCAGAATCCTATGGAGACACAAAGCCAAACCTACAGAGAATACTTGATGGAATAAGCCACACAGAACAATCAACCAACGAATCTAAGAAGCCAATAAGAAGAAGATCACAATAACCAAAATTGACCATGCTAAAAATAGTACAAAACACAAAAAAGCACCAAACCTCATAAGACACCATGACATGGATTAATGCAAACCTTACAGTAATAAATGTGAACATTAATAGTCTTAATTCAAACCATAAAAAGACACAGGCTATCAAGATGGATAAAAAACTGGACCCTTATATCTGCTGTCTTCATGAAACCCACCTCACCACTAAAGATAGACACCTCTGCAGGGTGCAAGGTTGGAAAATGATAATCCAAGCAAATGAAAATAATAAAAAGTGGGTGTTGGTATATTAATATTTGATAAAATAGACTTCAAACCAAAGGTAATCAAAAAGGACAAAGAAAGCCACTTCTTCCTCATGAAGAGAATGACCAAAGATGAGCACTTTACAATCATAAATATATATACACCAAACACAAATGCAGCATAATTTATTAAACAAAATCTACTCAGCAATAAAAACAGAAATAAACACCAACACCATCATAGTTGGGGATGTCAATATTCCACTATCATCAACAGAAAGATCATTCAAGCACAAGCTCAACAGGGAAATAATAGAGCTCAACAACATCATAGATCAACTACACCTAACAGATGTCTACAGAACTTTCCACCCCAATTCTACAGAATAAACATATAAACATTCTTCTCAGTAGCCTAAGGAACCTTCTCCAATATTGACCTTATATGAGGCCATAAAGGTTGCCTTCATAAGTCAGGAAAATTGAAGTAACTTCCTGCATCATGTCAGATCACAATGCATTAAAGTTAGAAATTTACAATAAAATACACATCAAGAATGAACCAACACACTTGTAAAAGTTTTTTTGTTGTTGTTTATTTTTACTTATATATATATGAGAGCAACAGACAGAAAGAGAAAGAGGCAGATAGAGAGAATGGGTGCACCAGGGTCTCCAGCCACTGCAAAGGAACTCCAGACGTGAGTGCCTCCTTGTTCATCTGGATAACGTGGGTCCTGGGGAATAGAGCATCAAACCAGGGTCCTCAGGTTTCACAGGAAATTGTGTAATCATTAAGCCATCTCTCCAAATCCCAAGATACTTTCTTAAGCAATAAGTGGGTTGGAGAAAAAAAAATCTAAAAAAAAGAAATTGTAAAATTCCTAGAATTGAATGATAATGAAAACACAACCTACCAAAGCTTATGTAGCACAATGTAAGCAGGCATAAGGGGAAAATTCATAGCCCTAAATGCCTTAATTACAAAGACAGAGACATCCTAAATAAAAATGCTGACTGACCTAAAGGTGCTGGAAAAACAAGAAGAATCCAACCCAAAGAACTCCAGATGGAAAGAAATAACCAAGATTAGGACAGAAATTAAGTAATTGGAAACCAAGAAAACAAATTTTAAAAAATAGATGAAATGTAGAGTTAGTTCTTTGAAAACATTAAACAAAATTGACAAACCCCTGGCCAAGTTGATCAAGAAAAAAAAAAAAGATGTCTAAAATTAACAAAATCAGAAATGAAAAAGGAGAGGTCACAACAGACATCAATGAAATTGTAAGAATAATCAGGACATACTTCCAGTACCTCGAGTCCACAAAATTAAATAATCTGGAAGAAATGGATGAATTCTTAGATACATACCACCTACCAAAAATGAACTCAGAGCAGACTAATCTCCTAAAGTATCTTATTATGTCCAAGGAGATTGAAAAGTAATCAAAAATATCCCCCAAAAGAAAAGTCCAGGACTGGATGATTTCTCAGCTGAGGTCTATCACACCTTAATTGAAGAATTAAAACAATTTTCTCAAACTGTTCCATATAATTGGAGACCAGGAAATCCTCCCCAAATACTTTTATGAAGTTAGCATCATCCTTATACCAAAACTAGAGAGATGTAACAAGGAAAGGAAACTATAGGCCTGTACACATAATGGACTTATATGAAATGATCCTGAACAAAATCCTTGCAAACTTAATTCATCAATACATTAAAAGCATTATCGACCTTGATCATACTATAGGCTTTATCCCTGGGATACAGGGATAGTTTAACATACATATGGTCAACATAATATACCACATAAATAAACTGAACCATAAGAATCACATGATCATCTCAATTGATGCAGAGAAGGCCTTTGACAAAATACAATACCACTTCATGAGCAAAACACTGGAAAGAATAGGCATGAAGGGTTTATATCTCAACACAATAAATGGTATATATAAAACTACTAAAGTCCAAATAATCCTTAGTACAGAAAAACTCAAGGAATTCTCAGTGAGATTGGGAACAAGACAGGGGTTCCCACTTTCTCCACGGTCCTTCAACATAGAACTAGAGGTACTAGCCCAAGCAATAAGACAGGAGAAGGGAATAAAAGGGATTCAAATTGGAAAGACGGAAGTCAAATTAGCCCTATGTGTAGATCACGTGATCATATATATAAGTGACCCAAAATTCTATGTCTCAAAATTTCTGAAGGTGATGAATTCTTTCAGCAAAGTGTCAGGATCGGAAATCAAGTAACAAATATCAGTAGCTTTTCCATATGCAATGGACCTATACAAAGAGAACAAAATCAGTGAGGCTGTCCCATTTTCAATAGCAGCAAAAAAAAAAAAAAAATTAATACCTTGGACTACCAATAACCAAGGATACGAAAGACCTATATAATGAATACATGAAAAGATACAAGAAAGAAATACAGGAGGATATGAGATGATGGAAATCCTCCCATGCTTCTGGATATGTAGAATTAATATTGTAAAAATGGCACATCTACCAAAAGCAATATACAGATGCAATGCAATGCCAATAAAAATACCAGCATCATTCTTCATAGAGATTTAAAAGTGTTCTCAAAATTCATATGGACTGGCAGAAGGCCTCAGATATTCAAATATATACTAAGCAAAAATATTAATAAATAAATAAATAAAATAAAAATTCTCTGGAAGTATCACTATGTCTGATCAAAAGCTATACTACAAAGCCATATAGCATGGTACTAGAATAAAAACAGAAATATAGACAAATGGAGAAAAAGTGAAAACCCAGACCTTAGGTCAAGTAACTACAGCTGCTTGATCTTTGACAAATGTACCAATAATGTAGACTGGAGAAAAGACAGCATCTTCAACAAATGGTGTTGGACAAATTGAATAAACATATGTAGAAAAATAAAATTAGACCCACTCATTTTGCCACACACAAAAATCAAGTCTAAATGGATTAAATACTTCAATTAAAGTCCTGAAACTCTTCAACTATTGGAAGAAAAATAGGAGACACTCTCCATGCCATATGAGAGGAAAAAAAACTTAGTGAACAAATTCCCAGATCCCAGGAATTAAACAAGCACACAACCAATGGGATCTCATGAAGCTAAAAATCTTCTGCACAGAAAAACATACCATAAGTAGAGTAAATAGGTTACTCATTGAATGGGAGAAAATCTTTGCCAGCTATGCCACTGAGAGAAACCTAATATCTAGAATATACAAAGAACTCAAAAAACTAAATAACCCAACACCTCATCACTGAAGCAGATCCAAAATGAGCCCAACAGGGTTCAGGGAAATTTTGCACAAGAGGGGCCAGAAAGAATGTCAGAGACACAGGTTGGGTCACGATATGCAGAGACATTTCCTCCTACCCATAACTGTGGGCTAACTCCACAATGCATGACCCATATACCTCAAACAGCCTAACAATGGTACCAACTTGACTGCATTCACTGAGTACAAAACTAATTAATAAAAAATTAATTAAATATAAATAATAAAAATCAAACAACCCACTCCAAAACTGGGGCAGAGAACTAAATAGGGAGTTCTCGGAGGAACAATTACCAATGGCTAACACACACTTAAGAAAATGTCCAACCTCCATAACCATTAGCAAAATGCACATTAAAACATCTGTGAGATTCCATCTTGCCCCAGTAAGGATAGCAAACATTAAAAATATAAAATGAAAACAAGGGTTGAAGAGTATGATAAGAATACTCATTCACTGTTGGTAGGAATGTAAGCTGGTACAACCACTATGGAAATCAATATGGAGACTCCTGGAAAGGATGAATATAGAGTTACTAAGATACCCTGTTATTCCCTTACTGGGGCATTTACCTAAAACATCCACATCTCAGTTCATGGGTATTTACTCAACCATATTGATATCTACTCAATTTGTTATAGCTAGAATCTGAAATCAACCCAGGTGCCCATCATTGGATGAGTGGATAACCAAGATGTGGTATATCTACACAATGTAATTCTACTTAGCAGTAAGAAAAAACATTACACTAAAATTTGTAGAAAAATGCTTGAACTTGAAACAGATAATTTAAAGATAATTCACACAACCACAGAAAGACAACCATCACATCATCTCACTCATCTGCAGTTTTGGCTCAGCCCAAGTTGTTGACATACCTGAATAGTATCTCCAAAGTTTGGACAATAGGGTGGGTATGGCTTGGTAGAAGGAGAAGGGAGGCCAAGAGGACACAAAACTGAACACAAATGTAACTGGTACCATAGAATCCTATATTCTAGAAGTCAGACTAAAAGGCAGAACTCTCAAGAGGACCTTAGGGGACAACCTGAATCAAAGGGCCCTGGGAAGGGTAAGATGAAACCTAAACTCAAATTTCTCCTGTTTCTCTTTCTCCTCTGTCTTTTTCTTTCTTTTCCTTTGGCACTGGCCTGTAACTCCCTGTACCAGGATGTGGTCTGCATCCACAATGAACTGTTGATCAGAGAGACCAACTAGATCTCCAGCATAAACAAGATAGACTTCTGTCAGAGCACTTGATTACCCACCATAGGTTAATAGTAAGACCCTACTGCTGAAGACGTCATAAGCTGTCATCATGGACCATGAAGGGACATGGCTGGTATCTGGAAGAGAGCCAGTCCGCATACAGTTATCCTGTCTAGTGCTGGAAGGTACTACATGAGCTACTGTGGAAAAATGTCCAATATCTGCCTAAACAACTCAAAGTCTAAGTGACCCAGAAGCAAACAACCTGTTGTGATGCTCAAACAATTGCAACAGTGTCACACAGCTATGGTGGGTAACCAACTGCTCTTAGATTGGCTAACAGATCTACTCAGTCGAAAGGAAACCATATCTGGAACTGAGAAACAAGTTCAAATCATATTCAGATATTGATTCTGTTTCTGTCAAGCTACCACTAACCTTTGCCTATTAACAGAGTCTATACCATTGAATCCTCTCTTAACTAATAATGGTTATGCCATTTAACCAGTGCTAACTTTATTCTAGATTGTAGAATTTGCTTCTCTTTTTTCAGACAGGAGCTGAACCTGAGGATATAAATGACCCAGTGCACTTCACCCTGACCCCAGCTGAAACCACAGAGGAATTGGGGAAATAAGCAAGAATACTGCTTTCTTAGTGAATCTGATATCAGCACAAGTGTTATGGAGCTAGACACTGAGGACATTCAACATCTACAAAACCAGAGATTCAGAGGCTCCAAAAGTACCCATCCCTGAAGAAGACTTAAAATTCTCCCAGCATGGCTAGAGGAATTTTGCGGAAGAGGGGGCAGAAAGAATATTAGAGCCACAAGTTGGAATATTTTGCACAGACATTGCCCCTGCCATAATGCATTACCCATAATCCCCATGGGGTTGACCTGGATCCCCAATGAGGAAGGTCTCTTCAAAAGAGGGGCAGGGGGGAGGGAAAGGATGTTAGCAACATGTGCTGTTTACATACTAAATGTGTCCACATCTAATAAAAAAATGTGAAAAGTTTGGCATTGACACACATCTGTAAGCTTAGAACACAGAAAGCTGAGACAAGAGCATCAACAGAGCTCACTGACAGAAATTATGCAGTTTAAGGTTGAGGAAGAAACCTCATCTCAAGGAATGACATTGAGAATCAACAGAAATGGTCATCCAATGTTCTCTTCTGATCTCCACACATATGCACACACAGTTACATACACCACATAATGTACCACTCATATCAAACACACGCACACGCACACACACACACACACACACACACACACACACAGGAGAGAGTACTTAGGGCTCATATACTATTAAAATGAAAAAAAAAAAAAGAATTAGTTATTTAGAGACTCATAGAAAAAGTGACAGTGTTTTTTTAAAATAAAGTCATTTGTTAGCTTTCACTTCCTTTAGAGACTGTTCTGAGATGTAAAATGATTGATAATATTAAGATATATAATAATATCCTAATCCCAAGTTAAAAAAAATAAGGGAAAATAATAAAAATGTGGTTAATGAATGATAACTAGTCAAAAATCACAATCAACAAATGACACCACAATAATAGACAGCTGCATAAGGTGTTCATCTATTAGAAAATGCAAAGGCACCTATATACATAGAAGCCTTATAAAAGAGAAAACTCAACCATTTATAGTGAATTACATAAATAGTTATGGGCACATTATACAAATATACATTTTATATCTATGTATTCATATATGAAGATACTAATACATCAATACTCATATATATGTAATATATAAATGTATAACTATTCATTTGCCTACTGAAACCACTGATGTCCTTGTACTAAATACCTCTGTAATTGATAAGAAATGTAGATGATAGATAAACATGTAAAATTACATTGTAAGTATAGACATATTTGGAAATTTCTGAGACTTGATGTTGTTTAATTCAAAGGACCAAGTTATTTTGAACAAAAAATCAAAACTATTGAATTGAAATGAACCTATTTTGATGAAAACTTAAAATAAATAGCATATATCAAAAATAAAAATCAAACAGTTTTAAAATGCCCTTCATGTTATTAAATACAATTACTGTTCCTTCTTATCCTGGCCCCATTGGTACTGTGCTGTTTGGATTATTATTAGGCTCTGTGAAGTGGTTTATAATGGTGAACATGTCTATTTATTGGCATATCTCCTTACTGCTAATGTAAAAGTTCATTTATCTTAGGTTTTAAGTTACAGTGGTATTGCAATATTTAAAAATATATATATCAAAATAAGCTGGGCGTGGTGGCGCACGCTTTTAATCCGAGCACTCGGGAGGCAGATGTAGGAGGATCACAGTGAGTTCAAGGCCACCTTGAAACTACACAGTGAATTCCATGTCAGCCTGGGCTAGACTGAGACCCTACCTCGAAAAAAAAAAAAAATTATCAAAATATTGAATTGAAATTTGCAGAATATTTGGCAAATTATTTGATTCAACTTAATAAATCACTGATGAAACTTTAATATTTTATTTATCCAAAACATTAATCTTTAACATTGTCTAGGAACTGTCAGTTCAGGGGAGAGCTATAAGAGTATACATAGGTGTTCATGGTCAGCCTTGAAGTCAAAGATCTGTTTTGGTTATTCCCTCTGCATTTGGAGCATTTTGTTGGAAAATCTGATTGAACAGAATTGCATATATTATAATCCTCAGGGAAAGAAGTTACAATAAATTCATATTATCTTTGGAGTTTGACAGAAAGCCCTGTCACTTATATCCTTTGAGAAGTCCTTACATAGATTAAGGGTTAGAAATAAGAGATTTCAATGTCTGTACCTGGTTATTATCAACAGAGTTGAGAAAATAGAGAATGTAAAGAGAATCTCAATAGTGTTGGAAGGAAAATAACCTTATTTTCTGAGATCTAAAAGTATTGAGATACATTGCAAGGGGCCCACTTTAAAGGACATGAGATCAGCACAATTTATTGTTGTGACGCAAAATATAAAATAAATAAAATAAAATGAACAGAATATCTGAGATGACCCTAAATAAAAGGTTACAACCCAATCTGCAGATAATGAAGATTGTTGTACAGATTTTATAATTTATACCTTGCTGTGTTGAAAAATTTAAGTAAAAACGATATATAAAATACATAACACTTTTCTATATTGTGTTGGCTTATTTGATGATTAGTATTCTTTACCATTTTAAGAAATTACCATTCTATTTATAGTTTATTTACTGGTTGTGATCAATGCATGTTGAGTATAATCAAAGCCCTGGTTTGTGTCCATTGAGAATATAAAATGTTTAGATTACTTTGTGGACATGCTATATACACACATCTAATGTGAATCAATATTCATTGCCACCAGAGTTCTGGGTTATGTCTGCTTCATAACAGCACCAAAAAGTTTTCACATACTATTCAATTCTATTTATAAGTACTTTATTTTGGATATGGACATTAATTTATTTATGACTGAAAATGTTCTACAGTTGTAAATTCATTTTTCAGCTTCTATTAATAAGTTTAACTGGGTTTTGTGAGATAAATGGTCTCTTTTAATTTTTCTCTTTTCTGTAAGAATAAGATATTAATATAACACTTCAAATTGTATTAAAAAACCTGTCTTATTAAAACAGAAAAGTGAAATGTCCCTAGTTTCTTGTTTTCCCAGCTTTCTTAAACTGTCATCTGTCTGTCTTTGTTTATTTCTTCATATTTTTTTCATTATCAATAAAATATAAACAAGCTGGATCATCTCCTCTACCAAGAATGGTCTGTACCTTCATTCTGTAGTTCCTATCTGCTTATCCAAATAATTCCTTTCCCATATCAGAAACCTTTACACCAAAGTTTCTGAGTGGGTCAACACTAATTTTAACAAGTACCCAAAGTTACTGAAAAAACTCCCCTGAGCATCTCTTAAGTCTTTCATTCTCAGCTAAAATGCATATACCAATTAGGAATATTGTGTCACTAATTTCATCTTATTTTGCATGTCATTTATCTCTGGTATGAGATGGGACCAGGCATTTCATTTGCTTTCAAATCTCATGTCTTTAGTTTTCTGCAGTTCTACTTCTCAAGCTTCTTTTCTTCTAACTCAGTCTCTTCTCCTAAAGTGCATAACCTACTGTCATTGGAAAAAACTCTTCACATCCTCTTAACATCTTTTCTCTTACATATAATTTCCCTGCTGTATGCCCCCAAGATTCCTAATGATTTCAGGATTCTCTTGAGCACTACATCTAATATGGTAGTCATTCAGAGCCATACTTCTTCAGAATGCCATGTTACACTTGCTTTCCCAAATACCTTCCCAAGAAGCACAGTTTAACTTCATTTCACAATAAATGCATCAGTCTGTTGAATTAAACATTCAAACACCCATTCCAATACTTTTATTTAAATGACCAAATTACACATTTTCCTTAGCATGTATCCCTATTTTTCCATCCTTCTTACCTCCTTCCCCTTTATGAATTCTTCCAATTAAGTAACAGATATATAATTCCTTTAAATTTCTCCCATGGTAAAATCCTATCACTCAGACATATGAATAGTACCATACATATTGGGTGCACAAATTGAGGTATAAGTGAAAATATGTAAGTTTCAAGTTTTATAACCATTAAATCTTATTTTTTTTTGCAAAGGAGTTTTCAAATATCACTGAAAATGATATTTATTTAGTGAATATCTTAAATTTTCTCCTCATATCTAATTCAAGTGTGTTCCTTTCTTTTGGTGAAAATAAAATGTACTCATATAATATTAAGTTTTAAAATTGGCATTTATTTATTTTCTTGAAAATATATACTCTGGACCCACATTTCTAATATCATATTTCTGTTTCTAAATCCACTTGGATTCTCATAATTGTTGTACTCAGATTATCATTGTATGTTTTCTTATTTTTGTTTTACCTTTTTCTTCTCAATGCTTTGCTGCACACATATTTACAATTTTCAACAAAATCCTTCAACTAATGGATAACATTTCTGAAAATTATCCCATAAATTATTTAAAATGCTTCATTGTAGGAATTGAGGGGAAAAAAAACCTACTGTGCCTTTAATGTAAATTTATCTTTAAGGGTGAAATATGTGTGGTGGTTTGATCTGGTGTCCACATAAACTTAGGTGTTCTTTATGTTAGGTCCCCAGTTCATGGCAATTTGGGAGTCAAATTGCCATGGAGGCATTTTATTGTTAGGATGAGGGTTATAGATGTTATAGCCAGCTCATTCTTGCCAGTGTTGTGCACACTTTCCTGTTGCTATTGTTCATCTGATGTGGCCGGAGGTGATGTCCACCCTCTACTCATACCAAGTTGGAGGGGTGGAAATGGAACTCCAAAGAGGTAACATTGGTTAGAATTATCCGACTTTGAGACTTGTCACTGACTAGAGTTGTTGGACTTGGAGCTACAGAGTATAATGTTTTATCTGTTTAAATCTTGTATTGGTTGAATATTTGTTTGCTATGCCCAGTACCATCTTTTGCAGTATGAGTATTTATTCTGGGACATTCTGGATGCTATTGTTGTTGCTGTTATTTCAGCTCAGTTAAAAGACCTTGGACTAGTGCCAGAAGGTGCTACATGGGAGACTGGGGGAAATGTTTGCCATCCCTTCAATGCCCTCCCCTCCCTCCCCTTCCATCCTAGTGTCTAGTCCATGACATGCTTGCTGGATATCTAAGGTATCTTGGGTAGATTCGGGTTAGGTGCTGTAGATGATTCAGACTATGTGGCAGTTTTGTTTCTGTGATTGGGTAAGTTCACGAGAATTGATAATACACATAGTCTCAGTTGTTAGAGGTGTCTTACAAAGTATGCACCAATGATATGGGAAGATTTCTGAATATGCATATATCAAACTAAGATAAACCCTAAATCCTTAAAATTTTGAGATGAGTATTTAATTTTACATCACTTCTCCTAGCACATTAAACACATATTGCATGTGATCATGGATCTTGATATAAGTTCTGTTAGATCACTAAAATATAATAGTAAAATAGATCTGTCTTATGAATATAGATAAGAGAAAAACCTACAAATTCTATTTTAATCCCTGTTACCATCAGCTGATCATATGTTCCCTCACAATTTCTCCAATACTACTTATCTATGTATCATTTATTAATGTCCACAAATCTGGACCCAAAAGGCAATGGCACCATAAAAGTCTACTTCCTAAAAGGCATGCCAAATGGATGAACCTTCACCAGGCCGTTATAGGGAACACCTGAACCACAAGACACTGGAGAGGGTAGGATCAAGGCTAACCTTAATTTTCTACATCTTCCCTCCCTCCCTCCCTCTTTCTCCCCCTCTCTTTCTGTATCTCTCTCTCTCTCTCACTCTTGTATAATAGTTATAGTTTTCCTCATTTTCTTAGTGAGCACTGACCTATAACTTCCAGTACCAGCATGGGGCTATCATCCACAATTAGCATTTGATCAGAGAGACCTACAAGGTTTCCTAAAAAACAGAAAGATTTCTATCAGAGGACTTGATAACCCAGTAAGGTTAATGGTAAGACCTACTGCTGAAAACACCATGTGCAGTTGACACATAAAATGGAATGGCATGGCTGGAAGCTGGAAAAGAGTCAGTCTCCAGACAGTCAGCACCTCTAGTGCCAGAAGGTGCTACATGGGCAACTGGGGGAAAATGACCAATATTTGTCCAAGCAACTCATTGTATAACCTACTTAGCAGCAAATAACCTGTTGTGATGTCCACACAAGTGCAATAATGGCACACAGCCATGGTGGGGAACCAACTACTCTTGATTTGACTAGCTGATCCCCTCAGTGGTATGGGACCCATAGCTGAAGCTGGGAAACAAGTCAGAACCATATCCAAACATTACCCATTCTCCAATATCAAGCTATCATCAATCATGGGCTACAAGAGGGCCTATTCCTATCAAATGCTCTATAAAAAATGTAAGGGTTATCTCATTTGTCCTAGTGATAACTTACTCTGCATTGGAGAATCTGCTTCTCTTTCTCAGATAGATGCATATCCTAAGGAGAGAGCCACACCATCATACCTCAGAAGGGTCCCAGCTGAAACTAAGAAAAAAATGGCAAAACAAGCAAGGGAGCTGTTTACCTGATGAACTGGATACCAGCACAAGGGAGAAGGAGAGCAACCCAGAGAAAAATCCACTCCTACCAAATCAGAGAGCCAGAGCCTCAGAGGCCCCCAACACCTCATCACTGAAGCAGACCAAAAATGAACCCAACATGGCTCAGGGAAATTTTGCAGAAGGGGGGGCAAAAAGAATGTGAGAGCCACATGTTGGGTCATGATATGCAGAGACATTTATCTTACCTATAACTGTGGGCTACCTCCAAAACACATGACCCATATACCTCAACAAGGAGGGGCCAATTGGGAGGGGGAAGGTCATGGATGAGCCTAATAATGGTACCAAAGTGACTGTATTTGCTGAAAACAAAACTAATAAAAAACTAATTAAAAAACCTGCATAAACCTCATTTTCCTCAAAACATGAATATCTGTGCTCAAATTTTATTTACAAATTAGGTAGATAAATTAACAACATCAGCTAAAATCAGAACATATAAGATAATACATTTCATCAAAGATATTTAGACAACGTGATTTATTTTTATCAGAGATTTGATTTAATATTTTTGAAGTGTCATTTATTATTAACAACATTGTAGAAAAGATAAAACAGTGAGTAAGGGGCGTAACTTGAATATATGTCTCTGCATTACTTGAATTTAGAATTTTGTCACTTCCTTTGTTGGTTAGGAAAAGAATTTCTGAGTAGAGGAGGATGAAAAATATCTTCAGTACTATAAATAACAGAGATGATTAGATTGATAATCTTCAAACAGCTTTTTTTTTAAATGATTTTCATTTAATGTAGTGACATTCAGATAGTGACAACTCTTGACTGAATTACCTCAGACAATTTGCTAGACCTCACTGAAGCTCAAAATTCTAGTGCATAAAGACACTCTTTGATTAGGTAACATAGCAATCATGAAGTCAATTGAGCTGTGACTTAGCTCCAATATTAAATAACTAGATTTGATAAGGTCAGTTCCTGTATGGATTGATGTAGGTTACTAGAAAACCAATGGCAACAGAATTATTGAGTAAGTTAATGAGTAATCAATGATGTTATCCATGATAAAGCACCATAGCCAGGTCTGAGTAAGGTTGGAAACTTTCCAGGCTCAACCATTAGTATTCTATAGTTTCAGTTTAATTTTACTAAAAATTTAAATAGCTTTCTTTTATACCACCTATCATTTACTTAATGTAAAGCTGTTGATTTAATAAAGGTTATATGTTATTACTAGAAAATTAATTCAATACAAGACAGATATGACTAATGGGCTTTACATCTGGATAAGGATTTTATGTATGTACTACCTCGATTCCCATTTTCAAAATGTGGAGAGAGTAATATTGCAAATACATATGTTAACATTCATTTCTTCAACTTCAGTTAAGTGTTGTATTATCAGGAAAGTCAAAACAGGTTAATTTTATTGTCACTTCTAAAATTTATATGTATCCTATTAGCACAAAATAGAAGGTTATAGCCTCCTACATTCTAAGGGAGAGGGCACCTTCTCTGCTACAGATATTTATTTTTGAAGTACGTAGCTTCTAATTTTAAAGGAAATTTGAATGTTCTAAAATGATAATATGATAAAATAACAAGCTGTATACATATAAAAGTAATAATTGAAGATTCAATTTTAAAAGTTTATAATCACAGTTATCACAGTCTCACAAATTATGAACTATTATTGTTTTAAGTAATAAAAATGGTAAAGTCATATATCTAAATGTTTTCTTAAGCAAAAACTCATTGAAAAAGGTGTATAAATTTTCATATGAAATTGTTTTGTTTTTGTGTTATAAATTATATAGCAGAGTATTTTACCAAAGGATAAATTAAGACATTTGGAAATTAAATTAGAAAAGTTAAAACCAGGCTGGGGAAATGGCTTAGCAGTTAAGGCATTTGCCTGCAAAGCTTAAGGAGGCTGGTTCAATTCCCCAGGACCCAAGTAAATTGGATGCACAAGGGGGCACATATGTCTGGAGCTCGTTTACAGTGGCTGAAGATCCCAGCACACCCATTCTCTCCCTCTCCCTCTCCCTCTCCCTCTCATATGAATAAATAAAAATAAAATAGTTAAAAAAAGAAAAGTTAAAACAATATTATAGTTTCTTCATGTAACCATAGAAAATGTAGAACCCTTATTGATAGCACAATTAATGCCAACTCATTTCAGACACTAGAATTAAAACTTAATTTAAAATGTCAGAGTAGGGCTGGAGAGATGGTTTAGTGGTTAAGCGCTTGCCTGTGAAGCCTAAGGACCCTGGTTCGAGGCTTGGTTCCCCAGGTCCCACGTTAGCCAGATGCACAAGGGGGCACACGGGTCTGGAGTTCGTTTGCAGAGGCTGGAAGCCCTGGCATGCCCATTCTCTCTCTCCCCCTCTATCTGTCTTTCTCTCTGTGTCTGTCGCTCTCAAATAAATAAATAAAAAAATTTTGAAAAATAAAATAAAAAAATAAAAAGTCAGAGTATGTAAATGTTATTTGCTGTACTTGTACGTTTTATACTCTTTATAATTTATATATTTTGATGGTGGGATAATTCAAAGCAGGTGACAAATAATTTGAACTGTATTTTAAGAACCATAAAATTTACTTTCTTACAATCAACTTAAAGAATCAGTGATTTCCAACTAATAACCAAAAAGATAGTGTGTATTACAATCTAAGGTACAGTTTAGAATTATATTAATAAACCATAATTTAAACTCATTTAAATGTATTCAAATGTTATGGGTAAAGGACATTCCTAGGCACTTTAATTTTTGAAACTATTTTGAATGGGATGTTTGTCTTAATTTCTTTCTCAAAAAGTACATTGATGGACTATATAAAGCCACTGATTTATGTGTGTATTGACTTCATATTCTTTAAGGTTTCTGAAAGTGTTCATTAAATTTGAAGTTTTATGATAGAATGTTTAGGATCATTTAAGTGTAGAATTAGGTCATCTTCAATAGAAGATATCATACATTGGAGACCCTGTCCATGATTCTGGATTGATGAGATCAATATTGTAAAAATGGAGATATTACCAAAAGTAATATACAGAATAAATACAATTACCATCCACGTTCCAATTATATTCTAATCAGACCTAAATAAAAAGTCTAGCAATTCTTACAGAAGAATATAAGATGCCCCCTAGCCTGAGCATACCTAATCAGAATGAGCAGTCTTTGGAGGCACCATAACCTAAAATTATGCCACACAGCCATAGTGACAAAGGTATTAGGGTTTTGGCACACAGACATATAGACCAATAGAACAGAATACATAAGCCAGGAAAAAAAAAAAAAAAAACTCATACAGCTACAGTCACCTAATTTTTGACAAAGTCATCAAGAAATGACCCCCCCCCTGGAGGGGGGGGGCAGGGAGAGAAAGTCTGTTCAATAGACTGGGTCTTTCCATGCCAAAAAAAAAAAAAAAAAATACATCTATATCCTCATATTTCACAAAAATAATTTCAAATATTCACTATAAGGACTTTAACATAAATCCATAGCTGCTAATATTACAGGCAAAAGATAGGCAATACACTGGAAGTTATAGTTATTGATAGTATCTTATTAACTCACTAAGATACTCCACAAGCTCTCTTAATACTGAAAACCAAAGATTATAATGATATAGCCAAAATGCCAGAAAAAGGATGAATGTATCCCACATCTATACTGTAGTTATTAGAGGAAGGCAGGGTCCAAATGTCCAGAAGAAACATTGGGAAAAGCTGGATGGGGATGGAGAAGGTGGCTGAGCAATTGTACTGCAAGCAGCCAGGGAGGCCCAGATATTTTAGGTCTCTCTCTGGTACACAAATGGGTCTTTTTCTTTTTACAAAGTTTTTCCATGACAAAAATTCCATGAGCTTTACACAAGTTTGTATGAAAAAACTCCTTTCCGTTACAGAGTTTTGCACTTTAATCACTTCTCAGTATAAAAGCTTATCCCAAGGTTGGGAGACAAACAAACCGTTTGATCTCAGCAATATAAACATAAATATTAAGGAATGGCCAGCTCTTATCAGTAACACTGAGTGTGTATAATCTTGCATACATGAAGGTGCTAAAGACTTGCTGTCAAATGGCCAGAGCTATGGATACAAGTTCAGCCAAATGGCTCCCAACAATTTTCCCTCTTTTTTTTTTTTAATGAACCAGGCCCTTCTGGGCCTCAGTGCAGAAAGACTGTGTCTGTCTTAGGTTGTCCTCTATGATATTTAGGCCTTACCCATCATTGGTATATGAGTTCCATCATTTATGCCCTATCTTAGGTTGACCTAACTCGAGAGAATCTTACCCGTCTTTGACTACCAGCCTTTGCAGGGACTTAAAGATAATGTCTCAGGAAGCTGGGGTCAGTCCATAGCTGTATCCCATGTACTTCTGCACGGATATCCATAATGGATCTCAAAAGGCATTTAACAAATATGGGCAGCAGACACAGAATAAGTAAAAGACAAACACCTGTAGCAGTAAAGCTTCGTATTCAAGAAGTGAGAGAATTTCATCCAGGCAAGGCAGACTTAAAAGCAGATATTAAGTCATCAGCAGCTTTAGCTGCATCAAAAGTAAAATGATTATTTTGCAAAGACAAAATCTCTGAATGTAACTGAATCATATCCAAGGAAATATTATCGTTATGTCAAATATTTTTAATTGTATTTTTCCAATGCTGTTGACTGTTATTATATTTTTTTAGAAGTAACAAAAATCCATTGAAAATTTACATGACACTCCAAATGAGTTTCAGCTTTTAACCCTAATATATAGAGTGTCTAACAGGTGAAACTATCTAGGGTAAGGATCAAGCCCAAGACCTTAAAGGGAGGTACAGTTTGAACTTTCTCAGGAGCTACTTTAAAGCTGTGAGTATGAAGGATAGTTAGACATTAAGAGTACAAGCCTAAAGCCAAATGTCACAGTACAATTTAGGAACTTGTGCTAGGCACACTTTGTATATTTTAGATCTAAATCTGAAACCCACCATCACACTTTAAGATAAATAATTGAATATATTGGGGGCCATTTATTTAAATTACTACATTTTGCCCCTGGAGCCCAATAGATTTATAACCATCACATATTATAAATTGTTAAAAAAATTAAAATATTTAGGGTAAATAATGTCTTTTTTAGTTGGTTGTGTGGGGGTAAAGATTCCCCCTTTTGTTTTTTTAATTGAGATTTGAGAGTTTTATTATATTTTTTAATGATAGTTTGGCCCTGGGGGTTATATGGAATGCCTGTGGAATGTGAGATTTTCCAGGTCTGGAGAAAATCTACAAAGGTCTTGCTTACAAAGTAGGGGCCATTATCTGTTTTAATTTGATTAGGCAGCCCAAGAGTGGTGAAACATTGAAGTATATGACGAATGGCATGTTTAGATATTTTCCCAGCATGTGTCGATGCACAGTAGGCGTGGGAAAAGGTCAGTGAGCCCAATCACCATGAAAGGGCAGACTTCTCCCCTGTCCCCACCTGGGTCAGTCCAAGGGGGCCATGTTGCAGACTCCCAGGAGGTGGATTGCCCATCAATTCCCAGTAGGGGAGGGTCGGGCACAAGCTGCCAGGAGGGGGGCCATCTATTTAAATTACCAAATTTCGCCCCTGGCTCCCAATAGATTTATAACTATTATATATTATAAATTGTACTCAGTTTAATTTTAAAGGTCCCCACAGTCTTGACCATTTAAGATATTAAGACCTGTAAAATTAAACAAGTTAAACATTTTTAACATATGAAGGCACAGAGCAAACATTTTTAACTGGTATAAGGCATAGTAAGGAGAGACTAAAACAATGTAAACTGAACTATCATAACCTAAAATTAGTCTCAGTGCCTGAAATTTTAACTTGTTTGAGGTTTTTTAGCTTAAAATCTTAAGTCTCAGCTAGGCATGGTGGTGTACGCCTTTAATCCCAGCACTCAGGAAGTGGGGGTAGGAGGATTACCATGAGTTTTAGGTCATCCTGAGGCTACATAGGGAATGCCAGGTCAGCCTGGGCTAGAGTGAAACCCTACCTTGAGAAACCAAAACAAACAAACAAAAAAACCCCACAAATCTTAAATCTCTTCATCCAATATCTCTAGCTAAGCATATCAGTCTACTACAAATTTAACCTTGACTAAACTCTTTGGGCCTGGGCAGCAGGATGCAGCCAGCCCTTATGCCAGTAGCCCAGTTCCAACGAAGTTCCCTGTAGTCTTTCTTTCCTCTTCAAAAGCTTACAAGTCAAGCCTCGAAGTTTAATGCTGTCTTTACTTAGTAGTTTTAATCTTTTATCTGAATAGTCCATAAAATCTGGCTTAGCACTCCAGAAGACACCTTCAGTTGTAAGCACCAAGTCCATGCTTATTTCTTCAAAACAAAGTGTCCAAAAGATTAACATCCCCATGGTCAGGTTTATCTCAGCTCATTTCTCGGTCTGTATCAGACAGCTTTAGGTCTGCTGAGACAAACTTCCAGACTAGGTATAGTTATGGATGAAGGGATATTTATTGAAGCTTACAGATCCAGGGAAAGTTCCATAATGGCAGAAAAAGCTGGCTGGCCTTCACAGGCCCAAGCAGACAGAAAGAGAGAAACACAAGCCTTCTGAAATACAAAAGCTACAGGTGCAGCTTGCTAGGACCCGTTTAGAAATACAAAAGCCACCGGTGAACTGAAAGAAAAAGAGAAAGGGAAAGAAGAGATGTTGACAAAAAAGCACAGGTTATAGAAGCAAAGTTTAGCACATTAAATATGAAGACTGTCTTATAACTTATGAGGGTATGCTCACGTGCACATGTACACCAATTAACTCCTCAACAAATGCCTCTCACAGGGCACTAGTCTGGAAGATTTTGTACTGCAAAGGACACTGTATATAAAGCAAAGAGGCATCCTACAGAATGGGAAAATATATTTGCCAGCTATATATATGATAGAGGATTAATATCTAGGATATACAAAGAACTCAAAAAGTTAAATAATAAGAAATCAAACATGCCAATTAAAAATGAGCTATGGAGCTAAATAGAGAGTTCTTCAAGGAAGACATATGGATGGCATATAAGCATCTAAAAAATGTTCTACATCCCTAGTCATCAGGAAATGCAGACTAAAACTACATTGAGATTCCATTTCACTCCTGTCAGATTGGTGACCATTGTAAAAACAAATGATCACAAATGCTGGCCGGGATGTGGAAGAAGAGGAACACTTCTACACTGTTGGTGAGAATGCAATCTGGTCCAGTCATTGTGGAAATAAGTGTGGAGGTTCCTAAGATAGCTAAAAATTGATCTACCACATGACCCAGCTATACCATTCCTAGGCATATATCCTAAAGACTCATCTCATTTCCTCATAAGTACATGCTCAACCATTTTTATTGCTGCTCAATTTATAATAGCTGGGAAATGGAACCAGCCTAGATGTCCCTCAACTGATGAGTGGATAATGAGGATGCATCACATTTATACAATGGAGTTCTACTCAGTGGTAAAGAGCAATGAACTAATGAAATTTGCAGGGAAATGGATGGATCTGGAAAGGATTATACTAAGTGAGGTAATCCCAGCCCAGAAAGGCAAGCGCCACATGTTCTCTCTCATATGTGGATCCTAGCTACAGATGATTGGGCTTCTGTGCAAGAAGGAAAAAACTCAGTAGCAGAGGCCAGTAAGCTAAAAAAGAGATATAAAGGGAAGAGAAAGGAAGGAAGAGGGTACTTAATAGGATGGTATTGTATCTATGTAAGTAGAAGAATAGATTAATGGAGGTCAAAAGGCCCAAAGTGAGGTCAGGGTAAGAGATTTAGTAAAGGAAAGGTGGAGGGAGGGCTAATAAAAATCTAAGAGTATATAAATAAAACATATGGAATCCTCTGGTTTTGGACAATGGAACACTCAGGACCCATAGATCATTTCTAGAAAATTTTCAGAGCCAGGGATGGGATACGTTCCAGTGAGTGTTTAGCCAGGGAGGTCCATGAGGCCCCCAAAACATTATAGGCCATTGCCAGGGCTCTTGGTTTCACACCCAGAATAGATGGTAAGACCTTATTGCTGAAGACTCCACATACTTGGGCTGCAAGGCCACTGAGAAATCATGCTGGAACCAAGCTGATAACCTCCTCCATGTAGATCAGCTGACAGAAAGCTGGAAGAAGCCATTCTGCATGTAGTTCAATGGGAGAAAGAGATACCACCAGTGAATATACTCAACAGTGGACACTGCAAGCTTTATAATTGGCCAGCCAGGCCAAATGAGCCAACAGCTGCAATAGTGGCATGTCTATTCTGGTGGAAAATAACTGCCCTCTAAATGGACTGGAGGCCCACTCCATGGGAAAGAATACATCCCTGATACTGAAAACTTAAAACAGAGGTAGTCATGAGCCCTAGGTGTGTAACATCTGCTGATGTCTGGATAAATGTATATACTATGCTTATCAAACTGCCCAGTAAGCACTTCTCTTAATATTCATACCCTAATATCAATGCTACTCTCACTTTGGGTAGAGAATCTTCTCTTTTCAGATGGAAGTGACCTACGCATGACTCAGAAGGTATCATAGTGCTGTAAAGAAGTGACTGAAGTACTGAGTAACATCACGTCACACCTTCCAAGGCTCATGGTCTAATGCAGAAGAGCTGGCAAAAAGAATTTAAGAGCCAAAGGAATGGTAGGACTCTTACAATGTGCTCCATCCAGACATAAAATGGCCTGGATATCCATAACCTCACACTACCTACACAGACCATCATAAGAGGAGGAAAAGATCATGACATCAAAATAAAAGAGAGATTCATTGAGATGGGGAGAGGATATGATGGAGAATGGAATTTCAAATGGGAAAGTGGGGGGAGGGAGGGCATTACCATGGTATAATTTTTTATAATCATGGAAGATGTTAATAAAAATTGAGAAGAAAATTTCTTTTGGTTAGCTTATTTTTTGACTGAAATTTTAATACCATTTATTTACTTAAATGTGGTCATTGTACATAATCTTCTTAATGTATTTTTGAATTTGTTTTAAAGGGATTTTTGAGAATTTTGGCTTATATGTTCATCAGAGAAATTGTTCTCTATGTTGCTTTATATATTCTGTCCTTACTTATTTTTAGTATCTGGTTAATACTGGCTTAAATAATGAATTTAGTAGTGATCTGTATTATTTTATTTGCTGTACAGTTTGAGAAGTGTTACTGTTAGCTTTCTTATATTTTATTATTTATTTATTTATTAGAAAGAGAGAGAGAGAGATAGAATGGGTTTGCCAGGACCTCCAGTCACCAGACACATGTGTCATCTTGTGCATATGGCTTGGGTCCTAGGGAATCAAACCCGGGTCCTCTGATTTTGCAGGCAAGTGCCTTCACCACTAAGCAATCCTTTCAGTCCAATGTTAGGTTTTTTTTTTTTTTTTTTCTTTAAATTTTGGTACAGTTCATCAACAAGTCATTTGAGTACAAGGTTTTTGCTTCTGGGGAGTCTTTTAGTCATTGTTCAATATTGTCACTCCCAATTTAATTTTGGTAGATGTTGCATGTTTAAATATTATGCATTTCTTTCTAGTTTTGATTCATGAAATATAAATTTTCAGAATATTCTCTAGTTATTTTCTGAGTTACACTTGAGTATGCTGAATAACTCCTTTCATTTCTCATTGTATTACTTTTTAATTTTTTTTTCTCTTTTGTTTAGTTTGGCTAGATGTTTGTCAAACATTTTTATATCTTCCAAGGAAAAACACTGTTTTATTTATTATATCTTAGTCTCTATTTAATTATTTTTGCACAGTTCCTTACTATTTTCTCCCGTCTACTACTTTAGAGTTTGGGTTCTTCTGTGTTTCTAGAATTTTGAAGTGCATCATTCTATTATTTGTTTGAGGTCTCTGATATTATAATGGAGTATTTATAAATTTAAGCATTCCTTTTAGAAGAGCTTCATATATAGCTAAAAGATTTCAGTAGACTGTGTTATCATTTCCACTTGGTTCTAGGAAGTTAAAGGAACAAAAATGGTGCCTGATTTCTTTAATAACTCCTGCTATTCATTCAAAAGTGATTTTTTTTTTTTTTTTTTTTTTTTAGGTAGAGTTTCACTCTGGCCCATAGTGAACTGGAAATCACTCTGTATTCCCAAGCTGGCCTCAAACTCATAGTGATTCACCAAATTCTGCCTCTCAAGTGCTGGCATTGAAAGTATGCACGATCATGCCTGGTCATTGTTTAACTAAATATTTGTGTATTTATTTATTGTTTGACTTATGAGGGGTGGGGCAAAAATGAATGTTCATTCCAGGGTCTCCTCACTCAGCAAACAAATTCCTGATGCATGTGGTTCTTTAGTGACTCTGGCTTAGCTTGTGTTATTAGGGAACCAATCATGGACCCTCAGGCATTGCAAGAAAGTGCCTCTAACCACAGAGCCATATCTTCAGCTCAAAAGTACATTTTTCATTTTCTAAGTGTTAAGTTTCTAAGGTTTCTCTTGATGTAGATTTTGTATTTTATTCCAACTTGTTCCGATGAGATGCAAAGAATCACTTCAAAATTTTATTCACTAAGTCTTATTTTATGGCTTATAATGCAGTTGGTATTAGAGAAGGTTCAGTGAGCGGCTGTGAAGAATGCTTATTTCCTATCTGTTGTGTGTAATATTCTGTAGATAACTATCAATTCCAACTCATTTATGATATAATTAACTCTAAGTTTTCTTTACTGATTACTTTAGAAGATTGATGGAATTTTAAGAGTTGGGTATCTTTCAGTTTACACTTTCTTCCTTCAAATTAATTTGTATTTTTATAAGATGAACCCTTTAATAGGTAGATATTTTTAACTCAGGGCATCTATTTACCCAGTGCAACACAGGAGCCTTGTCTTCAGTGGTGCTGATGTCTTCCACAATTACAGTTCCTTTCTCCACACTAGCTTGAATACTCTTTTTTTTTTTTTTAAATTTTTATTAACATTTTCCATGATTATAAAATATATCCCATGGTAATTCCCTCCCTCCCCACCCCCACACTTTCCCATTTTCTTGAGATTGACTCTGCTAACTAAATTAGCCCATTATGTGTGAGTTCAGTGGAGCTCAAGTTCTTAGAACACAGGCAGAACTCATCCAGTTTCTTTCTTAGAATGTAACAGGAATTTCTTCTAGTCCTGTTCCTGATACATTCCTTGTTTACCCAATCCCAACGTAGCAGCCCTCCACTGTCTGTGCATCTCTTAGCTTCCTTGTCTTCCATTTCTACCTGAGTATACCCTTGAGCTCTGTTTACAGTATTTAAGGGCATTTCTAGGCCAAAGTTCCAAACTCTTCCACATACCTGGCACATACCAATTCTAGATGCCTGTGGATCATGTTTTCAAGTTCTTTTGTAGCAATGGCCCAACTTCTCTGTATCAATTTTCTCTAATAGTTAGCATTTTCATTTCTGGGACACAATGTCTGACAATATTAGGTTAAGGCATGAAAAAGTTAATTTTGCCTTACAGTTCCAGACTGCATGCCATTGGGGTAGGAAACACTTGGTGGCAAGGATATGACACAGCTGATCTCAGTGCATCTACAGTCAGGAAGCAGAGAGTGCAAAATGATGATGCTTAGCCAGTCTTTCATTTTCATACAGGCCATAGGAATGTGGCTGCTTACAATTAATGTAAGTCTTCCTATCTCCATTAAGATATCCCTTCCTAGGCAGAATCAGAAGCTCGTTTGCTAGGTGAGTTTAGGTCCTGTCATGTTGACAATCAATATGAATATGACACTTATCAATTATTTGTTTTTGTTAGATGAAATTTCTGCTATTCATTGAATATATTATCTATGCCTTTACAATTTATCTTACCTCCTTCTTATATACCATGGTTCCTGGATTTTTCTTTCTTTAGTATTTTCTTTTTGTTTACTTTTATTTATTTAAGAACAACAGGCATAGAGAGAAAGAGGGAGAAAGAGAGAAGAGAGAAAGCATGGGCACACCAGGGATTCCAGCCACTGCAAATGGACTCCAGAAGTGTGCACCCCTTTGTGCATCTGGCTAACATGGGTCCTGGGAACTCAAGCCTTGAACAAGAATCCTTAGACTTCACAGGCAAGCGCTTAACCACTAAGCCATCTCTCCATCCTGGATTTTTCTCTTAAACATGTTGGGCCCTGAAAGGCCCAGGTGTGGGGCCTAGTGAAACTTCCTGAGCCTAGCTAAAATTTGGCAACCTTTCTCTGGCCAGCTAGGACTCATCAAGATGTCTAATGGTTTGTGGCCTGCTACTTCCATGCAGGAGTTGAAATTACCATTTCAATAGTGACAGTTTGCTATTGGCCCTTACCTCCTCTCCCCCCTCCCCATCCTAAAATCCCTGCCTTCATCCCCAACATGATATAGGCAACTGCTCATAGCAATAAAGTATGTTCCCGTGAGTTCATGCTTCCACAAGACTCCCAACTCAGTGTGGTTTTTCTCTGGTGGCCAGGAGAGGTCTGAGCCGTCAAATGCTCATCTTCCTCCTTAACCCCTTGGGAGGAACCAGCAGGCCTGGTCCTTCCTCAGCACTACCTACTGGGGGAGCCCGGCAGCTGGCATCTAACAAAGCTTATAGGAAGGCTACTGATTTCTGTGTAATTATTTTATATCCTGCTACATGGCTGTAGGTGTTTATCGCTCTAACAGTTTGCTGGTAGAGCCTTTAGGGTCCTTTATATATATAATCATGTCATCTGCAAATGATAACTTGATCTCTTCCTTTTTCAATTCATATCCATTTTATGTGTATCTCTTGCCTTATTGCTATAGCGAAGACTTCAAGTGCTATATTAAATGAAATTAGGAAAGTGGACACCCTTGTCTTATTGCTAGTTTTAGTGAAAAGCTTCTAGTTTTTCCCCATTTAGAAATATGTTGGCTGTAGGCTTGTCATAAATACTCTTTATTATATAGAGATATGTTCCTTCTACTCCCAGTCCCTGTAGACTTTTTACCATGAAGGGATGTTGGATTTTGCCAAATGCTTTCTCTGCATCTAATGAGATAGATAATCATATGATTTTTGTCCTTCAGTCCATTTATATAATTTATTACATTTACCAATTTGTATATGTTGAACCATCCCTGCATCTCTGGGATAAAGCCTACTTGGTCTGGGTGAATGATCTTTCTGATATATTCTTGTATTCTGTTTGCCAATATTTTGTTGAAATTTTTGCATCTATAGTCATGAGGGAGATTGGTGTGTAATTTTTGTTGTTGTTGTTATATCTTTGCCTGGTTTTGATGTCAGGGAGATGCTGCCTTCATAGAAGGAGTGTGGTAAGATTCCTTCTTTTTCTATTTTATGGAAAAGCTTAAGAAGCAATGGTGTTAATTCTTCCCTGAAGGCCTTGTAAAATTCACCTGTGAATCCATCTGGGCCTGGGCTTTTCTTAAGTGGGAGATTTTTGATAACTGCTTGGATCTCCAAGGTTGTTATAAGTCTATTAAAGTGATTAATCTCATCTTGATTTAATTTAGGTAGGTCATAAAAATTAAGGAAATCATCCATTTCTTTCAGATTTTCATACTTTATGGAGTATATGTTTTCATAGTATTTCCCTATGATTTGTTGAATTTCTCTGGTATCTGTTGTGATGTTACCTTTTTCATCTCTAATTTTATTAATTTGTGTCTCTTCCCTCTTTTTGGAGGGCAGACTTGCTAAGCATTTATCAATCTTTTTTATCCTTTCAAAGAACCAAATCTTTGTTTCATTGATTCTTTGGATTGTTTTTTTTTGTTTGTTTGTATTTCATTAATTTCTGCCCTAGTATTTATTATTTCTTCCCACCTACTGGTTTTTGGTTTGCCTTGTTCTTCTTCCAAGGCTTTAAGGTGATACAGTAGACCATGTACTTGTGACCATTCTAATTTCTTAATATGGGCACTTCAAGCTATAAATTTACCTCTGAGGCCTGCCTTCATTGTGTCTCAGAGATTTTGGCATGTTGTGTTCTCATTATTGTTTGATTCTATAAATTTTTTGATTTCCTTCTTAATTTCTTCATTGACCCATTCATCATTTATTAGTGTATTGTTTAGTTTCCATAATTTTGTGTATGCTCTATAGTTTTTCTTGCAATTGATTTGTACTTTGATTCCATTGTGGTCAGACAGAATGCAAGGAATTATTTCAATTTTTCTGTATTTGTTAAGATTTGCTCTGTGTCTTAATATATGGTCTATTTTAGAGAATGTTCCATGTGCTGCTGAAAAGAAGTATATTCTGCAGCATTTGGAATAAATGTCCTGTATATATCTGTTATGTCCATTACTTCTATGCCCTCATTTAGTCCAGTTGCCTCTCTGTTTATTTTTTCCCTAGATGACCTGTCAATTGATAAGAGTGGGGTGTTGAAGTCACCCACTACCACTGTGTTTGGTGTTATCTGTCACCTTAGTTCTAATGGTATTTGTTTGTTGAATCTGACATCCCTTATGTTAGGTGCATTTATGTTTAGGATTTTAATGTCCTCATGTTGGACGGTGCCTTCAATCAATATAAAGTGACCTTCCTTATCTCTCTTACCTAATGTTGGACTAAAGTCTACATTATCAGATATTAGTTCAGCAACTCCTGCTTCTTTTCTAGGTCCATTTGCTTGGAACACTGTTTTCCAACCTTTCACCCACAGTGTCCATCCTTTGTAGAAAAGTGGGTTTCTTGGAGGCAACAAATTGAAGGATCCTGCTTTTTAATCCAGTCTGAAAACCTATGACTTTTGTTTGAAACATTGAGGCCATTGATATAAAGAGCTATTATTGAAAGGTATGCAGTACTTTTGCCATTTTTTGTTTTTTTTTGGTAGTTCTTCCAGTTTTAACTTTGCTCTCTGTGTTAACTGGTTTTTGAGTATTGTTTGTTTTTTCCTGGTTCCTTATATGTGTGCTTTTCTTTTCCTTCAGCATGGAGGATTCTTTCAAATATTTTCTGTGGAGCTAGCTGGTTTTCTCTTCAAATACTCCTTTAGCCTGCTTTTGTCATGGAATGTCCTTATTTCTCCCTCTATTTGAATGGATAGCTTTGCAGAATAAAGTAACCTTGGTTGACAGTTGTTATCTTTCAGAATTTGGAATACATTACTCCACACCCTTCTGGCATTTAAAGTTTGTGTTGAGTAATCTGCTGTAATCATGACAGGCTTGCCATTGTAGGTAACTTGATTTTTCTCTCTGTTTCAATATTTTTTCTTTGGATTTTGTGCTTGGTAGTTTGATTATAATATGGTGAGGAGAGGATCTTTCCAGGTTTTGTCTGGCTGGTGTTCTAAAGGATTCCTGTATCTGCATTGGCACCCCTTTCCCAATTTGGGGGCAGTTTTCTTCTATGATTTTATTGGAGACACCTACTATGCCTTTAGTGTGAAATTCTTCTACCTCTACTATGCCCTGAATTCTTATATTTGATCTTCTCATAGTGTCCCCAATATCTTGAAATTCCCATTCATACTCTATATTGGTTTGGACTGTATTAGAACTGCCACCTGGTCTTCTAGCTTAGATATTTTGTCTTCTCCTTCATCCATTCTACTGGCCAGATTTCTACAGCACTTTTTTTATGTCATTAACTGTGTTCTTTATTGCTAGTAATTTAATTGGTTTTTCTTTATTATTTCTAGTTTCTGCTTGTTTGCTTGTTATTGTCTTTTAATTTTTTTTATTAATTACTTTTGTAATCAGTGAATACAGTCAATTTGTTACCATTATTAGGCTCATCAATTACCTAACCCTTCCCCTTGGCCCCTCCTTGTTGAGGTTATGCAATCTGGAGTTAGCCCACTGTATGGGTAGGATAAATGTCTGCATATCATGACCCAACATGTGGCTCTGACATTCTTTCCGCCCCCTCTTCCGCAAAATTTCCCTGAGCCATGTTGGGATCGTTTTTGGTGTGCTTCAGTGATGAGTGTTTGGGGGCCTCTGTGTCTCTGGCTCTCTGATTTAGTAGGAATTGATTTTTCTCTGTGTTGATCTCCTTAACCCTTGTTCTTGTACTCAGTTCACCAAGAAAACTGCACCCTTGCTTGTTTCACCAGTTGTTCTTATTTTCAGCCAGGGCCCTTTTGAGGTATGATGGGGCGGTTCTCTCCTTAGGATCTACATCTGTCTGAAAAAGTGAAGCAGATTCTACAAGGGAAAGGAAGTTAGCACCAGGACAAATGAGATAACCCTTACTTATTTTTATAGAGAATTTAATAGGTGTAGGCCCTCTTGTAGCCCATGATTGGTTGTAGCTTGTTAATAGAGAGTGGGCTTATGTTTGGATATAGTTCTGACTTCTTTCCCAGATCTAGCTTTGAGTTCCGTACCACTGAGGGGATCAGTTAACCAAATCAAGAGCAGTTGTTTTCCCACCAAGTCTGTGTGCCACTATTGCACTTGTGTGAGCATCACAACAGGATATTTGCTGCTAAGTAGGTTAGACGATGAGTTTCTTGGACAGATATTGGTTATTTTCCCCCAGTCGCCAATATAACACCTTCTGGAACTAGACACACTGATTACCTGGCATCTGACTTTCTTCCAGCTTCCAACCATTCCATTGTATGTGTCCACCGCAGAAGGTGTCTTCAGCAGTAAGGTCTTACCACTAAACTTTGGTGGGTCATCAAGTACTCTGACAGAAATCTGTCTTTCTTTTAGGAAACCTTATAGGTCTCTCTGATCAAAAGCTTATTGTAGATGATAGCCACATGTTGGTACTGGGAGTTACAGGTCCATGCCCACTAAGAAAAAGAAGAAAAAGTTAACTAATGCAAAAGAGTTAGAGAGAAGAATGAGAGAGAGAGAGGGAAAGGAGCTGTAGAAGATTAAAGTCAGTCTTCATCATACCCTTTCCAGTGTCTTGTGGCTTCGGTGTTCCCTCTAAGAGCCTGGTGAAGGTTCAGCCATTTGGTCTGCTTTATAGGATGTAGAAATTTATGTTACCATTGCCATTTGGGTCTAGATTTGCATTTCCCACCTCATCCCTTGCCCTCCCCTCCTCCCCCCCCCCCCCCCGCCTTCCTATTGTCTAGTCCACAAGAAGCTTGCTGGGTATGTAAGGCATCTTGGGTAGATTCAGATTAGGTGTTGTAGATGAGTGAGAGTATGTGGTTATTTATTTTTCCTGTGATTTGGTAAGTTCACTGAGAATTATCTGTTCCTGGTTCAACCATTTTTCCTCAAATTTTATTGTGCCATTTTTTTCTTACTGCTGTATATAATTCCATTGTGGAGATATACCACATCTTAGTTATT
This sequence comes from Jaculus jaculus, assembly GCF_020740685.1. Lineage (NCBI taxonomy): Eukaryota > Metazoa > Chordata > Mammalia > Rodentia > Dipodidae > Jaculus > Jaculus jaculus. The sequence continues at coordinate 55,414,804 of NC_059104.1, forward strand.
TATGTCTAGTACTGATCTCTTTATTTCATTAAATTGGCATCCCGTGTCTTCTTTGATATCTTTGATTTCTTCTTTGACTTCTTTGAACATATGTATAATCATTCTTTTGTAATCTTTCTCAGGTATTTCCTGTAACTCTTTCTCACTGGAGGTCATTTCTGAAGCATTAATAATTTTTGGTGCATTTATATTTTCTTGATTTTTGGTGTTTCTTGTGTTATAATGCATATATTTTTGCATTCTGTATTACTTAATGATTGGATTTTCTAGTTAGCTGGGTATTATTAGATTTGTCAATCAATCTATTATATATCTTCAGGGTAGGAGCTTTAGATGGTAGGTGTGGCTCTCAAGACTCTCAGAGTATCTACACTAGTGACTGTAGGTGATGGGTTTGCCTGCTATGAGAGTATTCAAGTAGGCTGAGTGAAACCAAATACAGAGAATTTCTAAAATTTAACTTAACAATGTATTCAAAAAATGAAAAACAGCAGAGAGTATTTATACAAGAGTAGGTATAATGACAATCAGATCCTCTGTCTTTCCCATAGGCTGTGTGGTACCTCACCCACTTCCTTAATCCTGACAACAAGGAGAATAAGATTTCTGGTCTGTTGAGGGTTCCAAGTCAGTTTGTGACTAGGTGAGACCCTTCCCTAATGTATAACAGAATAGGAAACAAAGCCACTGTAAAACAAGGTGCAACAAATAACAAACCCAAAATATATCTTATTTAAGAATGGCAAACCTGACCATCCATCAGATTTAACATATAATTTATCCTTATATGCAAGGTGCAATTAGCACTTCTGTTTCAGGCCTATATACCAGGTTTATAGGTGTGTACTGACCTGGTGTAATCCCAGTTACCTTTCAGATGATTTTGGTCTCCATTATGCTGTGCTCCTAATTGGGTCCTGCTGTCAGTTCCAGTAGGAATGTCTGGGTTCCTGGAATGCTACTCTGTTCAGTGGAGCTAGGCACTGGTGGTGGGAGAGGGGAGGCTGCCGATGCTGCTCTAATTCTCTAGCTGTTCTACGTGTACTTCTACCTTGTGATCTGCTCCTCTGCTGTTCACTGCCATTCTTCCTTCATGTATTTTTTTAAATATTTTTTTTTTAATTTTCATTTATTTGAGAGCAACAGATAGAGATAGAGAGAGAGTGAGAGAGAGAGAGAATGGGCATGCCAGTGTCTCCAGCCACTGCAAATGAACTCCAGCATTTGGCTAACGTGGGTCCTGGGGAATCGAGTCTCGAACCAGGGTCCTTAGGCTTCTCAGGCAAGCACTTAACTGCTAAGCCATCTCTCCAGCCCCTTCAAGGTTCTTAATTTTGTGGAGAGCTCCAGTGAGTGGAAATTCACCTCACCTGGCTTTTCCTGTGGCTCAAGCCGAGCCTGGTAGCTGGCTGACATGCTGCTGCTGTGGTCCTGTGGACCCACTGGAGCCACTTCTGCCAGCCTGTGTGGGCTTTGAATGCTCTGGATCTCTCCTACTTCTCCATTGCCGCCAATTTCCTACATACCTCACTTCTTAGTAAAAGTGTGTATTTTGCTACAGTTTTTTTTTTTTTTTTTTTTTTGACTTTTTCCCCTGTAGGCTGCTTTAGTGTGGTACCTGCACTGCCATCTTAACCAGAAGCCAAAATAATAAATGCATATTAGATTAACTTTAAAATTTACTTCCAGTTGTGCTAACACCAACAATGCAAATGGCAGCAGAAGTTTGGACTCATGAGAGAGAAATGGAATTTTTGTTCACTGCTGAAGGATTTCCAAAGTAGATGAGTCACTATGGCAATCCACATGGAGGGTCTCAAAACATTAAAAGTAGTGCTACACATCCAGACAAGAAGAACACACTTGTGTAATAGTGGCAAGCAGCCTCTACTGGTAACCAGCTGTCCTCAGACTGGACCAGTGGCCAACTCAATGGGAGAGAACCAAGTCAGCATCTTATGGTCAGGAAACCCAGATTCAGAGAGATGTCACCACTGCTCTCTGGAGAATAATGTGATTGCACATCAAAAATCTCTCAGATTCATCAGGAAAACATCACCCTTGCTTGTTTCGCCAATTGTCCTTAGTTTCAGTCGGGCCCCTTTTGAGGTATGTTGGGGCAGCTTCTCTCCTTAGGATCTGCATTTATCTGAAAAAGAGAAGCAGATTCTCCAACGGAGAGTAAGTTAGCACCCAGAAAACTGAGATAACAATTACTTTTTTGATAGACAGATTGATAGGTATAGGCCCTCTTGTACCCCATGATTGGTGGTAGCTTGATATTGGAGAGTGGACTTATGTTTGGTCTTGATATGCAGAGACATTTATCGTACCAATAACTGTGGGCTAACTCCACAATGCACGACCCATTTACATCAACAAGGAGGGTCCAATGGGGGGGGGGTAGATCATGGATGAGCCTAAACAATGATACCAAACTGCCTGTATTTGCTGAAAAGAAAACTAATAAATTAAATTAAAAAAAAAAAAATCTCTCAGATAACTTTGCACACCCACTTTAATCCAAGCTACTCTCATCCTTGATTAGAGAATCTGTTTTATTTTGCATATGCTTGAGAAAACTAATCCATTTATTAGACAAGATAACTTATTGGCTACCATGAGACTTGCTACCTCTATTATACCAGCCAGGGTCCAGGAGAAACTGGAGAGGAAGTGACATCATGAATACTGGTCTTAACTGCTAGCCTGACAACTAGCTCCAAGGTGATGATGACAGACAGAAATGATGATTTATCAAAACCTATCAAAGCAGAAATCTAGATGCTACATAGAACTCAGTGCTAAATCATACTGCTAACAGGCTGCCATGGATCAGGGAACATTGTGGAACAGAGGGCAGAAATATTGTAAAAGCCACAGTGTGGGTAGGAGTACCCTGAGGCATGGCCTCCCCACTACCTCATAGGGAATGGCTGTGACCATTACGACAGTGCAGTGAATACCATAATCCCACTGATGATGGCCCCATTGGTGCTGGTGAGAACTTGTAAAAGTATATATCGAGAGCGTAGTATTAGCATATGAACAGTTTTATTACTTCTTGCTGTGTACCAAAAGGACTGTAACTCTTACATCAAAGCTGCATGTACATCCATATTTGTTGCTGCACTACTCACAATAGCTAGAAAATACCATAGAAGCAAAAAAGCAAGGATAGATGGAAAGAGGCATTAGAATATACATGTGACAGGAGAGTGGAATGATGGGTACTAAGAGGAGGAATAGGATGAGCAGATATGGGCAGAGTGATGAGGGAGGCATATGTACAAAAGAATCAAGAAAAGTAAAGTCTGATGAAAGCATTACTTGGTGTTGGCCTTGAGAGGCCTGGGCGTGTGGCCTAGTGGAGCTTCCTGAGCCTAGCTGAAGTTTGGTGACTTGTCTCTGGCCAGCTAGGACTCAGCAAGATGCCTAATGGCTTCTTGCATGCCACTTCCGCGCAGGAGTTGGAATTATCATTTCAATAGTCACAGTTTACTATTGGACCTTACCTCTTCCCCATCCTAAAATCCCTGCCTTTGTCCCCAATATTTTACAGGCAACTACTTGTAACAATAAAGTGAATTCCTGTGAGTTCCTCATTCCACAAGACTCCTGACTCAGTGTGGTTTTTCTCTGGTGACTAGTAGAGGCTCTGAGTTGTCCAACGTCCACCCATCCCCTCAACCCCTTGGGAGGAACCAATGGGCCTGGTTGCTCCTCAGCACTACCTGCCCACTGGGGAGGAACCCACCCTCTGGCACCTAACGTGGGGCTCTGGGAACCCAGCCAACTAGTGCCTCTTGAGAGGCATTCATTGAGCAAGTAATCGGTATACATGTGTGGGTGAATTTACCCTCATGAGTTATGAGACAGTCTTCATATTTAATGTGCTAAAATTCCCCTTCTCTTTCCTTTCACCTTTGGCTCACTGTTGGCTTTCGTATTTCTAAACAGGGCCTAGCAAGCTGCATCTGCAGCTTTTGTATTTCAGAAGGCTTGTGCTTCTCTCCCTCCCTTCCTCCCTTCCCTCCCTCCCTCCCTCCCTCCCCCCCACCCCTCTCTCTCTCTCTCTCTCCCGCCTTGGGCCTGTGAAGGCAGGCCAGCTTTTTCTGCCATTATGGACCTTCCCCTGGATCTGTAAGCTTCAATAAATTTCCCTTCCTCCATAATTGTACCTGGTCTGGAAGTTTATCTCAGCAAACTTGAAACTATCTGATAAATTGACTGAGATGAACCTGACCATGTGGATGTTGATCTCCTGGAACCTTTGTTTTGGAGTAATAGACATGGACTTGATGCTTGCAAGTGAAGGTGTCTTCTGAAGTGGTAAGCCAAATTTCATGGACTATTCTGATAAGAGTCCAAGAATGCTAAATACAGACAGCATTAAACTTCAATGCTTGGCTTTGAGCTTTTGGAAAGGAAAGACTGCAGGGGACTTTGTTGGAACTGGGCTACTGGCATAAGGGCTGGCTGTGTCCTGCTGCCCAGGCCCAAAGAGTTTAATCAAGATTGAATTTGTAATGCACTGATATGTTTAACTAGAGATATTGGACTGAGAGATTTAAGATTTTGTTTTGTTTTGTTTTGGTTTTTTGAAGTAGGGTTTCACTCTTGCCCAGGCTGGCCTGGAATTCCCCATGTAGTCTCAGGGTGGCCTAAAACTCATGATAATCCTCCTACCTCTGCCTCCCGAGTGCTGGGATTAAAGGCGTTCACCACTATGCCTGACTAAGATTTAAGATTTTAATCTGAAAAACCTCAAACAAGTTAAAGTTACAGGCACTGAGACTAATTTTAGGTTATGGTGGTTTAGTTTACATTGTTTTTATCTCTCCTTGCTATGCCTTATACCAGGTAAAAATGTTTACTCTGTGCCTTTATATGTCAGAAGTGTTTAACTTGTTTAATTTTACAGATCTTAATATTTTAAAATAGTCAAGACTGTGGGGACCTTTAAAATTAAACTAAGTATAATTTATATATAATGTGAGATGGTTATAAATCTATTGGGAACCAGGGATGAAATGTGGTAATTTAAATAGATGCCCCTCCCCCCACCACAGCTTGTGCCCGGCTCTCCCCTACTGGGAGTTGGCAGGCAGTCCACCACCTGGGTGACTGCCATGTGGCTTCCTTGGACTGACCCAAGTAGGGACAGGGGAGAAATCTGCCCTCTCATGGTGACTGTACTCACTGATATTTTTCTTTCAGTCGATACCTTTTCCCACGCCTGCTGGGTACTGGCACTTGCCGGGGAAAAATATAAACATACAATTAGCCATATGCTTCAATGTTTTGCCACTCTCGGCCTCCCTAATCAAATTAAAACAAACAATAGCCCCTGCTTCATAAACAAAGCCTTTATAGATTTTCTCCAGACCTTGAAAATCTCACATTCCACAGACATCCCATGCAACTCCCAGGGCCTGGCTATTGTTAAAACATATAATAAAACTCTCAAGTCTCAATTACAAAAAAAAAAGGGGGAATCCTTACCCCCACAAGACCAACTAAAAAAGGCATTATTTACCTTAAATATTTTAAATTTTTCTAACAATTTATAATGTGTGATGGTTATAAATCTATTGGGCTCCAGGGTCAGAATGGGGCAATTTAAATAAATGGCCCCCAACATATTGAATTGTTTATTTGCTTATAGTCTACAATCTACAGCCACCTGACTGGAGTCAGTGCCATTGTGTGGATCTTCAGGTGTGATGGTGGGTTTCAGATTTTAATCTAAAGATATGCAAAGTGTACCTAGCAGGAATTCCTGAAGTGTGCTGTTGCTTTTGGTTTTAGGCTGGTACTTTTAATGACTAAATATCCTTCATACTCACAGCTTAAAGTAGCTCCTGAAAAAGTTCAAACTGTGTCTCCCATTAAGATCTTGGGCTCGGGCTGGAGAGATGGCTTAGCTGTTAAGCGCTTGCCTGTGAAGCCTAAGGACCCCGGTTCGAGGCTCGGTTCCCCAGGTCCCACGTTAGCCAGATGCACAAGGGGGCGCACGCGTCTGGAGTTCGTTTGCAGAGGCTGGAGGCCCTGGCGCGCCCATTCTCTCTCTCTCCCTCTATCTGTCTTTCTCTCTGTGTCTGTCGCTCTCAAATAAATAAAAAATTAAAAAAAAAAAAAAAGATCTTGGGCTCGATCCTTACCCTAGCTACAGTTTCACCTGTTAAATGCTCTATATACTAGAGTTGAAAGTTAGAACTCGTTTGGAGTGTCATGTAGATTTTCAATGGATTTGTGTTACTTCTTTTTGTTTTAAAATTTTTATTTATTTATTTATTTATTTGAGAGTGACAGACACAGAGAGAAAGACAGATAGAGGGAGAGAGAGAGAATGGGTGCGCCAGGGCCTCCAGGCTCTGCAAACGAACTCCAGATGCGTGCGCCCCCTTGTGCATCTGGCTAACGTGGGACCTGGGGAACCGAGCCTCAAACCGGGGTCCTTAGGCTTCACAGGCAAGCGCTTAACTGCTAAGCCATCTCTCCAGCCCTTGTGTTACTTCTAAAAAATATAATAACATTCAACAGCACTGGAAAAATGCATTTATGAGATATTTGACATAATGATAATATTTCCTTGGATCTGATTCAGTTGTAATCAGAGATTTTGTCTTTGCAAAATAATCATCTTACTTTTGATGCAGCTAAAGTTGCTGATGACTTACTATCTGCTTTGAAGTCTGCCTTGCCTGGATGGAATTCTCTCACTTCTTGGATAGGAAGCTTTACTGCTATAGGTGTTTGTCTTTTGCTCAATCCGTGTCTGCTGCCCATATTTGTTAAATGCCTTTTAGAACCATTATGGATATCTGTGCAGAAGTACATGAGATGTAGCTAAGGGCTGACCCTGGCTTCCTGAGACATTATCTTAAAATCCCTGCAGAGGCTGGTAGTCAAAGATGGGTAAGATTCTCTCGAGTTAGGTCAACCTAAGACAGGGCATGAATGATGGAATTCATGTACCAATGACAGGTAAGGCCTAAATATCATAGAGGAAAACCTAAGACAGACATAGTCTTTCTGCTCTGAGGCCCCGAAGGGCCCAGTTCATATAACAAAGGGGTGGGGGAGGGGAGGAATTGTCTGGAGCCATTTGGCTGGCCTTGTATCCATAGCTCTGGGCCATTTGACAGCAAGACTTTAGCACCTACATGTAAGCAAGGTTATACACATTCAGTGTTACTAATAAGAGCTGGCCATTCCTTATGATTTATTTTTGTATTGCTGAGTTCAAAGAGTTTGTTTATTTCCCAACCTTGGGATAATCTTTTGTACTGAGAAGTAATTGAAATGTAAAAACTGTGTAACAGAAAGGAGTTTTTTGATAAAAACTTATATGAAACGCACAAAATCTTTATCCATGGGAAAATTTTGTATAAAGAAAAAGACCCATTTGGGGACCAGTTAGAGACCAAAAATATCTGGGCCTCCCCGCCTGCTTGCAGTACAGTTGCCCATACGACCTTAAAAAGTTGCTCAGCCACCTTCTCCATCCCCATCCAGCTTTTCCCAATGTTTCCTCTGTAGCTTGCATTTGGGACCTGCCTTCGCCTAATAATTCCAGTATAGATGTGGGGTACATTCATCTTTCCTATGTGCTTTTAACACAACTGAGCCCAGTGCTCATCAATTCCTGTGTTCTGGTATGGTTTATGTTTGTGGAGGTAGGATGGCCTATAACTTTCTGCCCACCCATTGGATGGGCCTTTGCGCCCCAGCCACCTTAATTCCAGATATAGATATAATTCCTGGAAGCTAGATTCCCTGGGTGAGGTAGTCCTACAACACAGGAGGGGACTAGACCTACTAACAGCCGAAAAGGGAGGCATATGCTTGTTTATACAGGGAAAATGCTGCTTTTATGCCAATAAATCAGGAATCATCCAGGACAAGATTAAAAGGTTCAGGAAGACTTAGACAGGAGGTGATGGGACCCCCAGGACAGCACACTGTGGATGGGCTTACATGGCTTCTTACCCTACCTCTTCCCTTATCTTAGGCCTCTCCTTATCCTCCTCCTTATCCTCACTGTCAGGCCTTGTGTAATTAACAAAATTACACATTTCATTCACCAGCAGCTAGAGGCAATAAAACTCCATCAGATTGAGATACATTACCACAGGCTGGCAACTCAGGAATTAAGTTCCACAAATGACCCACTGCCACCTCCTCTGCCCTCCATGTGACCACTGATGGATAAGATCCCCAGAGAGGACAACCTAAGACAGGCCATGGAGTGGGTACTCAGCAAGCTATATACCTGGTACCCAGTGACGGGTAAGATCCCCATAGGGGGACAACCTAAGACAGGGGCCATAGTGACTAATGCTCTTACAAAAACAAAAGGGGGAAATGTTGGGCCTTGAGAGGCCCAGGCGTGAGGCCTAGTGGAACTTCCTGAGCCTAGTTAAAGTTTGGTGATGTGTCTCTGGCCAGCTAGGACTCAGCAAGGCACCTAATGGCTTCTTGCCTGCCAGTTCCGCACAGGAGTTGTAATTATCATGTCAAGAGTCACAGTTTACTATTGGCCCTTACCTCTTCCCCATCCTAAAATCCCCCCCTTTGTCCCCAACATTATATAGGCAACTGCTTGTAACAATAAAGTGAGTTCCTGCTTCCACAAGACTCCCGACTCAGTGTGGTTTTTCTCCGGTGACTAGTAGAGGTTCTGAGTCATCCAATGCTCATCTTTCTCCTCAACCCCTTGGGAGGAACCAGTGGGCCTGTTCCCTCCTCAGCACTACCTACCTGCCAGGGAGAAGCCTGGCAACGTGAAATGTTAATGTATAACAACAAAATAAAATGGTACCTTATCTCAAAAAGCTACATAAAACGACCAAAGGATCCAAAAAGGAATGAATTATGTCTGCAAATGTAAAATAATTTTAGTTAATATTTTGCTTGGAGCAAGAAAACATTATTATAAGTTCATGTCATGTAGTGGAATCTATATGAAAGCAAGCTCTGTTCATGTTCTAACACAATATTTTTTAATATAAAGATTAGAGTAAGTTAAAAGCACTATGTAAAACATAGGAATAAAATTTTGACAAATATCTTTAAAATATTGCTTAAAACATATAACATACCCATATGTTTGAATATATTGTAATAATCTAGAAATATAAATATAAATTTTCAAGAAAATATCAAACCTCGTTTTAATAATAAATGTATAATAATCTGTGATGAGTCTGGTCTTGATTGAGCTACATATCATATTTTCATTAAAATATACAAAAATAGAAGGACAAAAACCATCCATTACCAAAGTAATTAATTTTGCAATATTCTATGATATCAGACAAGAGATGTAGTAATTAAGTAGTGCATAGTGAAATTTCATTTTCTGAAGGAGACACATTAATTTATAATTGCCTATAATTATTAATTCAGAAATCCATTACTGCAAACTATGACTATATTTCTTATCTGTAAATACAATATACATATATATGACCATATTCATATTTTTTTATTCTTAATATATTTTATGTATTATCCAAAATAGTTTATATTTGATAGGTATTTTAAATTTAAATCTATCTATTTATTAATAATGCCATATATACATCTATGGCATTTGATCTATATGAGGTAAAGGAAAATTTTAATGAATAATATTTTATACAATCTTGGATTACCATCAATACAAAATGTAGTTTCCATGCTTAAACCTTAAAGGAATAGCCTCCAAATTATAAATTAATCTAACACACAATGTGTACAAACTATTAAAAAATTCTTCTCCCCTGTTAATGGTCTTTATGATACTCAGCTATGCATGGGTTTTCTTATTAAATACAAGTATAATTTACAGGAATTCAGAAAAAATGTTTTAATAGATATAACTAAATTATATAAATTAAAACAAATAATTATTGTAAATAAGTAATGATACTTATTTATAATTTCCTTAAATATTTAAAATAATACTTTTAAAGTTTCACGTTTTAAAATTAAGTATATGTATTTCATAGTGCATTTTAGAAGAATATTAAATTCTCCTAAAACGCTTATAAAGTCATTAACATATTTATTAATGAAGGCTATCCACTTCCTTTTGAAAAGCAGTAGTGAATGAATATTTGTCAACTCTTCTTTTTGTTTGCCACATATTTTCTACTTTTCATAATTGAAAACACACATAAACTAGGATCAAATAATTAGTTCAATATGGTGGGTTGTTTCACTTCAAGTAAATACTTATGTATTGTATAGAATATTATTTCAAACCAAAGCTGTTTCCCACTTTAATGCTACATCTTTTGCAAGATTATTGTTCAGTTGCAATGTTGTCACTTTCCATGCAACTTGAGTCTCCTGCCAATGCAAGTCAGATTTCTTTGACTTAAAACTTTGTGTATGCAAGCGAAAGAGGAAGAATAAGTCCTAGGATATATACTCTAGTTAGTGTGAAGATTTTAAGAAATCCTTATTTCATTGAGTCCAAGAACAACTGAAATTTCCATCCTTTTCAATGAGAATTAAGCTTACTCAAATATGTAATACTTACATCAGAATAGACCACACATTTGGTGGATAGAAATACAAAAATAACAGTTATTTTATGAATGTAAAAATATGGCTATAAATAAGGAAAACAAAGTAGGCCTTATGATAGCACACTGTTATATTTTTGCCTGTCACTATTACCATATAAATAAACAATGTATGAATACTAATTCAAGGTAAAATGTCACTAAAGAAGCATTTTACAATAAACAAGATAAAATATAGTAATTATCATGTATCTGTGTTTTATTAATTCATCCTCAATACACTCCATACACTACATACTAGTTTTAAAATAAAAACAATAGTTATCATTGAGTTGCATAATTAAAATGGCAATGCCATGCATATGCATTAAAATTCTAATAATCTTGTGAAGGAAGAAATATCAAGAAAGTGTTGGCCTGTCAACTAATGAGCCTTACACATGTGCTTAGTTGTATGGGAGTTCTTTCATAGCTAACTAGCTAACATATTTGACAGATAACCATTAATAAAATTTGTTAAAGAAATATGTAATTTCCAAGGTTAATTGCTCCTAAATATTCTTTGATGATACTTACATGAAATATCTTAGTGCTAGCTCATCAATAAATTTGGATGTAGCTTTGGTTCATATCTTACACACAGTAAGTAATTGTACATAATATTTACTTTAAATTTTGTACTTATTTATAATATACTGATGTGTCTCTGTTACCAAAATGACTTTATTATAAGCATCCATTATAATATAATTGTTACTCTATGGCTCCTATTGTATTTTGTATCAACTTTATACAATTAACTGATAAGACAAACTTACGGCCTACTGAGTTTCTATAACAGTGAATTTATACCCTGACACCAACAGGTGCAGGCTGAACATCTTATCACCAGGGTGAACTGCATGATTTCTCTGACTCTACATTTTAGCACAGAAAATTGTTTAATGAATTTGTTTGTGTCTAAGTTAAGCTCTGCTGAATAATAAATAACAATTGACTTTACCAAATTGAACTAATTCCAAATTAATTTCTATAATCATATAATTCATTATATTGCTTTATCTTAAATATACTGAGCATGTACCCATATTTGGATATATTATTATGTATTCTACACACAATTTCCCTGTTGTCTACATCTTTTCTGCATGGATGAAGATCAAGTTAAAAACAAATGTTTTGAAAGTTATTCTATAGAATTTTCTAGATATTGACTTAGCTAAATATTACAAAACAGAGTATCGTATTGAACTTTGCTAGTCATATTGAACATTGATAAATGATAACATTGTTTTATATTTAATGTGCATTTACTGTTCAATTTATGCTCCACATGGAAATTACAAATGTCGTTTCCTGAATGCTACAGATGAAACACATAAAAACAAAGACACATATTTATGGATAATTGACTTTGAGATAAGTGCCAAGAGCAGGCAGTGAAGAAAAAAAAAATCTATTTAGTAACAGTTGCACAGAAAAATTCACTTATCCATATACAGGAGAATGAAACTACAACATCATCTTTTATCACATAAAAATTTATCAAAATAGACTAAACATTTAAGCATTGCATCTGAATCTCTAGAATTTCTAGTGGTAAACAAGAGAAGACTTCCATAAAACTGAACTAGGCAATGAAACACACACACACACACACACACACACACACACACACACACACACACGCATTAGTAAGAAACCAAAAGCACAGGGATAAAAGCAAAATAGCTGAATGAGGCTACATCAAACTGAATAACTTTTCCATAGCAAATAATGCAGTGAAGGGTAAAATAACCATAACCTGGAAAAGGATTAATATTTAAAATACAAATGGAATTCAAATGCTCACCAGAAAGGAAACAGCCCAATACTTTAAAAGATAGAATCCATATTGGATGATGAGTAGCAGAATTCCACGGCAGCTCCTTACGGTGCAGCATTTGACAGTTCAGCTCCTTTTGGTGTGGTTCCTGTGCCAGCAAAGTAGGTTGCCTATTATTTCTTTCATTTCACTGTATATTTGCACAGTTGGTTTTCTTGAATTATGAAAAGGGAAAATAGCAAAAATATTTATTATGATTTTTAACATTAATTTTATTAATATCCTGCTGTTTCCAATAATGAGGGTTCACAGAATGTATTAATTATACTCTGTCAATTGTTTCAAAAATAAAATGAACAAAATAAATGTGGCAAGATTATACTTTCAGGAAAAGGAAGAAACAACATAGGTACCATTAAATAAAGGTATCATTCAAATTTATTTACTTGAGAGAGAGACAGAAATAGAGAAACTGAAAAACAGAGGAAAAGATAATATGCGTGTATGCAGGCCTCCTACTACTGCAAACTTATAACAATGCCACTTTGTGCATCTGGCTTTATGTGGGTTATAGGGAATCAAACCCCAGGCCAACAGGCTTTGCAAGCAAGCACTTTTAATGGCTGAGCCATCTTTCCAACCACTCATTCAAATTTCTCATGTTTTTTAACTCCTCTAAAAACTTTTACCAGTTTTCCCAATAAAATTGTCTAATACCTAGGTACACTTTTACATACAAAAAAAAAGTCATACTCAACTCACCTAGAATTGAGTTACAGTTTTACCAAAAATAAAATAAAACTTTATATTTATAAAATATGTTTATGTTGGACTCCTATAAACATCACCAAGATTGTAATATTCTGAATTGAATGAAACAGTAGTCAAGAAGAAAATCCAATTTGCGATGGACTAACCAATTGTACATATGAATCTTGACTAAATAGGTGAAACATCTCTGTAATGAAAACATTAAGCATTGATTTAAAAGAACTAAAGAAAACACACACATAAAATCACACAAATCGGGCTGCAGAGATGGCTTAGCAGTTAAGCACTTGCCTGTGAAGCCTAAGGACCCTGGTTCGAGGCTCATTTCCCCAGAACCCACATTCTCCAGATGCACAAGGGGGCACATGCGTCTGGAGTTAATTTGCAGTGGCTGGAAGCCCTGGCACACCCATTTAAAAAAAATCACACAAATCAATCTAAAAATTCAACACAGAGGTAATCAAATTACCAATAATATTATTTATAGATTTAGAAAAAAAATCTTAAAATTTTAATGGAACAAAATGAGCATGACATAAGAGATTAATTTTGAGTAAAGAGAACAAAACTACTTGGCTTCAAAACATACCACAAATATGTAGTAAGAGCACACCATGATATTGTCAGAAAAACAGATACATGAACAAATATATCAGAATAGGCAGTACACAACACAACTCAAATACGTGTAGACAACTGAATTTTAACAAAGGTATTCATGGACAAACTAATGTTGCAATGAGTAATGTGAGTCAGTGAAGAAAGAGAAAAATTCAACTACCAAAGCTAAATTAAAATGGATTTGGGCACTGTACATCTGTGAATAGTATGAATGAAGAGATATATAATGATTAAAAACTTATTGCAGAATGAAATAATCCTTTATACAAAAGACCTACAACATTTATATGGAGAGGGGAAGCCCAATGTCATTAATCATTAAGGAACATGACTATTGGGAAGATGGCTCAGTAGCTAATGTGCTTGCTGTACAAGCATGAGGACCTGAGTTTGGAATCTAGACTTGGTGGTAAGCACTTGCACATTGCAGTGCTGGGGAATCAGGAAAAGAATACCTGGGGCTGTCTGAGGAAATAAGATAGAGAAGAATTAAAGAAGACCACTCCCTCCTGAAAAAATTTAAATAAAAAGATATCTGTCTTCATATACTGACAGAGAATCCCTGGATTCATTGGCTAGCTAGTGGAGCCAAATCAGTGGAGATGCCCTGTTGATAAACGTACTCGATGTCAAACTTTGGCCTCCACACACTCATGCACGTTTACACACACACACACACACACACACACACACACACACACACACACACGGCGCAGGGGGAGGAAGTACCAAAATTAAATGGAATCTTATTGAAGTGGTTCATCCATTTTTTTAAATATATCATAATATGTACATATATATATATATATGTATATAATATATATATATATGACTAATGAATTTAGTTATATTATATATGTAATTATATATTATAAATATTTATATATAAACATATATTAGTTATATATACTAAATATAATTATTATAACTAATGCATGTATAATGAAAAAGTAGATGTATTTAGATACTTATGTGTAATATGATGTATAACATATATGCAAATATATACTATTATATAAAGGAATTATATTGCATAATGGATGTGGCAGCCCATAGGCAGACACAAAGGGTCTCCAAACAAGCTGCATAGATAAACTAGCTGAATTGACTAGCTCTGGGCTCAAGCAAGGGACCCTTCCTCAAGTCTCTTTATATTTATATCTATATCTCTTTATATTTACATAACTTTATACCATATTCAATGCAAGCAATGAACTAAAATGCTGTCATTTGGGACAACATGAATGGAACTAGAGTATATATGTTATATAAGTCAGACACAGAAAGAAAAGTGCCACATGATCTTAACTTGTACATGGAGGGTACAAGGCCAATTTACTGAATTTGAGAGAAGAATCGAGATTAAAAGAAGGTGGGTACCCAGGCATGATGGTGCACACCTTTAAACCCAGCACTTGGGAGGCAGAGGTAGGAGGATTGCTGGAATCTCAGGCTAGTCTGAGACTGCATAATGAGTTCCAGGTCAGCTTGGGCTAGAACAAGAACCTAACTTGAAAAACAAACAAACAAACAAAATACACAAAAGGTTGAGAAAGAAGGTAGGAATAAAGAAGGGTGTGTGTGAAAATTGATAGTGAATACTAAAATGCAATTAGATATGGATAAGGAGTTCAAATGACCTTATACACAATGGGTAAATACAGGTAGTGATCATGTATTCTAATACACAAACACAAACACACACCCCTAGTTAAAAGGACTATGAAATGTTTTCTTGCTAAGAAAAGTTAAATATTGGAATAGACAGGTTTACCATGATTACATGTGATATACTTGTATAAAAAGATATGGTGAGCTGGAAGACATGGCTCAATGTTTAATGCACTTGCCTGCAAAACTTAATGACCTGGGGGTTGATTTTCCCATACCCATACAAAGCCAGATGTACAAAATGGTGCACATCTGGAATTCATTTAAAGAGGGTAAAGGCCCTGGCATGCCCAGTCACTCTCCTCTCCTCTCCTCTCCTCTCCTCTCCTCTCCTCTCCTCTCCTCTCCTCTCCTCTCCTCTCCTCTCCTCTCCTCTCCTCTCCTCTCCTCTCCTCTCCTCTCCTCTCCTCTCCTCTCCTCTCCTCTCCTCTCCTCTCCTCTCCTCTCCCCTTCCCTCCCCTCCCCTCCCCTTCCCTCCCCTTCCCTCCCCTCCCCTCCCCTTCCCTCCCCTTCCCTCCCCTCCCCTCCCCTCCCCTCCCCTCTTTTCTCCCAGCTTATAAACACATAAAATAGTTTGTTATCTCAATTTTCCGGGTGCTAACTTACTCTCCATTGGAGAATCTGCTTCTCTTTTTCAGATAGATGCAGATCCTAAGGAGAAAGCTGCCCCAACATACCTCAAAAGGGGCTGACTGAAACTAAGGACAATTGGCGAAACAAGCAAGGGCAATGTTTTCCTGATGAACTGGATACCAGCACAAAGGGGAAGGAGACCAACACAGAGAAAAATCCACTCCTACCAAATCAGAGAGCCAGAGCCTCAGAGGCCCCCAACACCTCAGCACTGAAGCAGACCAAAAATGAACCCAATATGGCTCAGGGAAATTTTGCGGAAGCGGGGGCGGAAAGAATGTCAGAGTCACATATTGGGTCATGATTTGCAGAGACATTTATCATACCAATAACTGTGGGCTAACTCCACAATGCACGACCTATTTACATCAACAAGGAGGGTCCATTGGGAGGGGGTAGATCATGGATGAGCCTAAACAATGAAATGGTACCAAACTGCCTGTATTTGCCGAAAAGAAAACTAATAAATTAAATTAAAAATCCATAAAATAGTTTAAAAAGATACATGGTATAACATTAATATGCTAGAATTAACCAAATATATAATCTATGTATTAATATGTATTTTAGCTGTATTAAGTAAACACTGGCATCTTAAACAGAGAGAAACTGCTGATCCCTTATTTAAGTGTTAATGAAAATAGTGTTTTTGTTGACTAGCTGAACTTTTAACATTTGTTTTTGTATTTCCAGGTGACATAACTAGGAATAAAGACAGAGGATGATTTAGATACTTTTAGTAATAACTGATTTATTTTTATAGCTTTCCAATATAGTAACAACAGAGAAATATTCACCTGAAACTGAAAGAGATGGCATATTAATGTCTAAAAATAAATAAATAAATAAAATATTTTAAAAAAAAGCAAACAAATAAACATAAACCAGGCATGGTGGCTCATTGTCATACTAAAGGCACTTAGGTGTGTCAGACAGGTGGATGAACATTTAGAATACAGGAGATCAGTGGATAAAATGTGTTTTATACAATTTTGCTGACCAGTGATAGGAAAACAAAGAATTGCCTATAATGCCTACTACACTCTGGAGGTTAAAACAGGGGATCCTACAGCAAGCCTACCTGAAACAGTGAGTTCTCAGTTCAAGCAAGAGGCTCTGTCTTACTAAAGAAAAATGAATGCAATCAAGGAAGATATTTCATGTCAAGCGCTGGCCTCCACATGTACTTGCACACATTTCCTTTCATATGTACACACTTGTGAACCATATACAGGCACAACATGTACACATACCACATACACATGTACAAAATAAGCTTTCTAATTCAGCCTGACCTATATAGCAAGTTGCAAGCAAGTTTAGTCTACATAGCACAAACCTTTCTCAAAATTTTGAGATTTATTAAAGTGAAATATCAATCCAATCTATTTTTAATTTTTTTTAAAAGTGAGGCCATAATTTCTGAAAATTTATGAGATTACTTCAAAGTGCTCTTAAAAACCTAACATAATAAGAATAAGTTGATTTTGTTTCCTTCTCCTCAACAATTAGGTTTTCTTAACTTCGTCCTTTTCTTGCATTTTGTATCCTCTCACCAACCCACTCTTCACATTCTTCTCATCCTGTCATCTTCCTTCTTCCGTGCTTATCTGTCTGTTATACAGAGAGAAACAAACTATGATACAGAAGAGATTAATGGAGACTCATTGGCTTGACAGGCCATATACTGAGTCTCATATCTTTAGGGCTAAACTACATTTAGTTCTGAAATTATGTCTGGCACACTTATGGAAAATGTACTTTTTAATAAAATCATTTTAGAAGTGTTATATTTATTCCCTGTGAGTAAAATTAGGTAACACTGACAGTTCTATAAATTAGTGCTACATCTACAGAGAATATATTTCTTGTTAATCATTTAAATGTGTTTTTCTTCCAATATGTTAGCTTAATTAATCACATTTTCTTGTAAAATTCTTCATTCTATGTAAGTAATTATGTGTTCAATATGTCTTTAAAACTTTCCATACATCTCTCCTGGTGAGATTATCAATTTACATAATTTTATTCATTTAATCATATACTCACTAATTCAATAAAAATATACCTTGTGTGAATAAAGACTGATTTCAGCCCCAAATTATTTTGTTTACATTTACTGCTTTACATTACAATTTCTTGTAATTTTACATCATACTTGTGATTACCCTCTCTCCTTTCCTCTACAATAAAAAAATAGTCCACTATTGTCCTTAAAAAGTCACCAAGATGTGTCACCTCAACACTTTGTCCAGTCTCTCCCATCTGTTGATAATGAAACCAAGTGCAAAGACATGAGTTAGTAAAGCACACAGTATTGTTTGTTCCTTTACTTGCTGTGGCAAATAAATTCCTGACAAGAAGCAGCTTAAGGGAAAAATGTTAACAGCTTTAAAGGGATAGCTTCCATCATGGTAGGGAAATCATGGTATTGTGGTGGGAGCCGAAGGCTGGTGGGTCATACTGCAACATCAGACATGAAGCACAAGAAAAACAGGAAGTAGAGGCAGGCTACTAAACCACTCCTGATGATATACTTCCTCCAGTAATTGTGACTCCACTTCCTAAAGGTTCTATACAACTTTCCCAAACACCACCACCAGGTGGTAGCTAAGTGTTCAAACACTTGGCCTATGGGAAATATTTTAGGATTAATCAATCATATACACGAACTGCCAGACTAGCACTGCTTATAGTATCCATGCTTTGGAATATTAACTTATATAAGAGAGAGAGAAAAAGGGAGAAGGACAGAGATAAAGAGCAGATGCGTCCCAAAATAGGGATCATCATTAAAAAATGTTATTGAGGGCTGGGGGGGGGGGATGGCTTAGTGGTTAAGGTATTTGCCTGCAAAGCCAAAAGACCCAGGTTTGATTCCCCAGGACCCATGTTAGCCAGATACACAATGAGACACATGCATCTGGAGTTTGACTTCAGTGGCTGGAGTCCCTGTTGTGCTCATTCTCTATCTTTCTCTCTCTCCCTCTCTTTCTGTGGGGCTCCTTCCCGCAAGGGAAGGACCAGGCCTCTTGGTTCCTCCCTAGGGGTTGAGGGGATGATGAGCGTCAGACGACTCAGAAACCTCTCCTGGCCACCGGAGAAAAACCACACTGAGTCGGGAGTCTTTTCCATGCAGAAACAACTCTCTTTATTACTGTGAGCAGTTGCCTATATCATGTTGGAGACGAAGGCAGGGATTTTAGGGTGGGAGAAGAGGTAAGGGCCAATAGTAAACTTTAACTATTGAAATGGTAATTACAATTACCAGGAGGAAGTAGCAGGCCAGAAGCCATTAGGCATCCTGCTGACTCATAGCTGGCCAGAGATAGGTCGCCAAACTTTAGCTAGGCTCAGGAAGTTCCACTAGGCCTCATGGCTGGGCCTTTCAGGGCCCAACATCTTTCTCTGCCAGTTAAATAAAAAAATAAAAATAAAATATTTGTTTAAATGTTATTGAGCCAGGTGTGGTGGCACACACCCTTAGTCCCAGCATTCAGGAGGAAAGGTAAATTCCAGGTCAGCCTGAGCTAGAGCAAGATCCTACCTTGAAAAACTGAAAATGCAAAAATATATTGAAGGAATATTATAACAAAGCCTATATTTTATGTGGTACAATGTGTATAGAATTTCTTCAAAAGACAAAACAGTTGAGACAAAAATAATAGTAGCATTTTTCTGGGATTTCTGGAAGATGGTGGCATGAATTGAAAACTTGAAGAAAGAGAGTTCTATATCTAGAAACTGATGGTGAGGAGGTAACTAAAGATGTTAACTGAAAGTTATGGAATTTTTTACTTAATGAGATAAATGGTCTATAAGAAATGTGTGTTGTATCATGAAAACTATTTAAAAATATTAAGTGAATATGTGACAAGGGTGCAGCAGCAAGATAGAAATATTTGTCACTGCTCAATGTAGAAGTATTAGAGAATCAATAAAAATAATAACTTATCAGTTATTAATAAAACAAGAAATCATTACTGTATTAGTCCACGATTATTACAGTAAGTGTATACTTATTATGATACTGTCTACATATAATCTCATAAGGTACTTCCTCTAGGATTATAAAAAAATATATTTTGATAGTGAATATTTCTAAGATAACTTACCAGCCAAAGACTTAAGGGAATTTTATCACCAGTGAGGCATATTAAAAAAAAAAATTTCTCCAGATTATTCACCACATTTAGACCACATATCACAACTGTGATGACCACAAGAGTCATTACATTTATCTCACAGTGTAAAAACATCAGGCACAGTAATATTGTGGAATAGACTGGAAAACACTGCCATGTGCAGTCTCAAACATTGTCTAGTTCATAAATACAGTGGAAGATATGTGACTATTTCAGAGTGAGCATAGGACAAGAGAAGACAAACTGAAGTAGAATAGCTCATACTCAAATAAATTATTGGGATGATTGACAATTTTTTTATGAAACATAAGGAGTACTTCAGGGTGAGGCAGCAATGGCAATTCAATATTTTATTACTATATTTTCCTGTCATGAGAATATCTCAGTAGAAAGTAGATACTGAGATACATTGTGGAGTAATAGGGAAATACGTTGACAATTTTCTTTTAAAATGTTCAAAAATATTTTCTGAAAGGCATGGCCTATAATCACATCATTCAGGAGGCTGGGAAGAATTTTCTAGAACTTCTGACCTCCTAAGAAGAGAGAGTATGAATATTTTATATTTGAGCACACATAATTATTTTATTTTCACTTTATAGAAAGCAAGCTACTGAATCTCTGCCTTATGTTCTAAGATTAGAACATGCATTTACTCTTATTGAGTTTTTTGTTGTTGTTGTTATTGTTGGTTTTTTTTTTTTTTTTTTTTTTTTTTTGGTTTTTTGAGGTAGGGTCTCAGTCTGGTTCAGGCTGACCTGGAATTAACTTTGTAGTCTCAGGGTGGCCTTGAACTTGTGGCGATCCTCCTACCTCTGCCTTCCGAATGCTGGGATTAAAGGCGTGTGCCACCACGCCCGGCTGAGATTATTTTAATAAGAAAGGAATTGGTTAAAAATGTATAAAATTACTCAATCCTTTTTTATAGATTAAAAGGTATGTTTAGAGAAATCAAGCATATTTAAATAAATAACATAACAAAAAAGTGCACCATGGTTGAAAACTAACTGAAAACTTAAACATGAGGTTTTGTTCACCTAGGATTCCATTTATATGTTCATAAATACCAATCCTACTATACCAAAATCTAATAGAATCGAAAAAAAGTTAGATTCAGATGGGCATGGTGGTTCACACTTTTAATCCCAGCACTCAGGAGGCAGAGGTAGGAGGACTGTCATGAATTGAAGGCCAGCTTGAGACTACATAGTGAATTCTTGGCCAGCCTGAGCTTGTGCAAGATCCTACCTCCAAAGCCAAATAAATAAACACCACTGCAAACAAAAAAGGAAATCATTTGATCCAAATATATAATATTTTTTTAAACTCCTGACTTACTTGAAAAAATAAATTTTTATGCCTATTCATGAGTATCCTATCATTTTGTTCAAGAATTGGGTCTTTCAGTAATATAGGTTTGTATTAGACAGGGTTCTCTAGAGGCATAGAACCGATAGAATAAATTGTATTAAAATGGAATTTATTGGATTAGTTTACAACAGTCCAACAACAGCAGATTACAGGCCTGAGAGTCAAGGAACCTGGTAGTTTCTCAGTCCAGGAAGCCCAATCTGGCACTGAAGGCCTGGAGGTGTCCTGGAGAGAAGCTGCTCTTCAGTCCACATTGTTCTTTGGGGTCAACACTGGAAAGCAACAAGCAGCACAGACATCCATGTGGGAGGGGAGGAGAATACTTTTTTCCCAGAGCTTCTTTGATAAAGCCTCCCCTCCCCTGCGGACTGCCCACTCAGGGTGGGGGCTCACCCTGGGGGAATGATTTGTCCTTTAGTTAGTCCTTCCTGGAAACAACCTAGGATACCCACTTATGAGGAATGTCCGTGGATTCCTAAAGAGATCAAGTTGACACAAACTTAACCATCACAAGGTTTAAGGAAAATTGAAATGGTTCCAGTATGAACCATATTAGTTTTATACTTTAGTTTACCAGGCCACCAGAATCTACTCTCAAAACCAAGAAACGTATCAATACATGAAAACAATACATTTTTTAAAATCTAACTATCCATAGTGAATCAAATATTTTACTTATAATCTGTACATAGATGCCTTTATTTTGATTTTTCAATGGGAATTTGATTATAAGAGAATGAGACCATCATCTTACAGAATGTAACAGGCTGCGATAGCCCACAGTGATGAGGCATCACTTTGGCCAAGCATTTGTATCTGTGTGAGCTTCTGCTCACATTGCCAAATTGATTAGCAGAATCCTGGACACACCACAGCAGACATAAATGAAAGCCCTGCTAGAGATTCAAACATTCCATCAAAATCTACATATTTTGAGAGGAAAAGTTTCACTGTGATTTTCTTAGGAACAAATTACAGGAGTGGTAAAATCTTACTGTCTGAAATAAGGGACAGTGCAACCATCTATTTGCATGATGTGTCTGTATTTATTGACAGACTTGTAAAATCTAAGAAACATAAAATATGCATACACAAATGTTAATATTTTCTTCATCATTTTATGTAGATTCCTATTTGTATATTGAAATTATTTTATTATAATTAAAATTATTGAAATCGCCTCATTGTACTCACAATGAATTCCCAAGTGGATTTTAATTGACATCTTAAAAGTTTATTACTGAGTGCCACAGTACTATATATTTTGTGTTTCATCTGTGTGAATGTTTACATGTAAGATAAAATATGCAGACTAACAGTAACTTATGATATCAGTATTTCTAACACTGCGATTTGACAGACATAAACATGCAAACTGCTATTTATTTCACTTTACTCAAGCCAACCAAAACATTGCACTAGTCAGAGGTGTTTAAGAAATATCTGAATGTTATAACACAAGTTTATTTTCCTTTGAAAATATTGATATTTAATGACATTAAAAAGAAGGGACCAGTTTCTCTGAAATAAGGTTTACAGTAAAAACATTTGGATATAAATTATTATGAAATTTGGCATTTCTTCTCAGGAGTTTTTTTCCCCAAATATAAATCCAATCTTTCATAAATATTCTCATAGTAACAATTACTGACATAAAATATTCACAACCATTCCTTCAACTTTAGAGAATGAATTTTCGGCACTATTTTGTGGTATGTAAGTGTGTTTCTGTGTGTGTGTGTGTGTGTGTGTGTGTGTGTAGAAGCACATATTTGTTCAGGGGTGTGTGCACATGTATGAGAACATAAATGGATGCCAGAGACTGATATTGAGTCTTCTTCTATTGCTTTAGAAATTATTTTGAGAAATGGTCTTTCACTGAACTTGAAGCTCACAAATTCAGCTAGACAAACTAGCTGGCCGGTCCCAGGGAATATCCAATTTCTCCCTTCCAGTTACTGGATTATAGGCATGTGCCACCATGCCTGGCATTTTACCTGAGTGCTGAATGAACTCACTCATGCTTGTTATACAAGCACTTTAGCCACTAAGCCATTTCCCAACCCCTCTTCCACAATTTTTAAAGCAGTAGATTAAATTTAATAATAAAATTGGCAGTCCTCATGATATTATATATATATCTTGAATTTCATAGCTTTTGCTTCTGGTTAAATAGCCAAATGATTCTGTTTTCCTAGAAGAATTAAGCACATTTAATCATTTAAAATTTCCAACCACATTGCCTTAGTGTTATAAAAACACAACTGAACAAGTTCTGTATTCTAGAAATAATTTCATTTCCACACTTTCCAAATATTATATATTTGTATGTCACCAAGAGTTCAGGGACTATGACTATAAGGAAATATTTACATTTATACCAAGGAACAGTACAGTGAGGTCACTCAGGTAATTTGACTTATTGCAGCAATATGGCAAAGGGAAGACAGGCTGCTCTGTAGGAAAGAGTCATTGATTATCCCTTCCTACTCCGTTTACTTGTGTCGTTTTTATCTTTCACATGTGTTTATAAGAAGAAATCAAGCAGTTCCCTGAAGTGCTGATCTGGAAGATCTAAGGCATTCACTGCTTTCATAGACTGGCAGCATTGCAAAGAAACATATGAAGTCAATTCTGAGCAGGTGTAACCCTCACAAGGAAGGCTCATTCAGTACATATTTACTGAATGGCTATTGTATGCCATTACCTGTTCTAGACATAAGGAATTCAAAGATCAGACCTCACAGTGTTCAGTAAAGGGTTACAGAGACAAATAAACAGATCATGTCTGCTGATAGCAACATATGCTTATTTTTTTAATTTTCAAATTCAAAACATATTTCACATTTCCTTAAAATACACTTGAGAATACAGAACAATCAGTCTATCAACAGCTCTGAATGTTTGCTGTTGACTGGGTAAGTTTTCTACTGAATGTATGAGGGAGAAGATTTAATTAAAATATGGTCTTGATTACTCATTGCTTGCCAGATGCCTAACCAGAACAGGCAGACAGTGCCAAGAGAGGTTGAATATAAAGAATTCCACTGATTACCAGCACTTAAACCTGGAGTGCAGAGATGGAAACAAAAACAAAAGAAGACACAAAGAAAGAAAGAGAAAAGAAAAAAATAAGAAAAGGAGGAAGGGAAGGGAGTGAGAAAAAGAATTTACTAATACAATAATAGAGGTTGTGATTATTTTCACTCAGTCAGAATTGTAAATACAAACTATTCAAACAAAAATTTTTCCCACCTATAATACTTTAAGATGAATAGAACACTAGGAAAGGAAAGGAGTAAAGCTTTCAATTTATTCATGAGTTCTTAAAGAGAGTTGTGTTTGCTGTAGGGATGAGGTCTCAGTGTCAAATGTCAATAGACACTAGACCTTTAACAACATAGATAACAGTTTATATGTAAGCTAAAAGCCAGTTAGGAAAATTGTAAGAAATTATTGGACCTATGTGTCCTGCTATTGCATAATCCTTACTCTATGGGGAACACCAAGAGCCTAATTCTAGGTAATGTATTTCCAAATGAATACTAACATAGATAGAGCATACACAATTCAATTTAATCCATAATTTTCAGTCTTATTGTATGTATATACTTTTCAAGAGATATTTTGAATGAAATTTTTCAAATGTTTTTAGAGAGGATACATGATTTGTTAGATCAAGTAAATGACGTTAACCATGTCTTTAGTGAATTAATATGATATTTTGAATTGAATTCATTATCAAAATTTAATGTATATTTTATTATTGATGTCCAAGAATGAAATATTGAATTTATAAGAATAGCAAATTATCTACCATGATTTGACACATTATATTTACTATACTATATATAAATATAAATAACATAAATATATACATATATATTTTGTCTAGTCTGTAATATATACCATCTTTAATTCAATTTATATTGTTTATATCTTATAATTTTGTTCTTTGATTTATATTATATAATATAAAATATATTAAATAATACAACATAAGCTTTATATACCATGAGATATTATTATATTTTGCTTATATATTTTATTCACAATATACTATTGTCAATTTTGTTGCAGACTTAAATAATACATTCTATATAATAGAATATTAACACAAAATTTTGCATATAAACTTCATAAATTCTTATTAGTCCATTGGTTCACTCACTTATTTACATATTCTCTGAGATAGCTTTAGTATTAATAAGAAGGTGGAAATTACCTGAAAACCAATTTTATGGACCACAATCTAAAATTCATTATAAAATTTTTTGCAAAGTTTGCCTAGCCATGTTTTATATTATAAATATTAATTTTTATTACTATCTATGTATTTGTCATCTACATATTGACTTATGCACTCATCCATTAAATGTAGTACATAATTTTGAAAATTATGCTGAAAGCATCAATAATGTATAAACTTAATGTGTTATTAAAATTAGTGTGTATTATTTCTCAAATAAATATATATATATATATATTGAGGTAGAATCTCACTTTAGCTCAGGCTGAACTGGAATTCACTATGTAGTCTCAGGGTGGCCTCAAACTCATGGCGATACTCCTTCCTTAGCCTTTTGAGTGCTGAGATTAAGGGCATGTGACACCATGCCTGACTTATGTCTCAAATAATTTAATCCACAATAATAAAAAGTCCTCCTTGACATTTTGAACTCTCCTATTAAGTTTATTATCTGTGCTTAAAATGAATCAATAAAACATGTCAACCATCCTGAAGATAATTTTCCCAACTCTTTATTTGCATTTGTATAGTTATATTATTCTTATATTAAATAGAATAATATTGCCTCAGATAAGCAAATACCAATTGATCTCATTTATAATTCAATGTAAAAAATTTGAGCAAATAGAAATCAGAAGTATAATGTTTGCCTCATGTGGCTGGTTGAGGCTGAAGAAATTAAGGGTATGTTGTTCAAAGGCAATCAAACTTTAGTTGGAGGATTAAGTTCAAAGGTCAACAATACACCATGGTAATGATAATAATGTTTCATGTTTAAATGCTCTGTCCCTGTAAGAAAATTATACAAGTTTAAACAATGCATATGTAGAATGGTCTTGTTTGTCTACTTTACAGAATACCTAACTATCAGCATATTGTGCTGATAAATTTAAAATTAAATTAGTGAATGTTTATCAGGGGCAAATATAGTTAGAAAAGAATTCAGGAAAATGAACCCATTCACAATAGCCTCAAAAATAATATGGATTAAAACTAACTAAAGCATCTGATGATTCCTTAATTTTTACAGACAATAAAAACTTTGAAACACTGAGGAAAGTATTGAGAAAAACACTACAAGTTAGAAAGACTTCGTATTGGAATAATTGATATAGTGAAAATAAACATCCTATCATAATCAATGAACATAGTCACTACAATCTCAATCAAAATTCCAATCAAAAACTCCAATCTTCATAGAAATATTTAAAAAAAATAACTCAGAATCATAAAAGGCCTCATACACCCAAAAGGATCCGGAGCAAGAATAATGCCAGATGTGTCACCATACGCCACTTCAAGTTTTTCTACAGAGCCATACTAATAAAATAGCATGTTGCTGGCATAATGCATAGACATGTAGATCAGTGGAATCTAGCAGAGGACTCTGATATAAGACCATTCAAGTACAGACAACTGAATTTTGACAAATGTGTAAAAAAATACACACTGGAGGGCTGGAGAGATGGCTTAGCGGTTAAGCGCTTGCCTGTGAAGCCTAAGGACCCTGGTTCGAGGCTCGGTTCCCCAGGTCCCACGTTAGCCAGATGCACAAGGGGGCGCACGCGTCTGGAGTTCGTTTGCAGAGGCTAGAAGCCCTGGAGCGCCCATTCTCTCTCTCTCCCTCTATCTGTCTTTCTCTCTGTGTCTGTCTCTCTCAAATAAATAAATAAATAAAATTAAAAAAAATACACACTGGAGAAAGGACAACATCTTCAACAAATAGTGCTGAGAAGACTACAGGTTTATATATAGAAGAATGAAACTAGATCCTTATCTCCAAAGGTTAAAGGAGCTTGATATGAGACTTAATACTCTTAATTTGCTAGAAAAAAAAAATGTGAATGCATTTAAAATAATTACCTGATGGAATTATATCTTGATGGATTGAGCTAAACAAAATTTATTAACAAATTTTCATAATTATTCTTTTCTGTGTTAATTATAATCCAACACAATATGAATATTGTTCCCACAAACAACTATGCTTAATTCTTCTTGCCTTTTACATTGTGATATAAATGCCACATTCTGCCATACCATCTTCCAGAAACAGTAATTGTAGGAATTGTAAATGCCCATGAATTAGAGTTAGCAGCAAATTACAATAAGACAAATAGCATAGAAGCAAGGGGAAAAAAAGTAGGGAGTTTTCATCAAAATTTAGGTTAAAGATTTTATGGATATTCTAGTGGTTAGTCCAGACAATAATTCCAACAGTTCACAAGTAGAACCTCAGGAAATTGAAATATTCTGTCTATCAAAAGAAGCTATCAGTCATATAAAGAGGAAGAAGCCTACAGAATGAAACAGAACATTTCACAGCTATATATCTGGTAGAGGATTAATATGTATAGTACATAAGGAACTAATAAAAAATTAAAAAAAAAACAACAATAAAAATGGGCTATGAAACTAAAAGTCTTTTAAGGAAGAAACCAAATGGCTAATATTTTTTAAAAATATTCCACATCTTTAGCCATGAGGAAAATGTAAAGGAAAACTATTTTTGAGATTCACCTTTCTCCAAATCCTTACTAGCATTTGTAGTCATTTGTTTTCTTGATAGTAGCCATTCGAACTGGGATAAGACATAACCTAACCAGTCTGGAGTATGTGTTTACTGTTTTGTTTGATACATTTACTATTTAACTTAATTTCTTCTCAGCACTAAAATAACACAGCCATATTTTGTATTTTCATACTCTTAGCTATAAATTACTCACTTAAAATAATACATATATATATATATATATGTATGTATATATTCAAGTTAATGATAAATAAGTGCTCTATAAAGAAACAGAATAACTAGGATATATTGCATATGTCCCTTCTTAGAAAACCATTCAACTTATTATTGCCTATTATGTATAGCTAATCTTTTAATAAGTATTATATATTTAAATATTTAGTGATAATTGGAGAACTTTTTCGATATTTTTCATATATTTTTGGCATTCAAAAATTATATGCACAGATGAGCCTAATAATGGTACCAAACTGACTGTATAAAATAAATCTTTGACTTCCAGCCAAGATGGCGACCGCCTAGCTGTGCTGCAAATCCCAGGGAAAGAAAGGCAAGACATTAAAGGTTTTCTGGGTCTTCTTGTCAGTGGGAGGGCACAGAGGGGGGTTAAACAGGGAATTACGGATCCCCTCATGGGCAGGTAGACCACCCTTCCCACCAAATAGCCACTGCGGCCCACCACCGTGGCCGCTGCACCTGCCGCCACAGCCACCATGCTCCGACTGCTGGCCTATTGATCCTTGTGTGAGGAAACTTAGACTGCTCTGCAGATTTGCCCACATTCCTGCTCCTGCCGCTGCATCTTCAGCAAGCCCAGACCCACAACAACTGCCACACAAGCCCAGACTGTGTCTCTCGCTTGCACCAGATCAGGTGCCATCCCCTACCTATCTGTCATGTAGACCATCCCCCATGTTCCTGTGGTGGGGGAGCGCAGACTGTTTCCAGGTCCCAGTATTCACAGCCAGAGTTTGGGCTGCTTCAGGGCTTAGTAACTCAGTCTCCCTCCAAGCTCGAATGCAGGCAGCTTTGGCACATTACTGCTTGAGAATTCAGGCAACTTTGGCACCCCTCTCAGGCAGTAGATAGGTGGCTTTGGCAAGTGGAAGCCAAAGCCAAGGCTGCTTGGCAATTGCCCCAGGCTGCTTCAGATTCCCATTGTGCTAGAGCCCAGGCTGACCCACCAACCTACCTGGCCATGCACTGTCATGGGCAGACCACAGTGCAAAAGAAATAACATGAAAAACCAAATGCAAGAAAATCCAGTCCTACAATGAATAATACATCTAACCAAAACATAGAAGAGTCATTAGAATCAGAACAAAAAATTGGAGCTATGAGCAATGCAACCCTAACCAACCTACTGGGAGAACTTGAAGGAAAGCAACAAAGGATCCATAATTGTGTGGATGCTATCATCAATAAGCTAGAATAAATTGATAATAGATTGAAAGGAGTTCAAAGAGAGTTAAGAGTTGGAGAGAGAGTGAAAAAAAAAAAAAGAGGACATTAAAAATCAGCTGGCCATACTAAATGAAGAAATAAAGAAATGCAAAAAAACTCCCCAAAAAGAAGAGTCCAGGACCAGATGGCTTCTCAGCTGAATTCTATCAAACCTTCATGGAAGAACTCAAACCAATCTTCCTGAAAATCTGCCACACAATTGAAGAACAGGGAAAGCTACCCAATGCCATTTACAAAGCTAGTGTCACCCTAATCCCAAAACCAGGCAGACACCACAAAAAACAAAACTACTGGCCTATTTCCCTGAAGAACTTAGGTGCAAAAAAACTGAACAAAATCCTTGCTTACTGATTCCAACAACACATCAAAATATTATCCACCTTTTCCAAGTGGGATTCGTCGCAGGAAAACAAGGGTGGTTCAACATACAGAAATATGTCAATGTAATCCACCACATAAACAAGCTTAAACATAAAAACCACATGATCATTTCGATAGATGCAGAAAAGGCCTTTGACAAGATACAACATCACTTCATGATCAAAACATTGGAGAGAATTGGCCTGGTTGGTCCATATCTTAACATAATAAAGACAATATACAAAGCTCTGGAAGCCCAAGTAATACTTAATGGGGAGAGACTAGAGGAATCCCATTAAGATCAGGAACAAGACAGGTTTGTCCTCACTCACCTCTGCTTTTCAATATAGTACTGGAGGTCCTAGCTCAAGCAATAAGACAGGAGAAGGAAGTAAAAGGGATACAATTTGGAAAAGAAGTTAAGTTAGCTCTATTCGCTGATGATATGATTGTATATGGAAGAGACCCGAGAGACTCCATGCCAAAAATCCTGAAGGTGATTAACTCCTATAGCAAAGTAGCAGGATACAAAATCAATGTACATAAATCAGTAGCATTTCTATATGCAAATGACAAAGATACAGAGAAAGAAATAAGGTACATAGTCTCATTTTCAATAACAACAACAACAACAAAAAATAAAATACTTTGGAATAACATTAACCAATTAGCAACAGATAACCAGATGTGATGCCCACACAAGTGCAATAGTGGTACACAGCCATGGTGAGGAATCAATTGCTCTTGATTTGGCTAACTGATCCACTCAGTGGTACTAGACCCATAGCTGGAGCTGGGAAACAAGTCAGAACCATACCCAAACACAAGCCCACTCTTCAATATCAAGCTACCATCAATCACGGGGTATAAGAGGGCCTAAATCTACCATACTGTCTATCAAAAAAGTAAGTCTTATCTCAATTTTCCGGGTGCTAACTTACTCTCCGTTGGAGAATCTGCTTCTCTTTTCCGGATAGATGCAGATCCTAAGAAGAGAGCTGCCCCAACATACCTCAAAAGGGGCCCAACTGAAACTAAGGACAACTGGTGAAATAAGCAAGGGTGATGATTTCCTGTGAACCAGATACCAGCAGAAAGGGGAAGAAGATCAACGCAGAGAAAAATCAACTCCTACCAAAGCAGAGAGCCAGAACCTCAGAGGCCCCCAACACCTCAGCACTGAAGCAGACCAAAAATGAACCCAACATGGCTCAGGGAAATTTTGCGGAAGAGGGGGCGGAAAGAATTTCAGAGTCACATGTTGGGTCATGATTTGCAGAGACATTTATCATACTAATAACTGGGGGCTAACTCCACAATGCACGACCCATTTTCATTAACAAGGAGGGTCT
This sequence comes from Jaculus jaculus, assembly GCF_020740685.1. Taxonomy (NCBI): domain Eukaryota; kingdom Metazoa; phylum Chordata; class Mammalia; order Rodentia; family Dipodidae; genus Jaculus; species Jaculus jaculus. The sequence continues at coordinate 55,446,319 of NC_059104.1, forward strand.
AATGGGAAGGGGTAGATCACAGATGAGCCTAAATAATGGTACCAAACTGCCTGTATTTACTGAAAAGAAAACTAATAAATTAAATTAAAAAAAAAGAAAAAAAAAGTAAAATCAAAATTAAAAATAAAATAAAGAAGGTAATAGAAGGTGAATGTGATCAAAATATATGATGTACATGCATTAACTTGTTAAAAGATACATAAATAAAATATTTTAAAAAGACAAAAAAAAGGAAGTGAAAGATCTATACAATAAAAACATAAAAACACTCAAAAAAGAAATTGAGGAGGACTTCAGAAAATGAAAAGACCTCCCATGCTCCTGGATAGGCAGAATTAACTATAGCTACTTGATATTCAACAATCATAACAGCTAAGAGCTAGAATCAATCCAGATGTCCATCACTAGAAGAATGGATAACTAAGATGTGGTATATCTACACAGTGGAATTCTATACAGCAATAAGAAAAAATAACAAAAATTTTGAGGAAAATGGTTGAACCTGGAACAGATCATTCTCAGTTAACTTACACATTCACAAAAAAAAAAAAAAAATCGCCACATAGTCTAACTCATTTACAGCACCTAACTTGAATCTACACAAGATATCTTACATACACAGCAAGCATCTCATGGACTAGACACTATGATGGATGGGGAAGGAGGAGAGGGCATCAAAGTGGTGGGAAATACTAATCTAGTCCCAAATGGCAATGGTACCATAAAATTCTACTTCCTAAAAGGCAGACCAAATGGCTGAACCTTCACCAGTCCCTTACAGGAAACACCTGAAACACAAGACACTTGAGAGGATAGTATCACATCTAACCTAAATTTTCTACATCTTCCCTCCCCACTTTCCCTCTCTTTCTCTCTCTTCCCTCTCTAACTCTTGTATATTAGTTATATTTCTCCTCATTTTCTTAGTGGGCACTGACCTGTAACTCCCAGTACCAGCATGGGGCAATCATCCACAATGAGCCTTTGATCAGAGAAACCTACAATGTTTCCTAAAAGAATGACAGATTTCTGTCTGAGTACTTGATGACCCACCAAAAGTTAGTGGTAAGACCCTATTGCTGAAGACACCATATGCAGCTGACACAGAAAATGGAACAGCATGGCTGAAAGCCAGGAGAGAGTCAGTCCCCAGATAGTCAGCATGTCTACTACCAGAAGGTGCCACATGGGCGACTGGGGGAAATGATCAATATCTGTCCAAGCAACTCATGGTCTAACCTACTTAGCAACAAATAACCTGGTGTGATGCCCACACAAGTGCAACAGTGGCACACAGCCATGGTGGGGAACCAACTGCTCTTGATCCCCTTAGTGGTAGGGGACCCATAGGTGGAGCTGGGAAACAAGTCAGAACCATATCCAAACATAAGCCCACTCTCCAATATCAAGCTACCATCAATCATGGGGTACAAGAGGGCCTACACATATTTAACTCTCTATCAAAAAAGAAAGTGTTATCTCAATTTTACGGGTGCTAACTTACTCTCCGTTGGAGAATCTGCTTCTCTTTTTCAGATAGATGCAGAACCTAAGGAGAGAGCTGCCCCAACATACCTCAAAAGGGGCCCAACTGAAACTAAGGACAATTGGCGAAACAAGCAAGGGTGCTGTTTTCCTGATGAACCAGATACCAGCACAAAGGGGAAGGAGACCAACACAGAGAAAAATCAACTCCTACCAAATCAGAGAGCCAGAGCCTCAGAGGCCCCCAACACCTTATCACTGAAGCAGACCAAAAATGAACCCAACATGGCTCAGGGAAATTTTGTGGAAGAGGGGGTGTAAAGAATGTCAGAGTCATGATATGCAGAGACATTTATCATACCAATAACTGTGGACTAACTTCACAATGCACGACCCATTTACATCAACAAGGAGGGTCCATTGGGAGGGGGTTGATCATGGATAATCCTAAACAATGGTACCAAACTGCCTGTATTTGCTGAAAAGAAAACTAATAAATTAAATTTAAAAAAAAGAAAAAAAATTATTTATTTAATTTATTAATAAATAATAATAACTGACCAGTTTAGGGCTTAAAAAAAAAAAAAAAAAACTTTTCTTGACTCTGTAAACTGAAATAAACCTGTTCCTCCCATTAGCTGCTTCTGTTTGAGTACTTTCTTCCAGTCACAAGTAGATACCTGATATAGGCATAATTGGTTTCCTACCTGCAGATGAGGGGAGAACATTAACTGAAATGACAAGTTCCCCTAGTTTTCATACTCAATATATATATGATTGCTAGCTATCCAGCTTGCAGAATGTCAGTTTTAGAAGCTTGCTTGCATGAACAAAGAACCTAATTTCTTATAATAAATAAATGTCCATGTATAAAATCTATCTTTACCATATTTAATATGTAATATATCAGAATTATTCATTTATTCTGGAGAACCATAATCTATGACTAAGTTGAATATCTAGTAGCATAGTAAGTGATTATTTTCTCTGTTAAATAGCTTTTTGTTTGTTTTTCTTTTCTTTTCTTTTCTTTTCTTTTCTTTCTTTTTTTTTTTTTTTTTTGGTTTTCGTGGTAGGGTTTCACTCTAGCTCAGCCTGACTTGGAATGCACTATGTAGTCTCAGGGTGGCCTGGAACTCATGGCAATCCTCCTACCTCTGCCTCCCAAGTGCTGAGATTAAAAGACATGAGCCACCACGCCCGGCTGTTTTTTTTTTTTTTTTTTGCGGGGATGGGAGGTTGGGTCTCACTCTAGCCCAGGCCGACCTTGAATTCACATGTAGTTCCATGTTGCTTCAAACTGAAAGTGATCCCCCTATCTCTGCCTCTGGAATGCTGGGATTAAAAGGTGTGAACCACCATGCCTGGGGGTATTACATACTTTTGAGTTTCTGCTTTCTTATCTTTCTCAGAAATGCAATGTGTTACTTTAATATAAACTGACACCTTTAGCCATATTAACATTCCTCTATTATAATTTTCACATAATAGTTTCTTATAGCGGCTTTCTAAAGTGAGCATTCTGAGTGATTCACCACATGTGCATGATGTCATCCTGCATTGTTCTTTGTACTTTTTTTTTTTGTTTTTTTGAGATAGGGTTTCACTCTAGTCCTGGCTGTTCTTTGTACTTTTATTTGTACTGACTAACATTTCATATATTTATTTGATTGACTAATGAAAGTTTAAGACATCTATGCAGACTTAAGAATAGACAGTTATCCATCCCCAGTTTCAACCTGGTTTAATAAAAATACTACATTTTGAAACAAAAGGAAAAAAAGAATTTATGGCCTAAATTTTATCATTTGATAAAAACTGAAGATGAGTCAACAAGTCATGTGAAAACCTATTACTTTGAAAGCCAATTAAAAATATAATGTGTAAACTTTTAAAAGAAGCTGCTCCTGGGAGCCATAAGTAATTATTGTAAAATTATAGTGTCAGGAATAAGATACCCACTGTTGCAGTCCGGTTCACATTGCTGGTAGAAATCACCCAACTAAGAGCAGCTTCTGGGAAAAATGGGTTATTTTGGCTTACAGGCTCGAGGGGAAGCTCCAGATGGCAGGGGAAAACTATGGCATGAGCAGAGGGTGGACATCACCCCCTGGCCAACATAAGGTGGACACAGCAACAGGAGGGTGTGCCAAACATTGGCATGGGGAAACTGGCTATAAAGCCCATAAGCCTGCCCCCAACAATACATTCCCTCCAGGAGGCATTAATTCCCAAATATCCATCAGCTGGGGACCTAGCATTTGCAACACCTAAGTTTATGGGAGACACCTGAATCAAACCACCACATTCTGCCCCTGGCCCCCATAAACTGATAACCATACATGATGTAAAATGCAATGTATTCTTCTAACTTTAAAAGTCCTCATAGTTTTTAACAATTCCAACAATGTTCATATATCCCGATAGTTCGAGATCTTTTAAGTGACCCATAATACCAAAAAATAACCTCAAAAAACCCATAATGGCACAGAATAAATATTCACACTGCAAAAGATGGCATTAGACATAACAAAGAAACGTTCAACCAATACAAGGCTTAAAACAATCAGGGCAAATATCAAACTCTGTAGTTTCAAGTCCAGCAACTCTAGCCAGTGACAAATCTCCAAGTCTGATAATTCTAACCAGCAACAAGTCTCTGGCATTCCAATTCCACCCCTCCAGCTAGGCTACTCACAGACCTGGAAAACTTCATCAGGGCTGACAGCACCTTAGCAGCAATCTCAATCTCGTGGTTCCAGCCTCTCTACTGGGTCTCCACTGCAATCCATGGTTCATCCTTATGGCCCCATGGGTTCTCTATGCAGACAACCAGCAAACCCGCTTCACACTGCCCATGGCCATTTCCAAAACACAAGACCATGTTGCAAACTCAATGACCATCTCTTTCCTGCATTTCTTATACTCCATGATACCAGGTAGGGAGTCAATTAGTTAATCCATGGGGGAATAAAGCAGACTTTGAAGAACAGGACACTCCTTGAGCACTCAGGCCCCTTCAAAAGAATTGGCATTCTTCTTGTTGCCCCAGCACAGGTCAGCTAGCCCGGTCTCAAAGGTTGTAATCTCTCAGTTGCAGCTGAACGGGCAACAGTTCACCCAAAGATTTTTCTTTCTGTGCCATATCCCTCTGCTCACACCAGTTCATTTTTGTGCTAAGCAACTCTGCACAATTTCTCAAGACATGTGCATAAGAAGAAGCTTCTCTCACAAACTGCTAGCCCAGTCCAGGCACAGTTCTTACTCACCCTAATAAGTCAAACCTCACAGTCCATAGTTCTTACTGCATTCAGGTCTTGGAGCTCAGACCAGAATAGTCCATTAAGCTGTACTTACAGCACTGCAAGTCATCTCTTAGGCCAAGGTTTCAAATCCTCCCACATTCCTCTTGAAAATCAGCTCCAAAGGGCCAAAGACACATAGTCAGGTGTCTAGCAGCAATCCCACCCCTTGGTACCACTTTACTGTTGCAGTTCAGTTCGCATTTCTGGTAATCACCCAACCAAGAGCAGCTTCTGGGAAAAAGAGATTTATTTTGGCTTACAGGCTTGAGGGGAAGCTCCATGATGGCAGAGGAAAACAATGGCATGAGCAGAGGGGGGACATCACCCCTGGCCAACATAAGGTGGACAATAGCAGCAGGAGAGTGTGCCAAACACTGGCATGGGGAAACTGGCTATAACACCCATAAGCCCACCCCCAACAATACACTCCCTCCAGAAGGCGTTAATTCCCAAATATCCATCAGCTGGGGACCTAGCATTCGCAACAACTAAGTTTATGGGGGACACCTGAATCAAACCACCACACCCACCTATAAGTGTTTGGTCACAGAATCCCACAGAGGCTTCTAAAATAATATAGGGTATAGTAATTGCTCTTGGTTACTCCCCAAAACTAGATTGTAAGGCCCTATTGTTTAAGAAACCACATGCTTCAGTAGCAGGATATAAATCAATAAAGCTGGAACTGCTCTTGAACCTCCTCACACTGGCAGTTAGCTTTCACAGTGCCAGAAAGCATTTGGCAAACTCCCTGAGGAGAAAAATCATCAATGGTCTTACCTTATGTACTCCACAGAGTACAGGGCTAAAGGTACCTATTGATACAGTAGTATTAAATCTGTCACAGACATAACCACCGACTTTTTTAAAATTGGATTTGATGCCCCTCCATAGGGTGGAATTCATGCCTGATGCTGTAAACCATGGTCAAAAAATCTATGGCTGGGGACGTCATAGACCCTAAGGGAAATCTATAATTGTTGTTATGCTTTAAACAAAAAGGTTTTCAAATGCCCTTCTGAACATTTATGTTTACAACCATAGAATAGTGCTGCTCTCAGCTTCAATTACAAAACTTTCAGAGGCTAATGCAAAAGTGCTGAGAATAAGTGACTATGTGTGCTGATGCCTAAAGTGTACATTTATATAACTCACTGTGGAAGAGCAGTGGGAAGAATGTAAGAAATGGAGAATTGAAATGAAAAGCTGTCCTCTAGATAAGACATAGACATTATATTTATGACTTCACAGTAGCTATGATTCACTTCACAAGAATGAACCATCAATATTTCATCACAGATGGAGGAGGGACCCATAAGACCCCACTCCTCCTATAGGAGATATTTACTGGAAGTTAATGAGTGGGAAGGCGTATTGTTTTTTTCAGTGATGTAACTATTGGTAGGTTGCTCATGCTCCAATAAGAAATCTTCTAAATGTGCTCATGGAAGCAAACCTAATTTAAGTCAACTGAACACACACCCACACCCATTTATATATAAAACAGGTCTGTTTATTATGAGTTTAGAGCTACTAAAAAGTCATAACAAATGGCATCCTTGCAGAAGGTTATGACTTAAAATCTTTGCATATCAAATTAGATGCAATGTCAGAACTTAATCAAAAATAAAGACAGAAATAATTTTCAGATATTACCATTTTTTAAAAAAATATTGTATACTTTTAAATTCACTTATTTGAAAGTAATGGCAGAGAGAGTGGGGTAGGGGAGAATGGCCGTGCCAGGGCCTCTGGCCACTGCAAATGAACTTCAGATGCATGTACCCCCTTGTGCATCTAGCTAATGTGGGTCCTAGAGAATCGAGCCTCAAACCTGGGTCCTTAGGCTTCACAGGCAAGGGCTTAACTGCTAAGCCATTTCTCCAGCCCCCATTATTTATTTATTTTTTTTTTAAATTTTTTTTAACAGTACATTTTAGTTTATTTATTTACCTATTTATTTATATTTTAAAACAATTTACTATATTTTTATTTCTCAGATATTCTTTTTTTTTCTTTTTTTAAAATTTTTATTAACATTTTCCATGATTATAAAATATATCCCATGGTAATTCCCTCCCTCCTCACCCCCACACTTTCCCATTGGAAATTCCATTCTCCATCATATTACCTCCCCATTACAATCATTGTAATTACATATATACAATATCAACCTATTAAGTATCCTCCCCTCTTCCTTTCTCTACCCTTTATGTCTCCTTTTTAACTTGCTGGCCTCTGATACTAAGTATTTTCATTCTCACACAGAAGCCCAGTCATCTGTAGCTAGGATCCACATATGAGAGAGAACATGTGGCACTTGGCTTTCTGGGCCTGGGTTACCTCACTTAGTATAATACTTTCAAGGTCCATCCATTTTTCTGCAAATTTCATAACTTCATTTTTCTTTACCACTGAGTAGAACTCCATTGTATAAATGTGCCACATCTTCATTATCCACTCATCTGTTGAGGAACATCTAGGCTGGTTCCATTTCCCAGCTATTATTAATTGAGCAGCAATAAACATGGTTGAGCATGTACTTCTAAGGAAATGAGATGAGTCCTTTGGATATATGGCTAGGAGTGCTATAGCTGGGTCATATGGTAGATCAAAATCTAACTGTTTTAGGAACCTCCACACTGTTTTCCACAATGGCTGGACCAGATTGCATTCCCATCAGAAGTGCAGAAGGGTTCCTTTTTTTCCACATCCCTGCCAACATTTATGACCATTTGTTTTCATGATGGTGGCCAATCTGACAGGAGTGACATGGAATCTCAATGTAGTTTTAATCTGCATTTCCCTGATGACTAGTGACATAGAACATTTTTTTAGATGCTTATATGCCATTCGTATTTCTTCCTTTGAGAACTCTCTATTTAGCTCCATAGCCCATTTTTTGATTGGCTTGTTTGATTCCTTATTATTTAACTTTTTGAGTTCTTTGTATATCCTAGATATTAATCCTTTATCAGATATATAGCTGGCGAAGATTTTTTTCCCATTCTGTAGGTTGCCTCTTTGCTTTTTTCACTGTGTCCTTTGCGGTGCAAAATCATTGTAATTTCATTAGGTCCCAGTGACTAATCTGTGGTTTTATTGCCTGAGCAATTGGGGTTGTATTCAGAAAGTCTTTGCCAAGACCAATATGTTGAAGGGTTTCCCCTACTTTTTCCTCTAGCAGTTTCAGAGTTTCCGGTCTGATGTTAAGGTCTTTAATCCATTTGGACTTAATTCTTGTGCATGGCGAGAGAGAAGAATCTATTTTCATCCTTCTGCAGATATATATCCAGTTTTCAAAACACCATTTGCTGAAGAGGCTGTCTCTTCTCCAATGAGTATTTTTGGCAATTTTATCGAATATCAGGTGGCTATAGCTACTTGGGCTCACATCTGGGTCCTCTATTCTGTTCCACTGATGTACATGTCTGTTTTTGTGCCAGTACCATGCTGTTTTTGTTACTATGGCTCTGTAGTATAGGTTAAAATCAGGTATGGTGATACCACCAGCCTCTTTTTTGTTGCTCAGTATTATTTTAGATATTTGAGGTTTTTTGTGATTCCAAATGAATTTTTGGATTGTTTTTTCTATTTCCATGAAGAAAGCCTTTGGAATTTTGATAGGGATTGCATTAAATGTGTAGATTGCTTTAGGTAAGATTGCCATTTTCACGATATTGATTCTTCCAATCCAGGAACAAGGGATGTTTCTCCACTTTCTAGTGTCTTCTGCAATTTCTCGCTTGAGTGTTTTAAAGTTCTCATTGTATAAGTTCTTTACTTCCTTGGTTAGGTTTATTCCAAGGTATTTTATTCTTTTTGATGCAATTGTGAATGGGAGTGATTCTCTGATTTCATCCTCTGTGTGTTTGTTGTTAGCATATATGAAGGCTACTGATTTCTGTGTATTTATTTTGTATCCTGCTATATTGCTGTAGGTTTTGATCAGCTCTAACAGCTTTCTAGTAGAGTCCTTAGGGTCCTTTATGTATAGAATCATGTCATCTGCAAATAATGATAACTTGATTTCTTCCTTTCCAATTTGTATCCCTTTTATGTGTGTCTCTTGCATTGTTGCTGTGGCTAAAACTTCCAAACTATATTAAATAAAAGTGGGGACAGTGGACACCCTTGTCTTGATCCTGATTTTAGTGGAAAAGCTTCCAGTTTTTCCCCATTTAGTAATATGTTGGCTGTAGGCTTGTCATAAATAGCCTTTATTATATTGAGATATGTTCCTTCTATTCCCAGTCTCTGTAGGACTTTTATCATGAAGGGATGTTCGATTTTGTCAAATGCTTTCTCTGCGTCTAATGAGATGATCATGTGATTTTTGTCCTTCAACCCGTTTATGTAATGTATTACATTTATAGATTTGCGTATGTTGAACCATCCCTGCATCTCTGGGATAAAGCCTACTTGGTCAGGGTGAATGATCTTTTTGATATACTCTGGTATTCTGTTTGCCAATATTTTGTTGAGAATTTTTGCATCTATGTTCATGAGGGAGATTGGTCTGTAATTTTCTTTTTTTGTTCTATCTTTGCCTGGTTTTGGTATCAGGGTGATGCTGGCCTCATAGAAGGAGTTTGGTAGAATTCCTTCTTTTTCTATTTCCTTGAAAAGCTTAAGAAGCAATGGTGTTAGCTCTTCCTTAAAAGTCTGGTAAAATTCAGCAGTGAATCCATCCGTGTCTGGGCTTTTTTTAGTTGGGAGATTATTGATAACTGTTCGGATCTCCATGTTTGTTATAGGTCTATTTAAGTGATTAATCTCATTTTGATTTAATTTAGGTAGGTCATATAGATCAAGGAAATCATCCATTTCTTTCAGATTTTCATACTTTGTGGAGTATATGGTTTTATAGTATGTCCCTATGATTTTTTGAATTTCTCTGGAATCTGTTGTGATGTCACTTTGTTCATCTCTGATTTTATTAATTTTTGTCTCTTCTCTCTTTCTTTTGGTCAGATTTGCTAAGGGTTTATCAATCTTGTTTATCCTTTCAAAGAACCAACTCTTTGTTTCATTAATTCTTTGGATTGTTCTTTTTGTTTCTATTTCATTAATTTCTGCCCTAATCTTTATTATTTCTTCCCGTCTACTGATTTAGTTTGCCTTGTTCTTCTTTTTCCAAGGCTTTAAGGCGATGCATTAGGTTGTTTACTTGCGACCTTTCTAATTTCTTAATATAGGCACTCAAGGCTATAAATTTACCTCTTAGAACTGCCTTCATTGTGTCCCAGATATTTTGGTATGATGTGTTCTCATTATCATTTGACTCTATAAATTTTTTTGATTTCCTTTTTGGTTTCTTCATGGACCCATTCATCATTTAGTAGTGTATTGTTTAGTTTCCATGATTTTGTGTTTGCTCTATAGCCTTTCTTGCTACTGATTTGTAGTTTAATTCCCTTGTGGTCAGATAGAATGCAGGGAATTATTTCAATTTTCCTGAATTTGTTAAGATTTGCTTTGTGTCCTAATATATGGTCTATTTTAGAAAATATTCCATGTGCTGCTGAAAGGAATGTATATTCTGCAGCCTTTGGATGAAATGTCCTGTATATATCTGTTAAGTCCATTCCTTCCATGACCTCATTTAGTCCAGATGCCTTCTGTTTATTCTTTCCCGGGATGACTTGTCAATTGATGAGAGTGGGGTGTTAAAGTCACCCACCACCACTGTGTTTGGTGTTACCTGTGACCTTAGTTCTAATAGTGTTTGTTTGATGAACTTGGGAGCCCCCATGTTAGGTGCATATATGTTTAGGATTGTAATGTCCACCTGTTGGAGTGTGCCCTTAATCAATATAAAGTGACCTTCCTTATCTTTCTTGACTAACGTCGGACTAAAGTCTACCCTGTCTCATATTAGGATAGCAACCCCTGCTTGTTTGCTAGGTCCATTTGCTTGAAGCACCGTCTTCCAACCTTTCACCCTAGGATAATGTCTATCCTTTGTAGAAAGGTGAGTTTCTTGGAGACAACAAATTGTAGGATCCTGCTTTTTAACCCAGTCTGCAAATCTATGTCTTTTCGTTGGGGCATTGAGGCCCTTGATATTAAGAGATATTATTGAAAGGTGTGTATTTATGTTTGCCATTTTTTTTTTGTGTGTGTGTGTGTTTCTGGTTCTACCTGCGCTCTCTTCTGTTAACTAGTATTTGAGTATTGCTTGTTTTTTCTAGGTTCCTTATATGTGTGCTTTTCCTTTTCTTCAGCATGGAGGATTCTATCAAGTATTTTCTGTGGAGCTGGTTTTGTCTTCAAATACTCCTTCAACCTGCTTTTGTCATGGAATGTCCTTATTTCTCCATCTATTTGAATGGATAACTTTGTAGGATAATGTAACCTTGGTTGACAGTTGTTATCTTTCAGAACTTGGAATATATCACTCCAAGCCCTTCTGGCTTTAAAAGTTTGTGTTGAATAATCTGCTGTAATCATGATGGGCTTGCTTTTGTAGGTAACTTGATTTTTCTCTCTAACTGCTTTCAATATTTTTTCTTTGGTGTGTGTGTTTGGAAGTTTGATTATAAGACGGCGAGGAGAGGTTCTTTCTTGGTTTTGTCTGGCTGGGGTTCTAAAGGCTTCCTGTATCTGCATTGGCACCTCTTTCCCAATTTGGGGGAAATTTTCTTCTATGATTTTGTTGAAGACACCTACTATGCCTCTGGAGTGGAGTTCTTCTCCTACTATGCCCTGAATTCTTATATTGGATCTTTTCATAGTGTCCCGAGTATCTTGAAATTCCCACTCATACTTTCTATAAGTTTGTCTTTCTCTTTGTTGGATTGCATTAGGTCTGCCACCTGGTCTTCTAGTTTAGATATTCTGTCCTCTCCCTCATCCATCCTACTGGTGAGATTTTCTACAGAGTTTTTTATTTCATTAACTGTGTTCTTCATTGCTAGTAATTATGACTGGTTTTTCTTTATTATTTCTATTTCCTTATTTATGTCTTGTATTGCCTTCTTTATTTCATTAAATTGGTGTCCTGCCTCTTCTTTGATTCCTTTGATTTCCTCTTTGATTTCCTCTTTGATTTCTTCTTTGATTGTTTTGATGTGTTCTTTGACCTCTTTGAACATATTTATAATCATTCTTTTGAACTCTTTCTCTGGCATTTCCTCTAACTCTTTCTCACTGGAGGACATTTCTGATGCATTAATACTTTTAGGTGGAATTATATCATCTTGCTTTTTAGTGTTTCTTGTGTTATAATGTATATATTTTTGCATCTTGGATTAAGTTAATGCTTGGATTTTCTAGCTAGCTGTGTAATCTTAGCTGTATCACTTGATTTGATATAATATATTTTCAGGGTAGGACCTTAAGGTGTTAGGTGTGGCTCTTAAGACTCTCAGAGTATCTACAAAGATGTTCTTAGGGGTTGAGTTTCCCTGCTATAGGAATATTCAAGCAGGCTGAGTGGAATAAAGTACAGGTAGATTCTAAAATTTAACTAAACACAGTACACATTCAATCAAAAACAGCCCCTAGTGTGTATGCAAGAGTAGTTATTATAACAACCAGATCCTCTATCAACAAAGAGGTTAAGATTTCTGGTCTGTTGAGGGATCCAAGTCAGCTTGCGACCAGGTGAGACCCTTCCCTGGTGCCATCCCAGTTACCTTGGATGATTTTGGTCTCAGTCAAGTTGCTGCCTGTGTTGTCGGGCTGCTGTTCTGATTTCTGGAGCTGGGTACTTGCTTTTCCTGCGGGGCAAACCGAGCCTGGCAAATGTGGTCCTGCAGATCAGCACCCCTGCTTCTGGAACTGCTGCTGCTCATGCTGCCCCTGCTGGGTCTGTAGCCACTGCTGCTGAAGGTGTTGCTGCTGGACCCACCACTGCTGCTGCCTCTGCTGCTGCTGTAGCTGCCACTGCTGGAGCCACCACTGCTGCTTAAGCTGCTGATGCTGTGTTCACTGCCGCTGCTCCCACTGAAGCTGCTGCTGCTGAGTCTGCTGCTGCTGCCACTCCTGGGTCCGCTGCTGCTGGGGCCGCTGTTACCGGTGCTGGAGCCGCTGATGTTGCTGCCAGACTCTGCTCCTGCTTGGGTCCCGCTGTCAGCCCAAGTTGGCGTGGCCGGGTCCCGAGCCGCTGCTCTGTTCACTGGAGCTGGGCTCAGGCAGTGGGGGAGGGGAGGGAGCCGCAGCTGTTCTGGTTCTCTCACTGCTCCAAGTGTTCTTCTACCTCGTGGTCTGCTCCTCCGTTTCTCGCTGCCACTTTCCCCTCATGTTTCCCGAGTTGCGGAGAGCGCCTGTGTGAGGGAAAGCTCACGCACCTGGCTTTTCCTGTGGCTGGAGCCGAGCCTGGTGGCTTTCTGATGCGCCGCAGCCGTGGCAGTTGGCAGAACTGCCGGAGCCGCTTTTCCTGCATGTGCAGGCTCTGGATGCTCTGGAACTCTTCTACTTCTCTGCTCCCGCCTCAATTTCCTATACACCTCACTTTTTAGTAAAAGTGTGTATTTTGCTGAGTTTTATTGGTCTTTTTCCCCCCTAGGCTGCTTTGGCGTGGTACCTACGCTGCCATCTTAACCGGAAGTCCAGCCCCCATTTTTTAAAGTTTAAGTCAAAACAGAAATTCTTGAACATTTAACTTTCTTTTTCATTGGAATTGTATCTTTGGCCACTTGTGTGGCGAGAACATAAGAGGGAGAATATAAACACAATGAATTCATATATGTTCTTATATATTTTATAAACATCACATTGGTTATGATAGGTATATTTAGGAAATTTTAAACTTTTTATTGAAAATTTCTGTAAATATAAACAATATACCATGATCTTTTAGTCAACACCGAGACTCAAAATTTTATTTACATATTCTATAAAATTGATCTAAAAGGTCATTTTTGTCTAGAATCTGAGCCTAAAGTAGATAGTTTTAAAATTAAAACATATTTTCTAAATTCTTTTATTTTGCACATTTTGAGGCAGATTATTTTATGAAGTAAATTAGTCTGGTGAACTAATCCATAAATTATAGTTTTCTTCCTCACACATTTGCATCCTCTATTTACATAAGAAGCAAATAGAATTTATTTTGTGATTTAGACTCCCTGTTTTTTGTATCTTCTATTTGCACTAAGATGTAGTACGTAACAATGATGGGTTAACAATTGCTTCATAGTAATAAATAGGTAGTAAAATCAACTTGGTTGCTAAGATAATTGATTTATTTTATGTGTAAATGCAAGCTTTACTTTTTGGGAAAGTTTCTTGGAATAATCTTTCATATTACTTGTATGTGCTCACCAGAAAAAGATAAAAAGCTCAGGATAGAATCAAACCCAGGCTAGAATAATTTGCAAACAAGTACCTCTAACCACTGAGAATCTTCCTAGCCCAAAAGGACAGGGGAAAATAGTATTTGGTAGCATTCATTTACAACTTCAACACCAGAGATGCTAAGGCTTAAAGACTATGGTTCATTTCAGGGCTGGCTTGGGCTACAAAGCAGGATCCTGTATATATATAAAAAAAAGAAAGAAAGAAAGAAAGAAAGAAAGAAAGAAAGAAAGAAAGAAAGAAAGAAAGAAAGAAAGAAAGAAATTAGTTATTCCAAGATAATACTCAATGAATAAAATGCTTACCATACTAGCAAGAGAACCGGAGTTCAGATCTCCAGCAATAATGACCATGCCAGGCAGACACAGCAGCCCACTTGTAACCCCCGCACTCTAGAAGAGGAAGCATGGCATAGCCAGGGCAAGCTGGCTACCTGGACGGGCCAAATAGGTGAACTCTGGATGCCAGACAGAGACCTTACACCATTAAATTAGCTGAAGAATGATCGAGGACCACCCCTAATGTCAGCTTCTGTTCTCCACTTCCACACACATTTGCACACCTATACCCAAACACATATGAACAGAAAGTCACACATAACACACACATACATGTGCAACAAAAAAGGCACTAAACATGGCAGATAAAATACACAACTATAAAATTACAAAAACAAAGGATAAATGATATTCTTCAAAATACCCAGTGAGAAAATAAGCACAGAAAAACATTGGGCAAAACCTGAATTCTTGTAAAATAAAATTTGATTCTAATTTTCTTATCCAAATTTGTTGTCTAGATCATGGGCTTTAATATTTATAGAAAAATAAAAACAACATTAGGAATTTTATAGCCAATAAATAATTTCAGAAGTCAGTTTTGTTGACTTACATCTGTAATCCCAGCAGAGCTACAGAGGAAACATGTTAAAATCTGTCCAAGCTATGCACACAGAATAGACTAATACACTATTCATTAATGTGCAGTTTTATGTAATTCAGTGTTTCTTCTTTACCACTAAACACACACACACACACACACACACACACACACACACATCTGCTTTGTTCACAAAGGAAACGAACAAGTTTAATTTCTTATCCTTAGATTTATGTGGCATAAGTAAATGTCAAATGTGCCCTCACATTAAAAATAGATAGTGAAAGCAGTAGTTATAAATAGAGAAAATTAACTAGATTATCAGTAGATATATGTATGATGTGAATTACTATATTTGTGCCTGGATCCATATTTTAATTGAATTTATTCAATAACCTTAGGGATGTACATTAATTTGCTATGCAAATTTCATAGGAAATCATGACAACATTAGGAAGATGACCCATTGGGTAAAGTGTTTGCTATACATGCATAAGGTCATGAGTTTGGATCCCCAGAGCCCACAGAAAAAAGAAATATTAGACTTGTAATTGTAGCTCTGTAATCCCAGCACTGAGAAGGTGGAGATCAATGGTTCCCAAGGCCTTACTTCCATGTAGTTTAGGTGAACCAGTGATCTTCAGTTTCAGTGAGACACCCTTTCTCCAAAGTGATGTGTAGGGCAACTAAGCAGTATAAAGCAGTATACCCAATTCAACCTCTGACCTCAACAGGAAGTAAAACACATGTATGATTACCCACACATGTACCCATAGACTCAGGAACATAGACACATGCATGCAAACTACACATGTATGTACACATAGATATTTATAAAAAACACAAATGAAATCACACATTAGTTGCTTACAATGTCTCTGTAACTAGCTATGAGATCTGCTCAGTGGAAAGGAACCCACAACTGGAACTGGGAACCATGCCAGAATCCTATGGAGACAAAGAGTATGAATTCCAATGAGATGCTTCCACTTATCATTGTCCAAATGTGAGGCTATATCCATTAAAATCTTTCTAAATTAGCAGTCTTATCTCTTTAAACCTATCCTGATCTCACTTTCCCTTAGAGAATCTATTTTTCTTTATCAGAAGGCATGGAGAACTGAGAACAACCAAAATCTACCAACAAGACAAGAAGAGATAATTCCGTGACAGAAAATGAACCAACCTTAGCACATTAGCTAGGGCCCAGGTGAAACCACAGAGAAAGTGGCAACATGAGTCAAAGTGCTACTTCCATGGCAAGCTTGAAAATCTGGGCCAGAGTGATGGAGACATACACTGAGGATACTCAAAACTCACTAAAGCAGAAATCCAGAAACTGCTAAGAGCTCAACCCTAAAGTACACCTAAAGCACACCCACCAAGGCTCTGGGGATTTTTCAGAAGAGAGGTGGAAAGAATGTAAGAGCCACAGAGTGGGAGGGAATATACAGAGGCATTGTCCCCTCACCCCCACAATGACTGACTACTGCTCTCAGAACTCATAACCCAATACTCCATTGTTTAATACAAGCAATCCCACCAAGGAGGGCCCTCATTAGAATGGGGCTAAGAAGGAGGGAAATGATGGCACCAATATATGATGTGCTTATGATAAACTTGATTTTTAAAATATATTTATTTACTTGAATGAGAGAGAAAGAAAATATGCATGACAGGAGCTCTGCAAACAAATACTATACACATGTGTAACTTTGGGCATCTGGCTTTACATAGGTACTGAGTAATTTGGGGAATTGAATCAGGGCAATCAAGTTTTTCAAGCAAGCACCTTTAACTACCAAGCCATTTCCCCAGCCGTTAAACTGCTTTGTTTTAATGTAATATTTTAACTCTTTTAATATTTAACCATTCCACTGCTAAGTCCCATATGAGTCCCATATTAGAGAAAAACTTAATCTACTGTTATATTACTAAAGAAAAATTAATTAGTGTAGTAGAATTATGCATAACTTGTGATGGCAACTAATAAAATAAACCTTCCCTTAAGCTTCACAGCTGTGATAATGTGTCTGTAGAAAAAGATATCCAACATGTTAGACAGGAAATAAGGAATCAAGTTTTCTGAGGGCAGTAATAGATCACCCCAATCATAATATGAATTGCCAGCTCATAATCAAATTTGCAGATTCTGAAGATATCCATATCATTGAGATGAATTTTCATTTCTAGCAATGCAAACTCTCTAACCCATCTGTACAGAAGTGAAATAGAAAACTTCATAAACTATTTTGACATAAACATAATCACTCCTCTCCTAAAATTTAGGAACATGGAATGACAATATTACTGTAGCTCACAGTTCAGAAGTAAAGAAGTCTACCTTTGGGACACTTCCAGGAAGAAAATAGTTGATGTGATGTTAAACAGAAGCAAAAGAAAGTCCCAAATAAGATCCTTCTGATTTGCAATGAAAATATAAAGCAATGTTTTAAAAAAAACACCTGTGGTGCATTCATACATTCCTTTCATTGTCTATCCTTATAGGCACATTATGTGTAAGACTCTGTGAGTGACTCATCTCCAGCTGACACAGGGGAGTAGAGGAGAGGAGACATAAAATGAATGGGAGTAGCTAGAGAGTAAAGTACTTGCTAGAGGCATTTCTAGTAGCTTCGACATTAACAAATTAGGATAATACTAACAAAATTAAAATGTCTTTTGTGGACTCCAGCTGATTTAGTGAAATGAAAGATATTAAATGCCTAAGAAGTGTTTTATTTCTACTTTGAACCCATCACATACAACAAAGACTCATAAAAATAACAGAGAGAGAGAGGGGATGGCAAGCAAGAGCAGGGAGGGAGGGAACACAAACTAACAGTTAATGCACATAAAAAAGCTTCAAGGGAAATAGAGTGAAGAGTATTACTGAATTACAGACAAGTTCTGGGAAGTCTGAATTTAAAGCTTACACTACCTCCAAAGCATGAAGGATGTCTGGCAGAAATTACGTTATAACATATGTTGTGTACATTCCACTGTGTTTATTGCCTCCAGTTACTGTGTGCTTGCCTGTGTCATCCTCATCATTGAAAGTGAATCAGCAATTATTTTTTGTCATCATGCAGCCTGCTTGGCTCACACACTTTCATCCCTATGATTTTCCAGGAAGGGTCTCAGGGAGTTCCAGTCTCCAGAGTGGGTTTTTCATCTCTTGTACTTCATCAGTAGAGCAGGTATTTGTTACACTTCTTTGAAATGTCTAAATAAATTCTTCAGGCCAGTGGGGACCCATAGTCATCCCAAACAACCCTCTTTACCCAGCAATATCTGGAATCAGCAAAAGCATCTCCTATTATTTATTTATTTGGATCCACACAGTCATACTGACTCACCATGTTTTCTCCTTCTACTTCTCCTTGAAAAGTCTAATCCTTGAAAAGCATAGCTGGTTTTAATCCACAGATGTCAATTTTCACTTGTCCTTGAGCCATGATTATTTCAAGTGAGTCACTTTGTGAGTTAATGGAACATCTGTCCACTAAACCAAGAAACTTGGAGTAGTATCTAGAAGAGAAATTTTCTTGAGTCACTGTAGTATTGGTTTTAGAAGGCTACCCTTTACTTATGTTCTTGAAAAATTCAGGATATGAATTTTTCTTACTTTAGCTTCTTCCTGTGTTTTCTGTATTTAACAATCTCTGCCAGGTTTACTTGGATTTCTTCCTGTTTCATAATACTTGATCTCCTACCCAATATGAACCAGAAACCTCTTGCCACTTTTGATGCTTGAAGGGTGAGGAGACACTTCTTTTGGCATCAAAGCCTCATATGTGGAGGGGGCAGTGAACTAATGAGAGAGAATGAAAAACAAAGATATGCAAGGAGGATTCATAAAAAAAAATAATAATAACCTGGTGTGGTGGCACATGCCTTTAATCCCAGCACTTTGTCAAGAGGCAGAGGTAGGAGAATTACAGTGGGTTCAAGGACATCCTGAGATTGCATAGTGAATTCCATGTCAGCCTGGGCTAGTGTGAGGCCCTACTCCAAAAAATAAAATAAAAACAAACAAAAATATATGTGAATAAGCCATGTGGAAACTTGCCCTTATGCTAGCTAATATATATTTAAAAAGAGAGAGAGAGTTGGCTCTCTCTCTCTCTCATAAGTGAATAAATAATTTTGGGCTGGGGAGATGGCTTCACAATTAAGACACTAGCCTGCAAAGCTAAAGTTCCCAGGTTGCCCATTCTCTGTCTCTCTCTCTCTCTCTCTCTCTCTCTCTCTCTCTCTCTCTCTCTCTGTGTGTGTGTGTGTGTGTGTGTGTGTGTGTATTTTCTCTCTCTTTCATAAATAAATAAATAAATTAATAAATAAATAAATAACAAAGTTAGGGCAGAAGTATCTTATGGATGTGGATAATCCACAAGAAGCCAAATATTGCTATTATAAAATTTTTTGCATCATGGGTGGGATATCTTCCTTTGAATTTTTGGCTAGAAAGACCCTAAATGCCCCTAAAATATCCCAGGCTATTGTCACGGTTCTTGTTTGCCCCCTAAAAACTAGAGGGTTAGATATGATTGCTGAAGACTACATTTGCTTGGAAATGCAGAACAATGAGAAATCAAACTGGAGCTGAGCTGGAAACCTCCTTCCTATTGACTAGCTGTCATGATGCCCCAAATGTCTGTGCAGTCTGTTTAGATATGTGTATGGGCAAAGTCATCAACATCAATGGTGCTAGCCAGCAGTGAACCCTGCAAACCAAATGTATCAAGTGGTGCCATAGTGCATTGCTATTATGGGGGAAGCCAACTGCTCCCTGATTGGACTTGAGGCTGTTCTGTGAGAGGGAATTCCTATAGGATACTGAAAAAGTTATGAAAAGCCTACTTGTACATGTGTTGTTTATAAAATCAACCAAAGGAAGTTCATGAATTCAATGTTGACTACAGTCATAATTCAGAGATTTGTTCATCTTGAAACTATGTGTTCAACCCATGGCAGAGACTACATGCAGTAGCTGTGCATGATCCCCCTCCCTCCAAAATTATAAATGTACTCAAACACTATGAGATGTTTTTATGAAATTTTATTTGTTAATTTTGTTGATCAGTTCAAAAATGTAAATTTTTAGATACAAATTTGTGTTAACTTGTTAAATGTTTGGCCACTCATGAACTCAAAGCAGCTGTGGTTACCTGCACAAGATTATGTTTAACATCATTTTGTCAGTATTCAGGGAAGGGTCATATGTTACCCACCTCTTCCTGAGGAAGTAATGGCAGCTAAGGGTTGTTAGAGTAGGAAAATTATTCTTTTCAGTGACATAGCAACTGATAAATTTCCTTTGTTTCTCCACTAAATAACCCCCATGCTCATGCAATTAACCTTAATTAAAGTCAGTGGATCACAACAATAACAATAAAAAAAGTTATCTAAATGAAGTGTACAAGTTCAGAAGAGGTCCAGTGGAAGTGGAAAAACTGGAAAAAGTAATGAGGTGAATTAAAATAGATCATAAGATGTATAAAATTTCCCAAAGAAAATCAAGTAAAAATAACTAAAAATGTGACAAGGAAAACATGACTAGGACTAGCATGCGTTCAGTGTAGTGGTGCAGTGTTTGGCCAGCATGTGAGAACACTTGGTTCAGTGACTAGGACCTCAAAAATAAAACACTAAGGTGCACAGTGTGGAGAGAATGTGAATTTCTGCTTAACAGAGGATGGACTTAGGCAGATGGAGCCAATGGCTGACTTTGGGGAGTGACTGGGTGATCCACAACTGAAATAAGGGAGGACTGTCACCCTGTATACTCTTTTGTATTTATGTACTCAGAGAAATAAATTACAAATTCAAAAACTGAAAACAAAAATGATTGGGCATGGCTATAAGCACAAAGAGGAAGGAGACACAGGAGAAACAAGGAGAGATTGGGTTAGTATTTCCAGAGATCTTTCATGGGTGTTTAACCTCAGGATATGATGCAGCCTGACACATATTTGCATATGAGAACTAAAAAAGTCTAAATGCTTACTCAGCCTACACTAATGTTCCTGCTCTAGCCACACCACATCACCATTCCTTTGTGTTGTGATACTTTCACTGCTTGTGTGACAGCTCCATAGAACCTGGGTCCACAGTTCAGTAAGAACCATTACTTGGCATTGACTTTTTCCATCCAAGAATCATTAATATCTGCACCTGAGTCTTCTGAAGAGAAGAAGATGACAAGCAGTAGCACATAGTTAGAAGAGCTTTGTTTGAAAATTGGAATAATTTCATAACTAAAACTTTGCGACTTTCACTGTGCATGGTGGCATACGCCTTTAATCCCAATGCTTTGGAGGCAGAGGTAGGAGGCTTCCCATGAATTTGAGGCCACCATGAAACTACATAGTGAATTCCACGTGAGCCTGAGCTAGAATGAGACTCTACCTCGAAAAAAATAAATAAATAAAGTGCATCACTCTCAATACTAAAATAAATATTTTAAAAATTAAGGCTCAGGGTCTAATGTGGAAGAGGTGGCAGAAAGAATGTAAGAGCCAAAGGAAGGGTTGGACTCCTTACAATGTGCTCCCTCCAGACATAAAATGGCCTCGATATCCATGACTTCATAGTGCCTGACACTACCTACACAAGACCATCATAAAAGGAAGGAAAGATCACGACATCAAAATAAAAGAGAGGCTTATTGAGATGGGAAGGGGATATGATGGAGAATGGAATTTCAAAGGGGAGAGTGGGGGGAGGGAGGGTATTACCATGGGATATTTTTTTATAATTATGGAAAATGTTTTAAACATTGAGAAAAATAAAATAAAATAAGATTAAAAAATTAAATAAGATGATACAACTTATAGTGCCTCTACTATAAGTGTTTCAAAAAATACTTACTCTTGCATCTCTTGACTATGCTTATGTAAAGATAGTAGAGTAGTAGTTTTAAGAACAATTATAAAATGGGAGAAAATATTTTCCACCTATACCACTGACAGAGGTCTAGTATCTAGAATCTAAAAATAAGTCAAAACACTAAGCAATACAAAGACCTATGTTGAAAAACAAATCCACTTAAAAAAATGGGCAAACACCTAAAGAGAATTTGCAAAGGAAGAAATACAAATGGCCAGTACTCACTTTAAAAAAAATGTGCAACAGCTTTAACATCAAGGACATGCAAATTAAAAACCACTATTAGAATTGACATTACTCCGATCAAGATGGCAATCATTAAAATATTAAATGATAATAAATATTGGGAAAGATGTGGGGAAAGAGAAACCCTTATCCGCTGCTGGTAGGAGTGCAAACCTGTACAGCCACTATCGAGACTTCTAAAAACTATGAAAATAGACTTGCCAACAAACCCAGCTATTCCTCTACTAGGTAGCTATCCTAAAGGCTTCACTTTTTATTGCAGTGATATTTGCTTAGCCATGCTTATAGCTGCTCAATGCATAGTAGGTAAGAATTGAAATCAACACAGATGGCCACCATTTGACAAAAGAGATACAATAGAATTCTATTCAACTGTAAAAAAAAAAAAAAAAAGACAAAATGGAATTTGTAGGCAAATGTAGAGACTTGGAATAGATCATACAAAATGAACTCACACAAGCAGAGAAAGACAAACACTGCATGTTATCCCTCTATGTGGTTTTTAACCTGGGACAGCTAGAGTTGCAGGCATACATGATGAGCAACTCAAGGGACAGATAATATTTGTGAGATAATAGTGATGGAAATTGTTGGGGGAATAGGAGGGCAGGTATAGGTATATACAAAACTAAAGAAAAAATGAACTGGTACCATAGAAACCTTCTTCCTTGACTGCAGACCAAAAGATGTAACCCTTAATATGAGTATGGGGGAATATTCTGGTAAGATGAGCCCTGGAGAGGGTGGGATGAAGCCTAACACCAAAACATTGGGCTCTGGCGTGCAACTCCCAGTACCAGAAATTGGTTACAACCTACATAGAGCTGTTAGTCTGAGGGACTTACTAGGTACCCAAAACAAGTCAGCCTTCTGTCCAAGCACATGATCACCCACCTGAGGTAAAAGGTAAGACCCTATTTCTGAAGAAACCACATGCTGCCAACACCGAACACTGAGATATCTGGCTGGAATCTGCAAGGAAGCCAGTTACTAGATGTTGACTTATATATTTCTGGAAAACATTACACGAGCTGCTGGGGAACAGTAGCCAAAAGCATTGTGAGCAAGCAGAGGACATGCGATATGAAAGTAACCAGCCTAACAAGATGTACACACCTGTAGCACCCAGCCTAGGTGGGTAACCAATGGTTTTCTTATTGACTAAAAGTTTGCTCAATGGAAAGGAACACAAAGCTGGTAATGCAAACTAAGTAAGTGTCATATGGAGACCAGGATCATGGACTTAAAAGAGAAACTCCCACTAGTTTGGGCCAAAAGAGAGGCTAAATACAACAAAATCTCTTCAAATTAACAATGCTTATCCCCTTAAACCTATGCTGATCTCACTCTCTGTTGGAGAATCTTTCTTTTTCATAAGGCAGCAAAAACTGAGGAGCACCAAAATATATCAACAAGACAAGAAAAGATAGCGGACTCCCCGTCATGAGATGAGTCACCCCTAGCACATCAGCTAGGGCCTAGGTGAAACCACAGAGGAACTGGCAAGATGAACAAAAGTCTTGATTCCACAGCAAATGTGACAAACCTGTGCCAAGATGATGGATGGAGAGAAACACTGAAGATACTCAAAATGTCCAAAACAGAAATCCAGAACTTTCTGAGTGCTCAACATTAAAGTAGAATTCAAATATACCCAGCATAGCTCAGGGATGTTTGCAGAAGAAGGGGGCAAAAGATTGTAAGAGCCTAACG
Source organism: Jaculus jaculus (assembly GCF_020740685.1). NCBI lineage: Eukaryota > Metazoa > Chordata > Mammalia > Rodentia > Dipodidae > Jaculus > Jaculus jaculus. The sequence continues at coordinate 55,470,141 of NC_059104.1, forward strand.
GTGGGAGGGAAGATCCAGAGACAATGTTCTACCCCTCAATGACTGCTGCTCTCACAACTCATAACCAAAATCTCATAGAGGAGGGTCCTCAGTGAAAAGGGGACAGAGAAGAAAAAATTATGGTCCTAACCTACTATGTTTCTGTACAAAGTAAAGCACACTTTTCTTGAGATATACTTACAAAGGGATTAGGTAATAACAATTATTATCAAGTAAACATACTTCCCAACTATATTATTAATACTGCTTCCATATAGAAAGCACTTACTATATGCCAGGCACTATGAAGAAGTCTCTTAACTTATCTGAGGTTACATATACGCACATATATGCAAGCACACACACACAAATGTTCATCTGAAAATGAATACAATCTATGTATTCTTTTCCATATACCATTATTAAAAAATATTGTTCCTAATATAAGAATTTATATTTATGCTGTCCACGGGATACCTATATTTAGATATGTAAATGTGTATAATCATACTATTATTCTTTTTAATGTAAAATAGCATGCTCTTTGCCATAGCTTCTAAGGAGCAGAAGAAATTGTAGCTAAATTTTCACTCTAGTGCCAGTTTATCAAGTCTTTTCTTCCAACATACTGATTGAAAATAACAAAATCTGAGGATCCAATATATGTGGGCTTAAAAATAAATTGAGGGATTATTTCTTTTCATTTTCTAATTTTGGAAGACAAAATAAAGTTGAATTAAGATTACATGTGGGGTTAAATGTTTAGAAGAGCACCTTGATGAAATCACTGGAAAAATAAACCCAATGCTTTCAGTAGCAAAGGTTTTTCATAAATTATAAACTGTTCTAGGTATGGTATTTAGATGTGCTCATTCCAATCATTGTATCTTATATATTTTATATATTATTACTGTCACTGTATCTGAGTTACCAAATATTTGCTATAAATTCATGAGTTGCATAAAATTAATTCTGATAACAATTTTTAGCTACTGCTGTTAACATTTTTGGGTTTCTCTTACATTTTCATTAATCTTTTTTATTAGAGTTTAGTAAATTCAATCTTTGTATAAAATATCTCGGTGCATTGTACATGTATTTTATTGAATATATGCTTCTTAATTCATTGAATATACTATCAGTTTATTATGTATTTACATCTAATTTGCTATTTTTTTAATTTGCTAATTTTAAGCAAAATGTTTGATGTTTCTTTTTTTCTCCTTGATTGGCAGATTAAATAATTTTTGTTTGATTTTATTTATTTATTTATTTTCATTTTTTTAAATTTTATTTATTTATTTAATTTTATTTTTTTAGGTAGGGTCTCACTCCAGCTAAGGCTGACCTGGAACTCACTCTGTTGACCTAGGCTGGCCTTGAACTCCAAGACATCCTTCTGCTCTTGATGAGATTAAAGGTGTATACTTTCACACCCAGCCTAATAATTTGTTTTTAAGCTTTCTCATAGTCCTTAACTTACTTGTAGCTTTCAGTAACATTAGTCCCATAGCTGAAGTTCAACCTCTTTATCTTGCCATTGTCCTTTAGTTTAAATTATTTTCTATATTTTCCACTTACACATTTTTGAATTAAGTACATCTATTTAATTGTGTAAAAATTGTCTGAGAGATACCAGAAATCAGAAGTGGGAGAAACACTACTTTCAATGAAAGAATGAAGTAGTGCTTTTGTTTTATTTTTATTAGTGTGTGTGTGTGTGTGTGTGTGTGTGTGTGTGCAAGCATGTGCACATGCACACATGCATGCCTCCTCTAAAGGCTTTTTCCCAGAAATTTTTCTGTAAAGGAGATGCCTTTTATTCTCATCTTCCTACTTTCTAGCAGGGCAAGTAGGGGAATTTCCATCTGTCTTCACCATAGATTCTAATTTTCCTTAAAATTAATAGCATAATTCATAATTCATGCTTCTTAGAATCCTTTTTTTAATTATTTGCTAATTCATATAGAATGCATAAATTGGGGTCAAAAGACCTGGAATACACTTCAATCCCTCCCTGGACCCAAATCCTTCCAAACTATATTATCCATAAAGATAAATGTTAAAAAGCAAAAAAAAAAAAAAAAAAAAAAAGTAATTAAAATTTATGATTAAATTATTCTGTGTAAAAGAGAAACCTCACATCCCTATACTGTCATTTCAGTTTTTCTGTATCATTTATAATTTTATTTTGCTAGATCATAATAAATCAACTCTAATAAAAGTTTAAAATGCATAAATTGGAAAAACAAATAACACACACTTACTAAAGAATGAATAAATTATTTTTAGTCTCTGAGTAATCTATAGAAAATGTTATTTATATTACAGTAAGAAACATCCCAAACATTATGACAGTTTAAAAACAATGGTTTTGATTCAGAAATATCCTTATAATGATACACTTATTGGACTTTAAGGCAAAACTAATAAAGTGTGTTGCATATTTAAAGATTATAGTTACAATTGTTGTCTACATTAATACATTTCTCAAATGGGTATAGAGGAGTGAAAGTCAATATTATCATTAGATTGTCGGTTTTATTCCTGTTATATAAGTTATTCTGCTTTTTTCAAGCATACCTGTATATACCTTTGCATTAAATTATTTCACAATATCAAATAATGGAATGGAATTAGTTCTGAATAAAGAAGCTTCCTGCAGTCAATCAAATCTTTCCTATCAATTCCAAAAGTATAATGAAGCCAGTGGATTATTTCCCTTAGAAGTCACACTTCCCTCATTCTCAAGGTAGTGTCTCACAGGCTTTTCCTGGCTGAATGTCTTTCAGCTCTACAGTCCTCATTAAGCTTTCTTTGAATATAAAAGAGAAACGCAAGTACAGCCAGATTCTCTAACACATTCTGCTGAGATCTTTTCACTTACAATAGCACTTCCCTCCACATCCTACTAAAGCACACTTTAATGTCATATTTTTCCTCTTCCCTTGTGAGTGATATTAAGCCATAGAATGGAAAGTCTACCTCAAAATACAAAGGAAGAAAAAGAAATTTACATTCTAAACAAACATAATCTGCCCAGACCTTTGTATGTAAGCTATCTCTGCTCTACCCAAGCTCTAAATTATAGAGGTAAGCATTAAAGGTGTACTTATTCATACATATAAAAAATCAAAAACTACAAAGCAAAAAAGAAGTACTGGATACTAGCAATAAATAAATAAATAAGGCCTGCCTGAATGTATTAAAGCTACTGAAAGGAGACAGAAATTGGCTAGGTAGTTAGGATAATATAACATCCAAAATGGACTTTATTTCCTTTCCTAAAAGAGAGAAATGCCATTAAGCCTTCAAGGAGAACCTGGATTTTTTTTTTTTTTTTTTCCGTATCTCTTTCTTCCCTGGAAAGTTGCATCCTCCAGGAACGATTTCTAGGTTTATACCCTTCCTATATGACAGAGACCCTGATTCCTACCTAAGATTTCTGGAAATCTTGACAAATTTACAGAAACTGTTGAAATCTGGTCTCTATCAGGTAGAGAGCAGGGAATCTGGACTTCCTCATTTCTCATAAATTAACCCAATTTGAGTCTCAAGGTAGGCTTTTCAAATCCCCTCTTCCCTCCCTTATCTGTGGATTTCATTTTTTTGAATTCATAAGATAAGGACCCAGGATCATCCCCAAATTATCAGTCAGTTGCATGTATTGGTACATTGGAAAAGGAACATAAACATTTCTCATATCACTACTACTGTAGAAAGGGAAAGAAATGTCTATAAACGCTGAGGTCATTCAGAGAGAAAGCATTGAAGGTTATTCACTTTACATTCATAAACCTGGGGAAACTTTTCAGTGAGATGAGATTAGGTTATTAGTGTTTGCTAAATGACTACTCAACATGGTACAAAGGGGACTCCTTTCACAGGGATGGCTTATGGGTAACTGAAAAAGGCAGTCCTTGGTTTGAAAACTCTAGAGGTTGAGAGAAAATGTGCAACACAAGGAAGAAGAGATAAGAACAATCACAACTTATCTAACGGGAATGTTCTACAAAGGGGGAAGTGAAGGAACTATTTCAGGAAGCATCCTTTATGCCAGCTGAAAATGAACTAAAGTTCTCAGATAAGTGCTACATCAGCTGTACTTTTTTTCATCAAAGCTGAATGGACTGATAAAACCCTTGTGATCACAGAGAGAGGGAATGTTGCAAGGTCAAAACCAAGTTATCTTAGCTCAAGATTAGCCCATGGCATAATCAGCTACACACTGTGGGAATGAACCTCCCAACCATACACAGTTTATGGGAGTTACGGAATTTATTTCAGGTTTATAAACCCAAGAAAGTTCCATTGATGGAGGAAGGAGCTTCCCACATTTCATAGTTCCACACAGAGAATAAAACCATTAGCAGCATTACAAACAAGACTGATAAACTGACAAACATCAGGGAACCCAGGTGAGCTTAGTCTGCATACGTTAAGGCTGGAAATAGATCTGCCCCCAGTGATATCTCCTCTAGCAAGAAGGCTAGAAACATTTTTTTTAAATACCTGAGTCTATTGGGGGACATAATTCAGACTCCCACATTCCACAGCTGGCTCTTAATAGATTCATAACCACTTCACATTGTAAATTGTATTCAGTCAAATTTCAAGGTTCCCATAGTGTTTATCAACTTAAGGTTTTTCCAAAGTCTGAAGTCTTATTTGAGATTCAATAATGTTTCTTAATTCTAAGTTCTGTAAAAACAAAAAAGTTACATACTTTCAACACATAATGGCACATAATTAGCATTCCATTTTTATAATGCATAACA